>NC_140579.1:158580977-159033477 GCF_964204655.1 Triturus cristatus
CTTTTTGCTCTGCACCATCACCTGTTTTGTTTAGCTGCTGTCCATTATCCCTTTTCTCCACCTCACTCGATGTTGTGATCTTTAACATTCCTTGTGCCTCTAAATTTCTCTCTCTCGCCACGATTTTGCCCTGACTTCCATTCGCAATCCTTTAATTTATCCTCATTGTTTTTCTGTTAGTTCTACCTTGGTTTCACCCTTTTCCTCGTGCTTGTACCTAGTTATTTTTTGTTCTCCTTCTGTAACCATCTCCTTCCACTCACTCCCATAGTTCGCATCTTCTTCATAGCATCTTTGCTCTTACCCTTTTCTTGCGGTCTTCTTCTCTGCTTGATGCTTCCAGTTGAGTAGTTTTTTATATTATACATCTTCTCCATCCCATCTGTACTCCATTGCACCCCCTTCTTTCTTTTATTCTTCTTTCATTTATTTTCTTCCTCACTGCAGATTTTGATACCTTTTATTGGAGGTACTTAAAATACCACCCCAGTTTAGACATGGCCATATGCAAATCAGTCTTGACCCTGTGCCTCATGGGAACAGTCCAGCCCGAACTGCCAAGCCATGTCTTCCCTGGGCCGGAATCAAGCATCCTAGGACCGGTTTCTGGCTATCAGCCGTCATCAGCCAGGATAGCTTGACTCCAGTGGCGTAGTGAGCACGGGTCCCACGTCTGGGAATACCCATCCCACTTAGGGCGAAAAGCGTTACAACAAACAAATGATGGACGGAATGCTGACAATGCAGACATTCTCCCCCAGTCAAGAGATCTGGGTTAAATCCATCGTTCTTTTGCCCACTACACCACCCCAGTTTAGACATGGCCATATGCAAATCAGTCTTGACCCTGTGCCTCATGGGAACAGAACAGTCCAGCCCGAACTGCCAAGCCATGTCTTCCCTGGACCGGAATCAAGCATCCTAGGACCGGTTTCTGGCTATCAGCCGTCATCAGCCAGGATAGCTTGACTCCAGTGGCGTAGTGAGCACGGGTCCCACGTCTGGGAATACCCATCCCACTTAGGGCGAAAAGCGTTACAACAAACAAATGATTGACGGAATGCTGACCATGCAGACATTCTCCCCCAGTCAAGAGATCTGGGTTAAATCCATCGTTCTTTTGCCCACTACACCACCCCAGTTTAGACATGGCCATATGCAAATCAGTCTTGACCCTGTGCCTCATGGGAACAGTCCAGCCCGAACTGCCAAGCCATGTCTTCCCTGGACCGGAATCAAGCATCCTAGGACCGGTTTCTGGCTATCAGCCGTCATCAGCCAGGATAGCTTGACTCCAGTGGCGTAGTGAGCACGGGTCCCACGTCTGGGAATACCCATCCCACTTAGGGCGAAAAGCGTTACAACAAACAAATGATGGACGGAATGCTGACAATGCAGACATTCCGTCGATGGATTTAGGCCCAGATCTCTGTACTGGGGTGAATGTATGACATTGTTCTGCATTCTGTCCATCAATTGTTGTTTTTGCATTTGTCACCCCGAGTGGGACGGGTATGCTCAGACGTGAGTCCCGTGCTCTCCATGCCACTGGAATCAAGCTATCCTGGCTGAAGAGGGGTGAAACCCCGAAACCGGTCCTAGGATGCTTGGTTCCAGTCCAGGGAGGACCTGGCTTGGCAGTTCGGGCTGGACTGTTCCCATGAGGCACAGGGTCAAGACTGATTTGCATACGGCTGGGTTCAAACTGGAATGGCATGGTGAGCAAAAACACGATGGATTTAGGCCCAGATCTCTGTACTGGGGTGAATGTATGACATTGTTCTGCATTCTGTCCATCAATTGTTGTTTTTGCATTTGTCACCCCGAGTGGGACGGGTATGCTCAGACGTGAGTCCCGTGCTCTCTATGCCACTGGAATCAAGCTATCCTGGCTGAAGAGGGGTGAAACCCCGAAACCGGTCCTAGGATGCTTGGTTCCAGTCCAGGGAGGACCTGGCTTGGCAGTTCGGGCTGGACTGTTCCCATGAGGCACAGGGTCAAGACTGATTTGCATACGGCTGGGTTCAAACTGGAATGGCATGGTGAGCAAAAACACGATGGATTTAGGCCCAGATCTCTGTACTGGGGTGAATGTATGACATTGTTCTGCATTCTGTCCATCAATTGTTGTTTTTGCACCTGGTGAGACCAGGTCACAAGGTAACAGACTGGCCCACATTCCCGCCTCTTACATAGGCACAAAGCCTTCTCAAGACATAAATAATTGACAGATAGCCCTGGAAAGTACAGGGCTGAAGACAAAAGCACCTGGAGCTACCTCAACAAGCATTTGCAATGCAATAGGTCTCGCATTTTCAAGCGTTAGAGCTATTGGCGTTGTAATTAACAAAGTGTTTTACCTATCCATAAAATGTCAGGTTTGGTTTTATTACGTGTTTTTAAAAACAACATGTGTAAACTTTAGCATTTTTTGCGTAAAATAAAAAGTAAATGCTAAACGTAAAAGGTGTCGAAAGGTATTTAAGCAAATGTAAGATAAGGAAAACAGGCCTAAGTGAATATATTATAATATGTTATCAGATGATCCTGTGCCAGTTACCTTGCCATTGCCAACCGCTGTTCTTCCTGTTAGATAGCGTTTGTGACTGGTTGGTATGTGTGAAAAGTTGTTTGTGGTGAGCCACACAGAAGAAAACAAAAGCGCGGCTGCCATTTTAAATATGAAGCGCGGTGTGTAGAAAAGGAAGGCGTGACCGCTACAACGAAAGTGAAGGTGCGGCATGGCACACTGTTAAAAAGTAATAAATAAATGTTTGCAAAGTTGATTTTGGTGACCTGCGCATAAGAAAAGAAAAGTTTAGCCGCCATCGTACATATTAAGCGCGGTGTGCAGAAAATGAAGGCCTAGGTGCTGCTACAAAAGTGAAAGTGCAGCATGGCACGCTTTCAAAAACATAAATAAAAAATAGTGTTAGTAAATTTGATGTGGGCGACCTGCACATAAGCAAACAAAAGCACGGCTGCCATGTTAAAGATGAAGCGCTGTGTGCAACACTTTTAAAAACAAAATATAAAATGTTCCATTATCGGCACTGTTACTAAGCAGCGCACGGAGAGGGCACGTTGCAGAAGCAGGAGAGCATAGGTCATCAGACTACTTCGGAGGAAAAGTATGAAGGATAGACACCACTTCCCACTAGAGTAGATTATTATTTATTTATTTTGCATATTTATATAGCGCGAACTCGACCCGAAGGTAATGGAGCGCTTTACATGAGCACCGGTTACGTTACACATTCAGGCACGGGGAGATTAGGTGATTTGCCCAGAATCACAGGATGTGGACGCGACCCCGAGGCTCGAGCCCTGGTTTCCAGCACCAAAGTCGTCAGTCTAGCCGACGGACCACATCCTCTCCCCAATAGATACCCACTCGATTTACCCTACAACAAATAAACTGGGTGCTCGGGATATGTCCTTGCACCCATATTCAGAAACTTGAAAAACAGCTCACACATCCCTCTTTAAAACATAAAAGATATTTTACTGAGTCTAAATTATTAGACTCCAGTGGCCTTTCGGAAACAACAATGCTCAATTTGCCCACTACACACTTGCTCCATACCGGCAGAAAAAAGGATCGATATTGCTGCACTGCAACATACCTTTGCACAAGTGTATATTGTCCACATCAATGAAATTGTTAGTGAATGCACAACGAGAACACATCACTGAAGTCATGCTTGAAATTCACCTTTCCAAAGCAAATGTAATAACATGTCAGAGCCTTCCCAATCTTACCGAAATATATTCACCAGGAAGACATAAGCACTGCATATGCTGTTATTTGCGCGACAAAGACTGCTACAAATGCAGATGTCTCGCATTTACATTATGGGGATTTTTGCACGTGTTTGAGAAGATTGCATACATTTACATCGAGAAACCATCAATATTAACCTTCTGAACAAGCCCTAAGCTGGAGACTGTTCACTGACATGCTACAACATACACACACCCTGCTATAGTTACTTAACGCTACAGTTACTGTCTGCAGAGAGTCGGTCTTGCACTGCACCCTTGCGAGAGATGCAAACTGATTTATCCCCCAAACATTTCTGCCTTTTCTGCCTTCATTTTAGATTTTCTCATCGTGTGGCCAGATTTCTGGTGCTGTGACCCATGTTTTGATATGTACATTTTTCCGCTTCACAGGGAAAAGCTTACATGATGTATTCAACAAAACAGGATGGCTGCAAAAGTCTTCATCCTTTTACCCATATCGGTTTAATAATAAAAATAAAAGTAGAACTTGTGCAGCCACCCATACAATACAATATTTACAACTGATGAAGCAGACAGCGATGGCAACATTCTAAATCATAAGCTTAATCTTCATGGGTTTATTAGGTGCTGCCATCTTGTGTCATAGGGTATTTTCTGGCCCCAGGAGGCTGTTTCTCTAACATGTACGCTACACCGAAAAAAAATAACATTACTCCTCACATCACTGAAATGCAAGCAAAAAACAAATAAGGTAATACTGACATACTTAATGTATATTTGTGGAAATGCACGTTTGACTCTTTTGGTATCCTGGAGCTGAATAAAAGAGGTTTATGGTACTCAATATCAACCTAGGAAGGATGATGAGTTGACCCGTCGGGATTCAAACCTGTGATCATTTGAATAGCTCTACGAGAAATAATATAAGACGCCTTTAGTGTCACCTTTGTCTGTAATGTTCCTTCTTAGCGATACTTTTTGATAAAATGAAGGAGATTATGTAAAGGGCAAAAGATGAAAGCAAATACAGGTACAAGTGAAAAGTGCCAAACCTGGATGACTGCATTAATCAACAGGAAAGGAAAGCACCAGTGTCGACCGACTACCAAACGTGATAAAAAGTAAGGTGCAACACCAAAAGCAAAGCCCTTGTTTCGAGCACGAAAACAGCAAAACGAAGAAAAAAAAATCCATATTTCAAAGTAATACTGCTTCTGTACGACAGACAACACTGGCAGCATATTTTTTTAAACAACTTTTAGTGCTAACCTCTTAATGCTCTCATGAAAACATACATAACAGTATTAAAAAAACACATGGGTTATAATGAGCTGTTACGTTCACACTAAAAATGCAAGTTTAGCATGACTCAATGAAAGTGAAAGAAGTGATTTTCATACACCTGAAAGGAAGAGTCGATAAAACGTAACGTGGGTTTGAAAACCTGAGGCTGCTTTCACGCTCCGGAGTAGTAGGACTCCCAATGCTTGGTGCCATGCATAATTTACTTGGAAACTGCCTTGTCGTTCATGAAAGGTTACCCTTTGTGACATAGACCAACAACATCACACGCCCTGCTACAAAAGGCTGGCACGATGAGAAGCGAATACATCCCCGCAGGGCTTAGCTTTCCATTAATGTAGATTTACAATGACAGGAAAGCCTTGCCTGAGCACGGAGAGTTACTTCAACAGAAAGGCATGAGTGTGCCATATTAAAGTTAAAGCGCGTTGTGAAAGCAAAAGAAACAGTGCTAATTCTATTTTTGTATGCCAAGCCCCTTTGCCTGGGAGCTTGACAGGATCAAAAAACAAGGCTGCACCAAATAGAAAGGAGCTTGGCCTCCCAAAGCGGCCAGTTTGAGAGAGAGAGGAGAGACAGTTACCGGACGGCTGCCTTAAGTAAACAACGAGTTTACTTGCGCAGGCACAGTGAGCAGGAGACAGGGAGGGGCAGGAGATGTGCACACGTACACATGACCAGTACGCGTGCACATAGGCTGTCCGGGCGCGTGCGTGCACATCTCCTGTCCCACCTTCGGAAGCAAAACCCACAACAATAGATCTCGCCAAGGCGAGCAGCGCATGCGCTGCGTTGCTAGGCGAGACCTAAAAAGCGGGTCCTGATGTTTGGAAGCCCTAAATAATGGCCAGCAAATTCGGAATCAATGCAAGCGCTGTCTTAGCCCACAAAGTTACGATGGGTGGCACATGTGCCTTTGTGAAATGCTTGGCTACCTGACCTTTGCTCAATTGAGAACCAGAAAGTGACAGCCAATCCGGCAGTATTAATTCTCTAATTACTATTATAAACGTAATAGCAATTAGAAAAGTGGCATGGTGATGATTCAGGAAAAAAGGTTTCCATGACTGGCGGCTGAGCCCAGGCTCAAGTACTGCTGCTGCCCACATTGCCAAAATTGGCTATTTTTCATGGGGAATACCTGAATACCTATTGGCTATTTTTCAGGGGGATGCCTCCACGTTGCCTAATGGGGCCTTTCCTGTTCTAGACAATAACCCCAACTAGAAATGTGAGCTACTGTTTTTATTAGGAGAACTGCGGGAACAAAGAATAGTATACCATTTGTTATTATCAATGGAATTTCTCTCTATTTTTGGCTTCCAAATGTTAGCCTGCATACAAAAAAGAAAATGTTTAGCAAAATGCCCTCTAAATCAGGATAGTATGGGTAACCCAAGATTCAGAGTTGTACAGATAACCACTGTTCCTAAACTCTGTACCATGTGCACAAATAAAAAATTGATCGGTTCCTTCACAACCCTTTTTCATTCATTTTTAGGTCTCGCCTAGCGATGCAGCACATGCGTTGCTCGCCTTGGCGAGATCTATTGTCGTTGGTTTCTTGGCCGAAGGGGGACAGGAGATGTGCACGCCCCACAACAGGAGATGTTCACGCATATGAACTTGTTAAAGGACAGCCTGGAAGCGCGAGCCGAATGCTGAAGCCAAGCCCCGCTCGGAGGAAAACAACCCGCTCATTTACTTGGTATATTTCTAAGTACATTGATCAGGAGTTTTAGTTGGAAAACAATTTGAGATTCAACTTGTATTCAATACAGTGCAGGATGCGAGGGTATCTTTTATTTAAACTGCAGTAACCTGTTAGCATACTGTGGTACAAAAGGCATTGGGACCACGGGGCTAGTGATAAACCATATACGCCTGTCTCCTTCTGCCGCCACCCCAAGCCGGGTAGTCGCATAGTGACTTAGGCCCCCGTTGCTCTGACAGTCAGCACCGGGAAAATAATTTGTTTACTGTAACTTTGTATGGGTATAGACTTTGTAATCGAGAGTTATGGTAAGGAAAGTCCAGTAAAAAACTTTTCTAGAAGTTTAAGCAGCTCTCCATATAAATGTGTACATGCGCATACTAACAATTCTCCATCGAGAGTGGGGACATCTATACTATTATGACAAGATAAAAAGACATGCTGTGAGAAAAGTGTGGTGTGTGGTCTTGTGCTGGTCGTTCGTGATTTGGGGTGAAAAGTGTATACTTTTCCAAGGCTGATTACTTGTCTTTTCTGAGCCGTCTTTTTTGATAGAAAAACAATGAAGATGCACACCTTATGTTCCTGGGGACGGGGCCCTACCCCGTGCCACTAGCCCACCTGCCTTCGGGCCATCTGCTGCCACAGAGATGCCCCGCTGAGCTCGTGTCCCAGCCCCCTCTGCTTATCAAGTGGAGCATTTAGCAAGAATCGCTTCCTTCTGGAGACAACATGGGCTGGAATTCAGAGGGCTCCAGGAGAAACCCTCGGCCCAATAGCTGCAGCGTGGAATGCATCTCTTGTGTCTGGACAGCCTCCTGGCCGAGGGGCTCCTCACGGCCCACTGGTGCCCCTAGGTGTCTCACAATATCCGACATCACAGGGACCCTCTAAAACATGCGACAGGGGTCCGAGACTCATTCCTCAAGGCTCAAGCTATTTCAAAACGGCCGCCTCAGTTCACACCGTTTTACACTGAGCTCAGGTTTCCCGACATGCTTGGCGGGAAAACATACAAGCGAAAGGTTGTCTGGGCTGCTGTTATCTCCCTGAGAGAGCAGCACAGCAAAAGGGAGGCGTCTCAAATCAAGGGTGGGAATGAATGGGGGGATGGTAGGTGAGTGAGTGTGAGTGTATGCACGGTGCGCCAGCCTGGTGATGGATATGTGCGGGGTGAGTTTATATCACTTGGGGGTTAATGACGACAGTGGGAAACCATTCCTAGCAAAGGCACAGTTCTTGAGCCTGTCTGTTTTTTTTTGGGTTTTTTTTTTTTAGATAACCTGCAAACACTGTATAGCCATGTGACCAGAAGGGTCTGACAGACTTAACACTATTGCTTTTTTAAACTGGGCATCAAGGCAAAAAATTACAGATGAAAACATTGTCAACTATGTTGGACCTGGCCCTCTCTGTTGGGTACCCCCAAAACATTTGCCTTTATCATCCACTTTTGTGCCAAATTTGTTTGGCCTTTGGACTCTTTAGCACTGCCAACCAGTGCTAAAATACTTCTGATCTCTCCTTTAAACTTGTTGAAATTGAGTTATACCCGATTGGCACATTTAATTTAGGTGTAAGTCCCCAATAAAGTGGTACTACACGTACACAGGACCTGCAAATAAATGCTACTAGTGGGCCTGCAATTGAATAAACAACAGATTTGCTAGTACTGCTACTATTTTAACCTCAGAATAACTTATGAGGACACATTCTGAAAGACAACAAAATGCGAGAAAGAATTTCTTTTTTCGAATTAATCGATCAATTTAATTGTATCAAAAAAACTTTATCGTCCTTCCATTAGACAAAATGCAACAAAAGGATGACAAATCACATAAATGAAACATCATACGTGAAATAGACAATACACTTTTCAAACATACACTTCAAACATTCTAGACAAAACACTCTTCTTTGCTCCAAACATACTGGTACCGACAAAACATTCACACAGCTCTATCAATCTTGTGGTAAAAAACTAAACACTTGATATTCTATTTTATCAGACCACAGATAGTATCAATAACACAATAACTCTCAATATTGTTAGATTTTAAACCATTTCCAAATTCTTGTGGTCGCTCAACAAGGTCTACGCGTTTCGAGAACCCTTAATTTAGAGGGTCTCTCATCAGGACCTGTGAATTAGAATGAAAAAATGAAAACCTTAATGAGTAACAAAGGGACGTGCGGTTTCCTCTCAATGCATACTACCACAACTCAGTATAACCTTAATTACCTCTGACAAGTGGAGAGAAGATCAGCCGATCTAATCCAAAAAGACTCTGTAAAAAGACTAAAAAAAGAGAGAGAGAAAGAGGACAAGGCGCTAAGCTCTGGGGACGGGGTGTCATTTCTGGTAATATAGACAAATACAAAGTGTTAAGCACATCGGCTAGTGGGCCTACAGCACTGATTGTGCCAGACACACTTAAGTAACCCTTTAAACATGCCTCAGGCCTGCCATTGTCGCCGGTGTGTGCAGTTTTAAACTATTATTTAGATCTGTGAAATAAACCTTTTGCCAGGCCCAAGCCTTCCTTTTTTGATACATATAAGTCACCCCTTGGGAAAGCCCTGGATAATGCAGAGGGCAAGGTGCAGTGTTTAAAAAAAAAAAAAAAAGTTGGGCATGTACTTTTAAGTTTTACATGTCTTGGCAGTGAGAAACTCTTAAATTTGTTTTTTACTATTGCAGGGCCTATCTCTCCCATAGGATAACATTGCAGTTACTTTATTACATTTAATAAGCTGTAGCTTCCACATTGGAACAGGTAGCCAGTTCATGTTTTTGTCATTGAGGTTGTTATAAAAAAAATCCTCTCTTTTGGTAAGGTTGGACTTTAAATTACAATTTTGAAAATGCCACTTTTAGAAAGTTAGCATTTTCCTGCCTTAACCATTTAGTGCCTGCAGCCTTCCTCTGGGGGACATGACTAGTTGAAGCCTACAGTTGGGCTTTTCGTATTCCTCCTAGACAGCCATACACAATAGAGCGTTTAGGCGTGCCTGGATGGGCCATCACTGTCAGGATGGGGGTTGGAGCTTGGCACAGCCCTACTTACACTTGAAAAGGCTGAGTCCTGTCTTCCCACAAAGGGCTGCATACCCTCTGTAGTTAGTCTTGAGCCAGGGCAGGCGAGGCAGGACACCTGTGCACTTCAAGGGGAAACTTCTAGAAGCCTCTCCCAAGTCAAAGGAGGCACCATGAATAGATATTGGACCTTAGGCACCAACTCTAAAAAACACTTCTAGACCTGTGAAGACTGCCAGGAAGAAGGACTTCTGTGCTGCCGAAAGGACTGCCACACTGCTTCTCTGCTGGAATGCTACCCTACTGCCCTCCTGCTTGAGTCAGGGAATAAACCTGCACCTGAACCCAGGACTTACAGAGTGACAGAGTGGAAGAGGTGTGGAGCAGCGGCCAGGGCGTCTGACTCCGGAACCCGGGGGCTCACGGTTCGATCCCCGGCACCGGCGGCAGATCAGCCCAGCACCATGTGACTCTCGGCAATAGCTTGCTTAATCTTCCTGAGGGCCCCCAGCGCCTTGACTCCTTCGGGTAATTGTTCGCGCTTTACAAATACTGGACATTTACATTTACATCAAGGGATAGTCTGCTGGCTTCCTGTTCAGAGCTGCAGGGATGTAACAGGCTCCTTAACACCTGAACCAGCACCCATATCCAGCTGGATCCAGCTCCTGACCCCCAACTGGTGCCCCTCAGGTCCTAGATCCTTGGTGTGGCCTCAGTGGAGCTGAATTGAAGTTTTTGGGCTCTTTGTGACCGCGAACTGGCCCGTTGACACCAAAACCATGTTGCTTGCACTGCCAACCAACGCGAAGTTACACTAAAACCACTTTTCGTGCTATAGAATGGACCGCTCCTTTGGAGTGCCCCGAAGCTCTGGACTGACTGTTCACAATGACAACAGGATCTTTGCCCTACAGCGATGACTGTCCGCAGTGGTAGGTATTCTCTTTGCGCTATATCAACAACTGTCTGCTGTGCTTCCCTGCTCCTCAAGGCTCCCCCCACCACGAACGTGAGTCTGCCCTAGACTGAGAAGGTAACTTTTCAGCGGGACTGACTTGGTCCCTGTATTACACCCGCGCTTCTTTGCTGTCAGCCTGAACTTTTGACTTTTTCCTGGTCTCACACAACCAGAGAGCCGCGAGTGGCACTTTGGAGTTTTTGGTGCCATATTCACTTCAGTCTTTAAAATTGCATCTCCAGCCTCTGGGTTGTAGGCTTCAAGCTGTGTATCTATGTTCATATGCTAGTAATGCGCTGCCGGCCTTGGAGGTTGTAGGCATACAGCGGTGTCCTGTAGCAGGACTGCATTTCACCTTGCCTCTTTTCAAAACAAATAAAAAGATTTGTTCCATAAAATTGCATCTCTACGTTTCTACCGATTAGAGTTTTGTCATTTTGGTGTCAAATTATTTATTAAATTAGGCTCTTTTTTAAAAAATTGGTTGTGGAATTTTTCTTGTGTTGTGTTTTTACTATATTGCCCCTAAGTTAAGCCTGGCTGCTCTTTGCCAAGATACCAAAGGGTTGAACACAAGTTAATTTCTTGTGACACCCAGCCCCCCCTCCCTCACCCCCCCCTGACGAGGGTTGGTGGTTCCTGCGTGAGTTTCACCCTCACAGCCAGAATCTTAATTTCTTACAATCTATTTCAGTTTGTTTGTTTTTTGCCTTTTCATTCGTTTTTTATTCAGTGATTTTTTTTCTGCGGGAATTTCATGAGCAATCTACACAAATCCTCACTTGCTGGATTAAAAATTGTGTTTAATTTTCAGAAATGTATAGCTGTCCGAGTTCACCCATGTGGTTCACACCTGTTTCCACCACAAACTGCAAGTAGGTGAAAACAACAAAAAATAGGAAAAATAAACTGCTATTTAAAGAAATGCAAAAACAGTGGCAAAATATTTTTTTTACAACTCTTCTTGTTCCTTATAGCATAACAACGTTTGCTGATGCAATTTCTTGGAAGATAAAAACATTGGACAGCGCTTTTTTCAAATTTCCCCCCAAAAACGATGATTGCAATTTCTGATAGAAACTTCTAACCACAGATTTCTCACCTTCGAATATTCCCCAGGTGTCAGACTGGATCTGGAAACTCTTGAGCAGTACCTATATGCGCCGGGAGATAGCGTCGTTTTGGCTCAGCGGCGTCCGTGTTAGAAGTGACATCGCTGTGCCCATACAGGTGCCACCCCTGCACGCTAACATCAATTCCTTTCCGTCCGCATCAACAACATGGATCTGGAGAGCTGCCTTAGTCACTTTTTGACCAACTTTTTTCGACTTTTGTCGAACTTTTTATTAATTTTTTTTAAGCTTTGCTCCCAGTGTGCTAGGGACATGTCCACTGCTAAGCCTTCAGGGTTCAAACCTTGTGGGGATTGTCACAGACAGATGTCTGTGTCCAATCCCTGCTTGGTCTGTCTCTGGTGCCACGGGTCGGAGCATGACCACAAGGCCTGCACTGAGTGCAAGTCCATGCCGATAAAGGCCGTTTGCCAGCGTGCAATGAAGCTCATGGTGGTGGAAAGAAGAAGGCCCCATGTTCCCGTAGAAGATCTTGGTGCCGTTCCAGGAGAGGTTCCCGCGGACAGTTGTCTTCCTACTCCAAAAGCTCCACGTCAGAGTCGGGCAAGTAGAAGAAACACAAGAAGAAATGGAAGCTCTCTTAAACTTCACCCAATCGACCATGTGCTTCAAGGCCCACTCCCACACTTCACCTGTGGAGCCAGCGTCCGGGCCTGCTCCGTGCTATCCCGAATTTTTCGGGCACCGGAGCAACGCCCCGCAACTCAGTTTTACCACACCATGCACACTATATTTGGGCCACCGATTCCCTCTGGCCTGCCTTTGCACACCATGGAGCCTAGATGTGCCCCTGATGGGCTACCGTCGGTTTGTTCACCCTTCACACCAGCCAGGCCCTTGTGGCCTCCATACCATCTAGCGCCACTAGCACCCCTTAATGATGAACCTATTGTCATCCTGACACCGATCCGGTTCTACTCTGAAGCCGCTTGACGCCATCCAGGCCCTACCATCACAAGGACTTTCCTCCCATTGACAGGTTGTACCACCCTGAGGTGTAGGTGATGAGAAGGTGTATGGTTCCTTGGAGGAGGACCCTGAATAGGAGAGTTAGTCTGCGGAGCTGGGTGATGCAAATTGCTTGTACACCTCCCTAGACTCAGGCATGCTTTCCCCTCCTGGTCAGGCTTCGGAGGAAGGCTCATCCTTCACTACTGTGATGTGCAGGGCGATGGAGGTCCTCAACATCATGCTGCCTGATGTCGTGTTCAAAACTAATGTTTTGACAAAGGTGCTTCAAACCGGGGAGGGTTCCCCTTCAACACAGCTTCACTGAAGTCCTCCTGAGGTCTGGACAAAACCCTGCACAAGGGCTCCTGTACACCGAATGATTGCCAGTCTGCACTGACTCGCTTTAGGAGTCCCAGCCTTCCTCTCCGAACACCCCTCCTCAGAGAGCCAGGCCTCCATTGCAAGGTCAACCCTAGCGCATACCATAACACTCCATTGGCTGCGGAATATAAGAGGCTGAACACGTTTGGGAAGCACATACTCTCTTCCACTAGTCTTGCTTTGAAGTTGTTGAGCAATGCATTCCTCTTGGGCCGATATGCCCATGTGTTGTGGGACTTGGTTACGCCGCTGCTTCCCGTGCTGCGGGAGGATGGCCGTGCCATCCTCAACCAAGCCTTGGTGGATGGTATGGAGGCTGCAAAGTTTGCCAACCATTGCGGACTCAAAATCATGATTTCTCTGGCTAGAACCATGGCTTCTAAGGTAGCACTGCATTGCCATGCTTGGTCACAGTCCACTGTGTTCTCAGGGGATGTCCAGTCATCACTGATTGACATGCCCTTTGATGACTCCTGTTTATTTTGCTACCAGGCCAATGTGGCGCTCAATCGCTTTCGTGTGAGCAGGGTCTCTGCTAGATCCCTTGTCCTTTCCCTTTTGTCCTGGTTGCAGCAGCAGTCCTTTCACCCCTTCCGCAGCCTCGAAAGGGCAACTTTAGGCATCTGCAGTATCAGCCCTACCTTGTGCAACAGTCTGCCGAGGTCTTTCAAGGACGGGGTTGCAGATCCCAAAAAGGATGCTGGAGCAAGACTCTGTATGCTGCCCTGTCCCCCCACCCTCCCCTGTCCGCTGCAGCCCTAAAACCCCTTTAGTGTACCCACTATTCATAACACCCATCCCGTTTGCGGCAGGATCAAACACCACCTGCCCCAATGGACGCCCATTTCATCAGACAAGTGGTTGCTTCAGATCGTGTTGAAGGGTGATGACCATTTGTGGACAAACCCCAGCCATTGCCACCATCTCATGTATGGCTGACTAAGGACTATTTCACCATACTCTGTCACGAAGTGCAGGCTCTTTGGTCTAAGGAGCCATTAAGAGGTTGCTGGAGCCGGAAGTAGGGCGTGGTTGTTATTCTAGCTACTTTCTGGTGCTAAAAAAAGATGAAGATGCTCCATCTTGGAACTACAACTTCTCAATGCCTTTCTGCGAAAGAGAAATCCAAGATGCTCATGCTGGCTCAGTTCCGGTCTGCTCTGGATCATAGAGACTGTATGGTAGCCTGGGATCTGCAGGACGTGTATTTTCTTATCCCTATCCTGCCGGCCCACAGACATCTGCAGTTCACAGTGGGCCACGAACATTTTCAGTTTGCTGTGCTCCCTTTTGGCCTCACCAGCGCCTCTTGGGTGTTAAACAAGGTAATGGCGATGGTGGCAGCTCATTTATTGAGATCAGGGGTGCCGGTCTTCCCCTATCTCGCTGACTGGCTGTTAAAGGCAGGCTCACTCCAGGCTGTCATCTCCCACCTCCTGGCTATGGCGGACATCCTGCATTCTCTGGGACTCACAATCAATGTGCTGAATTCACACCTAACTCCTTCTCAGATGCTCCCTTTCAACAGAGCTGTTCTGGACACGATGCAGTTTCAGGCCCATCCTTCTGAACGGTTGTTCCAGGGTATTCAGGCTATGATACCAATGTTTCAGCCTCTATCCTGGATTTCGGTGAGACTGACCCTGAGGATGCTGGGCCTCATGGCCTCATGCATCCTGCTTGTGGCACATGCCCGTAGGGCTATGCAGTGGGACCAGAAGTTCCAGTGGGGACAGCATGGGAATCACTCAGATATGGTCCAGATCTCAGAGGGAACTGCAAAGGACCTGCAGTGGTGGCTTAAAATCACAATTTGGTCAGCGGCAGACCCCTCTCCCTTCCGCCCACAAATCTGACAGTAGTGAAAGATGCGTCACTCCTGGGATGAGGTGGCCATCTGGAAGAGGTGAATAAAAGCCTTTCTACCCTCCATCAAGGCAGGGAAGGCTACACTTGCTGTACACCACTGCCATGTGGTACTGCAACAAGCAGGGTGAGGTGGAGTAGTGAACCCTTCGTCAAGAGGCCCTGCACCTCTGGATATGGCTGGAACAGCAGGGCATATCCCTGCTGGTTCTCTGAACATCAGTGGACGAACTCCGATGAAGGTGCCTAGTGGATCACAAATGGCGTCTCAAATCAGGGATGGTGCAAGGTCTCTTTTGGCAGTGGGGCACGCCTTGGTTAGATCTGTTGGCCCCAGATGAGAACGCGCATTGTCAGCAGTTCTGCACACTGGAGTTTTAAAGCCGACCTCTCACTCTGAGATGCTTTTAGTCTCGACTGAAAATCAGACCCCCTGTAAGCTTTTCCACCCATACAACTCTTGCCCAGAGTTCTCAAGAAGATCAGGAACTATCGGGCCCAAGTCATCCTTGTGCCTTCGGACTGGGCACAGAGAGTCTGGTATCGCAAGCTGTTGAGCATGGCCATTGTTCCTCTGAATCAGGCTGCCCAATTAGGATTATCCTTTGTTGTAACAGCAGGGAAGGGCTCTCCCCACGAACCTGTCAGTGCTCTGCCTTCTTGCTTGGAGTTTGAACTGCAACAGCTGATAGCCTTCGACCTTGTGCCCGAATTCTGTAATGTTATCTTGGCAGCCAGGCATTCCTCTAGCAAGATGGTTTACGCCTACTGTTGGGCTAAATTTGTGGCATGGTATTCAGAAAGACACATTAATCCCCTTTCTGCACCCCTTTCTCAGGTGCTCCTGGTTGTTCTTTCCCTTGCACAGTAGGGCTCTGCTCCAGGATATCTATCTGCAATTTCTGCTTTTCTTCGGTTGCCTAACCAAACTTCTCTTTTCCAAACTCCTATCGTACGGAGGTTTTTGAAAGGTTTGCAACATATGTTCCCTTCTACTCTCTTTGTTATGCCCCAGTTGGTTCTCAATCTTGTTCTCACCTTCCTTATGTGCGCTCCCTTTGAGCCTCTGTACGATTGTCCACTCACAGTATGTTGTAGCAAAGAAAAGACGAAACCGTGCAGAAGTGGACTATCACCCGATGGATCGTGCTCTGCATCAAAATCTGAGGGTTTGCATGCTCCTTTCACCAGTGCTAAAGCTGCAACCACTGCATTAGCTCGTAGACTGCTGGTCCTGGATATCTGCCAGATAGCAACATGGGCCTAATTGCACACGTTTGCCAAACATTACTGTGTGTACAGTCGGGTCCGAAGAGATGCACATTTTGTCCGTTCGGTCTTGCAGGTTTTCCTCGTGTGAAATTGGTCCACAGACCCACCTCCAGGGCGGTATTGCTTGGATGTCTATTCTATGGTAAGGAATCTGCAGCTAGAAGTCTGTCAGATGAACAAGTTACTTACCCTCGGTAATGCCTTATCTGGTAGAGATTCTAGCCGTAGATTCCTTACCAACCCTCCCATCCTCCCTGCTCTGCAATCTGATTTCTAGGAACAGAATGTTTCCCTTTCAGGGCCCAAGTTTTCCACACCACTAGTCAGTGTACTTTGTGGCTCTGCGTTTCTGACATGTTAAGTCGCAAAAAGTAACGGACATCACTGTGCCTGTGTGGCACCTATCTAGGCACCGTTAACGTCACTTCCAGCACCAGTGACACCACCTACCGGTGCGCAGGGGTACTGCTCACGAAACATTTATGTCCCCAGTCTGACGAATGGGATAATTCTAAGGTAAAGAATCTACAGCTAGATAGTCTCTACCAGATAACACACTACCAAATGTATGTAACTTGTACCTGCAGATTCCTCACTGTAGAATATTCCCCAGGCACCAGACAGTATCCACAAACTTTTCTTACCAGAAGTGGTAGAGCAGAGATTCATATAAGTGTCGCCACCTCCTGTGGGCTGACAGGGGGTGGTTTTTTTTCATTCCTTCCAACACTGATTTGGAGCCTCACTCCCAATTTTGTAGGCCTTCCAACAATGTCTAAAAACAAATTCCAGTGTGTTAGGGAAAAATGCTCCCATCTAAAACTCCAGATTTCATACCATGCAACAACTTCAGAAAACAGATTAATCATGGACCCCTTGAAGGTGTTGGGGCTTTGACAACGTCTCACAGTTGTGAGATAATTTTGCACCCCACAATGTATCTGGGATTGGGTGGCGAAGCTGTATGTAGCTTAACACAAGAAGATGTGACCTTTCGCGCAAGTCCTGCTCCAAGTTGCAGGTACGGAGTTGGTCCTGCTCCTTCCATAAGTCAAAGCGCATACATAAAAAAGAGAAGTCTGACTCAACCCTGTCCTAACACTGTGAACCTACAGAGAAAGTGTGAGGGCTCCATGATGCGAGTCGTTAACCTTTGGAGTCTCTGGACACAGAACCAATTCCTCAGCTGCTCCTGGTGTGCCCTGAGTTTCCCGGGTCTTTGGCAATGCTGCGTTAGATTGAAGCCTTCAAGATGGCCATGCTCAGATTGTTGATGTGCTCCCATTTTCCTCTGGCATGCCTTTGGACCCCCTAAAAAAAGCAGGGGCTCCCAGTCGGGTTACCGCCAGCATATCTATTCCGTGTTGCGTCGGATCCTCTGGGACCCATTTCAGGCCACATACCGATGCCAGTACAGACTTGCACTCCGGCTCGAAGACCTGCCCTGGTCCTTTTCACGTTGACACCAGTACCTATGCCACTGGTGCCAGAAGTGAACCCAGTTCTGATACAGATGTCAGACACCAAACCAGCTTCAGATTTATCTCGACCGATGTCTCACTATGAGGTTACAAAAACTCAGCTGGTCGTCATGCACCCTGAGTCTTCTCCGGTACCTCTACCAGGGCATACACACCAGCAGAGGCTTCATTATGTTTTTGCCTATGATTCAGAGCAAGTGACATCCCAAGATGTAGATGATGATGTTGGTTATGGCTTTCTCCCTCCTCAATACAAAGATGATGCCCTTAACAGCTGCCTTCTTTCAATAACAAAATAAACCTGACAGAAAGTTTGCTGCCTGGGCCAACTGCTGCAGAGACCTTCATCCATTTTAACGAGGTTCTCAATGATACTGTGATGGCTATTTGGTCAAAGCCCTGTTCCTGCCCACCGGTTAAAAGGCAGGTGGCTGGGCATCTTACTAGCTCCTGACGATCCTGATTTTTTTTTTAACGATACATCCTTCTCCATGCGTTTCAGACCACAACCAGTAAAGTAAATCGCAATGTATTCCCCACAACTCTTCCTTATAGGAAATCCAAGAGGATTGAGGCTTTTGGCGAGTGATGGTTTCCTCTGCCAATCTGGCATTGTGATTGGTTAATGTGGTTTGCTTACTGGGTTGTTATATGCATGCCCTGTAGGACATGACCAATAAGATCTTGCCAGCAGTTCTGGGAGACCTTAGGCCCTCTTTGGCTCAAACAAGTTAAGAAGGACAAGACGCAGTCAAATGTGTTATCTGCACTGATCTATATACTACCGATTGCCTGGGGAGGGCATTTGGCACCAGTGTTGTTCTTCGTCAACATACGTGGATGTGCTCCATAGGATGTTTCAGCGATGTAGTCCTCCTTTCAAGGATATGCCCTTTGATGGGCCAAACCGTTTGGTGAGAAGGTAGACTCTGCGTTGGAGCACTTTAATGAAATTAGAGCCACAATGTGCTGTTTGGGTTCGTTGATCGCTGTCAAACTGTTTCTACACCAATTCAAGAAGTTCAGAGGCTTCAGTAGGGTCGGCCTGTAAGCAGATAGTCTCCCCAACCAATATAGCAGTCACCCCAGTCCTTCTGGCAGGCATCTTGCAGGCAGATTACTCTCCCCCTGCTGCAACAGCCACCAAACCACTATAGTTTGTCCTTGGTGACACTTGCCCTTATGGCCGGAGGCGGGGGGAAGGTGGGGGTCAGGATCAATCATTTCCTTCCAAGGGGTGGTGATCAATCACATCTGACAGATGGGTCTTACAATTTGTTTAGCATAGCTATACTCTGCCTTTTCTTTTTTGCTCCACCAAATATTCCCCAACTCCACCCATCAGAGCGAATTTCAGAAGAGCACCTCTTCATTCTGCTGCAAGAGGTGTTACTCTCTAAGGGTGCTATTGAGAGGGTACCGGACTTGGAAAGAGGAGAGGGTTGCTATTTCCTTGTGCTGAAGGAGGACGGAGGCCTCGGGCTTATTTTGGACCTTCATCCTCTAAATGCCTGCCTGCGGAGGGATACATTCAAAATGTTTACACTTGACCAGATCCTGTTTGCCCTGGACTGGATGGTACCCTTGGACCTGCAGCACATGCACTTTTATATACCTCCCCTGCAGTCCCACATGGTTTACCTGTGGTTCACGGTAAGCCAGGAACATGTTCAATTTTCTTTGCTCCCCTTTATCCTCACCAATGTTACGATAGTGATGGCAGTGGTTGCTGGCCATCTTTGGAGGTAGGAGATACCGGTTTTCCCCTACATCGACGACTGTCTGTTGAAATGAGCTCACCACAGTCCATTGTAGGCGACCTCCAGGCGACAGCAAGTCTCCTGACATTGTTGAGGTTCACTATCATTGAGCCAAAGCCGCCCCAGACTCCTTTGCAAGACTTCCATTCATTGGAGCTATCCTAGACACAGTGCAGTTCAGGGCCTTCACTCTGCTTCGAAGAGTCCAGGCCATTTGGGCTGTGATGTTGATGCTTCAGCCTCATTCCTGGGGATCGGTGGGAGCAGGTCTGAGGCTCCTTTTAATCAGCTGTGCCAGGTTGCCCATGTGGGCTTTGCATGACCTCTGAAGTTCCAATGGGCCCAACATCAAGGATATGACTGATGTAATACAGATTTCGAAGGTGCATGCTCACAGACATCTATGTGGCTGCTCATATGAAATTGGCCCAGCAGCAGGCCCTTCTCCCTTTCCTAATGAGAGGTGATGCTTCCCTGTTGGGGGGAAGGGGTCATCTGGGGGAGGTGGTGAATAGGGGTTTCTAGTTTTTGACGAAAAACTGACTCCACATTAATCTGTTGGAGTTGCAGGCCAATCATGTGGCTCTGAAGGCCTTCCTGCTGTTTATCTCAGAGAGGATGATGCAGGTTCTCATGGACAACACCAACCCCATGTGATATTGCAATAAGTAGGACAGAGATGGGTCCTGGATGCTGTGCCATGGGTCTCTGTGTCTCTGGAGTTGGTTTGAATGCCAGTAGATTTTTCTGATCAGGATCCAACTGATATGGTTCCTGAATGCCAGAGCAGATGAGCTGAGCAGGCAGCGTCTTTCAGATCATGAATGGCATCTAAGTAACACATGGCATCTTCCAGCAGTGGCAACAAAATTGGCTAGATCTTGTTGCCGCAGTTGTGAATTTGCAATATCTAAATTTCTGCAGGAAAACTTGTTAGAAGATGCGTTCCAATTGGAATGGAGCTCAGGACTCATGTATGCCTTCCCACTCCTCCCTCTCCTTCCCAAGTTCTGAATAAAACCAAGAAAGACCAGGCCCAAGTCATCCGAGAGACTCCGGACTGGGCCAAGTAACTGTGGTACCCAGAACTTCTGGACATTGGCACCTGTCCTCTGATCAGACTATCACTTCTGGAGGATCTTCTGTTGCAGCAACAGCACATGCATGGAGATTGAGCCGTGCCAACTAACTGTATTAGATCTGCCGTCTGAGTTAGTGTATGTCATCTTTGCAGGTGTCTTTCCACTAAAATCAATTTACGCCAGCCACTGGGAGAAATGTGTGGCCCGCTGTGGCGCTCGTCAAACTGGCCCTTAACCCACAAAGCTGTCTGGCATTCTCTTGTTTGTTTTGTCTTTGGCTCAACAAGACCCTGTATAAATCACCTGTTATGATGAGATTTATTAAAGCATTTACTTACATGTTCCCTCGCAAGCCTTTTGCGAAGCCAAGTGAGTCAATAACTTAGTCTTGCTGTTTTTCATGTGTGCCCCCTTCGAGCTGATGCATAGTTGCTTGTTACATATCTGAATTTGTAGACTCTTTTCCTTGGTGTTGAATGCTTTCTTTCGACGATCACCTCCTCCAGGTGAATAATTAAGTTGCACATATTAAAAGGGGATCTTCTAAGAAATTGAAGCCTTCTTCTCCGGGGTTCTCCCTTGACCTTAAAAAAGCTACACACGACTGTAAGCAGCTGGAAATCGGGAAAACAATATGAAATTTCAGCTAAAGAAATCTACAAAGAGGCTCTAAAAAGCTTTCACAAACTCATTTGGAAAGCTCAGGCTGCTCATGTTTTCTCTGTAATTTATGCCCTTAGGGAATTTTTTTTAATTGTCCACTAGTTTTTAGCTCCCTCTGCATATTAAAAAAAAAAAAATCTACTTCAAATCACTTTGTGATAGTTTATCGAATTGTTTTCACAAGATTCAAAACATCTATGCTAATTTTACTGACTCCAATGTTTCACCAATCAAACATTTTTCTCACAAGAAGACAGGCAGGTTGGCTGGCCCTAGCTTAACAGCTTTTAAGAGAATTTCCTTGGAGGAATCTTCTGGTCAGACAATCATGAATTGCAGGTTAGGTTCACCTCTCAACCCTTGCCACCTCCCCCCCCACCAGAGATACTAAAATCAGTCCTGCCAGTCGTAAATCCTGAAAAACCACCTCCCCCTTCTACCACTGTAAGGAATCTGGGGATTATATTTGACCAAGAGCTTTCCTTCAAACCACAGATACAAGTTATTACGGCCTCTTGTTTTGCCCTACGCCCTACTAAAATCTTTACCCTCCCTGACCACACCTGAAAAACTATTATTCACCTCAAGATTAGATTGTGCGGTGGCCAAGACCCGGAGTGAAATGGCTGCTTGATTTTGTGACTCCGTGAGACCTATCCCTCCCCTGATTATCCTGCCTAACTATCCTGACTCCTCGAGGTGGGAAACACACCTGATTACAAGCGGGGGCTCCTGGACTGACTTCTGCCGCCAACGACCTCCCGAGCCCGAAGTTATTGGTCCCGCAGGCAGGGGGCCTACGCAGGCTGTGGAGCCTGGGGCTCGATTTGGTCATCCTGCCGCCTGTGGTCCCTGCGGAACCTCATACGTGAATGTCACTGTGGGCAGAGGCCCAAAATACATATCTCCGGTGGTGCCCGCGAGGCTGTACCGGCCCTGGTCGCAGATCTAATGGCATCGATCGAGAACAAAGGAGCTAGCGTACAGCGGCTGATTCGACGGCTGCATCTGAGAAAAGGCTGGTGGCGGCTTTTGCCGGACCAGGGGCGTAACGACGGTGAGGTGGAATCGGGAGGGGCCCTGTGGTGATGAGAAAGCAACGGGATCCTGAACAAACCCTCCGCCCCCCCCCCCCCCCCCTCCTCCAGCTGACTAATCAAGAAGGAAGACTCTATTGACCCCCGTGGGGGCCCTGCAGGAAGTGGGGAGTTGGTCCCTTCTCAAATAGTGCGCTGAGGCCCGGAGATAAGCAGCAGAGGGTGGAAGCTACCAAAAGCGCCAGTACCCCACGATCCTGCCGGCCAGAAACCACCCTGATAACTCGAGCCTACTCCCCGCCTGACGGCTACACCAACGTGGGGAGAAAGCTGTGTCGCCCGCACACCAGCTTAAACATCTGGTGGAAGTGTGACGTGCCATTGATCCATACTGCCCAAACACAATCGGTGGCAGACGGACGGAGACTGTCTCGCTGATACGCTGTGGGAGCCCATAACTAATACCAGACATTGAGGTACGCTGTTCAAGGGCAGATCGACAGAAAGCCACAATGGCTGCAGAGAAGAGCAAAGCCTCTGGTGCGAAGGGTCCAAAAGTAGTACAAACCGACCGGTTGGACCGTTATACCCTACCTAAAGACATGCTCTAGAGCCGACAATCGGGAGGTGGCTCCGCCGGCGAACATGGAGGAGAGGACCAGGAACTGTCCTTAAAAGATGTTATGAAGGCAATCACCACTGGCCAATCCACGTTGGAGCATAAAATGGACACCATTGCGATTGAAGTCAACCTGATCTGAGCTGATCTCACCAAACTTAATGGGAAAGTCAAACAGGTGGAGCTCACCACCGCCAGTCTCGTAGACGACGTGGCCCAGCTCCAAGGTCAACTGCAAGTCATGCAAACATTTCGCAAAGCCACTGAACTCAAGCTGGATGATTGAGGGGCGCTTACGCCGCAATAATCTGCGCATTTTAGGTGTGCCGGAAAAAACTGAGGGACAGACCCCTGACCTTTTTGTTGAAGACCTTATCCTGCAACACCTAAAACCCAAGGGCCTCAGTAAGTTTTTTGTTATTGAAAGGGCGCGCAAGGTCCCTGGTGGTCGTCCCAAGCCGGGAGCCGCTCCACGCCCAATGCTGGCAAGGGTGCTAAATTTCCAGGACAGAGATGTGATCCTCCAAAACGCCAGAATAGGAGCCGCACTTCGCTTTTAGAATGCAGACATCTCCTTTTTCCCTGACTTCATGCAACGAGTGCAGCGTCAAAGGCGGTCCTTTACAGCGGTGAAACAGAAACTTAGGGACAAGGGTCTGAAGTATTCTATGTTATTCCCAGCACGTCTTCGAGTGGAAGCTGAAGGGAAAATTTGGTTCTTCGAACAACCAGAGGAGGCGGCGGACTGGCTTGAGTATCAGACAGAGTGGGCCCAACGTGATCGCAATGCTTGGGGTGACACTGCCTCGCAGGCTCACGGCTGATCAGGCTGACCTAGACACGAGGGGTTCCCAATAGTGGCTGACTGTCGAGTTTGTCTGGACAGGTAACAGGCTGCGGCAGGATCGGATCCCGGAGAGACGCCTCCCCTCTCTAAGACTAATTCTCAGAACTTTGGTGTGTGACTCATGTTGGGGACTCTTTATTCTGTAGCACCTGGGGGGATAGAATGGGAAAACGGGAAGCCACATCCTTCATTTTCTACTAATAGTTCTTCTTTAGGGCGACAGGCACTCTGCAAGTTTCTTATGGTCAGTTTTGAGCCCAGGGTGCAGGGCAGCAGGGTGGGGGGCCGTTGGGAAAGTGGGTAGGGTTGGGGGTTGTGTTTCTACATTATCATAGTTCGCACATCGGTAACTCACTTCACTACTACCGCAGAGGCACTTGCCAACAGTAACCTGAGCTATGAGCGTCATGGGGGATAGAAATGTTAAGATATTGAGCTTGAACGTCAATGGGTTTGGGGACAAGATCAAGCATAGCGTGGTTCTCCAATATATTAAACGGCAGGCCCCGGATATTGTTCTCCTACAGGAGATGCACCTGGTCGGGAATCTCTGTAAAGCAATGCACGAGGATTTTTGGGGGCATGGGGGTACAAAATGGTCGCACATGCAGGAATCACTTCGGGCTCCAGAGGTGTAGGCATCATGATTAAAAACTCACTCCCACTTGACGTGGGCTCCATTTGGACGGATGAGAGAGGCAGATACGCTGGTATCTCGGGCACATGGGAGGGTCGCACAGTCACGTTCATGTCAATCTATGTACCCTCGGGACTGCAGGGCTCCACCTTTACTGATCTGGGATCATTTCTACTTACCAGATGACCTCCTGGTCCTCGGAGGTGATTTTAATGCCTTAGTCTTGTGCGCATTTGACCGCTATCCCCCCAGAAAAATATGACCCTCTGGACGCTGGCTATCTGATTTTCTTGACGCTATGGGCCTGGTGGACTCTTGGAGAGTATATCAGCCAGACCAGATACAACACACCTTCCTTTCAGGCACCCACCATAGTCTTTTCTGTCTGGATTTCTGCCTGGTCCCTGCAGCACAAGTCACTCACATACATGAAATCAGGCACCTAGCTAGGGGCATCTCTGATCACTCTCCGATATGGATACACATAGTACTCAACCAAGCCACGGTAGGTAGGCTGGCTCCAATCAACCCCTGGTACCTTTGAGACCCGAAACTTCGTACAAACCTCCTCAAGGCCATAGACGATTACTTCACCGACAACGTGGGGTCGGTGTCCTTATCCCAGTCCTTATGGGAAGCTTTCAAGACCGTAATTCGAGGTCAGGCTCTGTCGCTGATCGCAGGGGCGAAGAAAGACAAACAAACAGAAATCCTTGACATAGAGGCTGACATTTACCGACTGGAGGGTGACCTAGAATTTGGTGTGACACCGAAAAAGCTCGATCTCCTGAGCCTGAAACAACACGACTATAAAGCCATGGTCACGGACAAGGCCAAACTGCTGAGCAGGGAACGTCAAGGTAGAATATATGAACTGGGTGACAAAGCAGGGAAGCTAATAGCATGGTTAGATAAAGACTGGGCAGGCAAACTAGTCCCGGAGCTCAAGGATAACAGAGGCACCTCGCTCACTGAACCCCAAGACATAGTGGACAGGTCCGCCACACACTTCCAAAATGTATACTCGACAGTGACCTCACACACAGAGGAAGACTCACAAGGCCTCCTTCGAGACCTCAGACTCCCTCGTCTTTCTTCTGTGGATCGCGACTTTATGGAAAGCGACTTGACCACAGATAAAATTGCACAAGCAATACGCGCATTGAAACCAGGCAAGACTCTTGGACCAAATGGTATCCCCATCGAGCTATATAAACTACGGCCCGATCAACTTGCACCATACCTAAAATCGATGTTTGAGGAATCTATAGAGTGAGGGACACTGCCGAGGGAACAGAGAATAGCCACTATAGTCGCCATACATAAAGAAGGGAAGCCAAGGACTGACTGTGCCTCCTATAGGCCGATTTCCCTCCTAAATGACAAACCTAAAATCCTGGCCAGAATTCTGGCCGCCCGTCTGATTAAGGTAATAAGCAACTTAGTGCACCTAGATCAATCTGGCTTTATGCCACATAGAAATACAGCCCTGAACCTACGCAGGATTCATGCAGTGCTGGGCAGAAAATCAACCATTCAAGAGTTAGCTGTAATAGTGTCCCTGGATGCCACCATGGCATTCGACACTGTTCAGTGGCCCTACCTCTGGGCAGTACTTGCAAAACTGGGATTTGGCCAAAATTACATACAGTACCAGGAACCTCTGGCCCAGGTGGTGGTCAATAACAAACTGTCACTTAGCTGCGGCACCCGTCAGGGTTGCCCACTTTCACCCCTTCTCTTTGTCCTCGCCCTGGAGCCACTGGCTGCTTCGATCCGGCAGGATCAAATGATACGAGTGCTGAGATGGTCCCCTGACTGGGAGGACCGCATCTCACTCTACGCGGACGACATCTTACTCTATCTGGCCTCCCCGACGAAATCCCTAATAGTAGTGTTAGATATTTTGGCAGTATTCGGCAGATTCTCTGGATTCACGGTCAACTGGGGTAAATCCTTATTATTCACCCTTAGGGAAGATCCTCCTACCCCCCTGGGAACCTGCCCAATTCAGATCAACACAGCTGGCTTCAAATACCTAGGTATTTTTATTTCTCACGATCCCTCAGCCCGCTACGCCCAAAATCATCTTCTGCCCCTACGTAAACTCAAAAAATATATTATCAGCTGGAAATCGCTCCCCCTCTCCCTATTGGGCAGAGCAGCCCTGTTTTAAATGATGTCCCTGCCCAGATTTCTCTACGCACTGCAAAATGCCATTGATCCGGTACCTGGACATTACTTCAGGGAAATTGAAGGACTTCAGAGAGATTTGCTGTGGGATGGACTACCGCTTATTACCCTAAATAAACTGACCTTAAACTGGTACGATGGTGGCATAAGACAATATTACTGGGCAGCACACCTTGCTGCTGTAAATCATGGCACCTTTGGACGAGGCGATGACACTGGCTATGCCATGGATAAATGGCTCCTCTCCGGAGGGAAATATAACAGGGCACTCTATTCGCGACCCAAAAAAATTCATCTTGACGGGGCCCACTAATCATTCAGTCCGAATTTGGCACGACGCATCTAACTCTTTTGGGTGGGGACGTAAATCGACGTTGGCAACCCCACTTTGGGTTTCTGAACCGCTGGGCAGCCTATGGAGGTCAAAGGGCTTTGACAGATGGGATCACATTGGCATTACACAAATCAAGGACATTTGGGGAGAAGGGGGAGTCAAATTCACCGCATTGCAGGCTGGATATGATCTGGCTGACACTGAATATTTCCGGTATGCCCAGATCCTACACTCACTTCGAACGCTTCTACTTAAAGGTGCAGTCCCACCTGAAGCCTCACCCTTAGAGGACAGAATCTTAGATGGCCACCTACCTGAAAAGACGATTTCCCTTGTATACAAAAAACTGATAAACAATATGTGAGAAAGTGGCTCTGTATATACTGTTCCTTAATAGGTACAGGGTGTACAGAGTCCACAGACCCCAAGGGTTTAACAGAGGTTAAAGTTAGATATAACCTTACTCTCCAAAGTGGCAGCCTGGTCGAGCAGTAAGGCAGTATCAGAGGACATGTAAAGCATTTGTTGTACACACTCAGTCAGCAAATAGTTCCACACACTCAATAACTGAACTCTAGGCCAATGGATTGTATATAAAAAATATATGCTTGTTTTATTTTAGAACCAACACTTGGAATTAAAATATACTTTCTCGACAGGAGATGTTTTATAAAAATACTTTTGTATATGTAATTGACTTTTTAGTAAACAGTTACAAATAGTTGCAGTAGGCAACTCTATTTCTACACACAATACATTGAGCTCAACGACAGATTATATGCAACATCTTACTTTGTAGATTACTTTTGTAATTCCAGGCTTGGATCCTAGATCCAGTCCTGGGTCAGTTCTCAGAATCAGCTGTTAAAAGTCGACTTTGGTACTGTAATGATTTTTAACTAATATTTAGCTATTTCAAAAGTGAGCACTTAGAAAATATTTCAGAGCAAACAATCAATAATTCCCTATGGAAGGAAATGTAGGTTACAGGTACAGTAGGTTATCGTTACTTTTGTAATCCAGTACTGGTTGTCTAGACTCAGTACTGGGACATTTATCCAAAACAGGTAAGTAATTACGTTTTCAGATGTTATACGATTTTTGAGGAATATTTAGAAATTGCAGAAATCAACAATTAGAAGAAATTTCACAGAAAAGCAGTCAATGGTTTCCTATGGAAGAAAAATGAGTTAAAGGTAAGTATAGTTGTGGGTACTTTTCAGAGTCAGTGCTGGGCACCAAGATCCAGCACTGGGAGCTCACCTAAGAGCAGGTGAGTAAATTTGTTTTTGTCACTCGGCTGATTTTTGGTGATTATTTGAAGTTTTGAAAAGTCCACACTTCGAAGAATTTTCAAGCAAAAGCCAGTCAATGTTACCCTATGAGAAAAATGAAGTTAGCGGTTTAAGGGTAAGTACTCGACTGGCAGAGTTGAAGTTCTGGGCATAGACTCAGGGGTCCCCCAGTGTCAGGTAGGTACAGTTAGTTCACCCTCAGCGGTTTCAGGACGGCCGGGTGCAGAGAGAGTTAGGCCCAATGTTATCCTATGAGGGATAGGGGGGCCTTGGTTGGTGGCTGCTGTCTGGCAAGCCACGTGGCTGTGGGAGCTGGACTCCTGGTCACTTACTCAGGGAAAGTGGGGAAGTAGGTTAGAGTAGAGTTTTCACTGCCAGGGCCACTCGGGCGGCTGGCTGCAGGGTGATTTTGAGCCGTCGGGCGCTCAATTGATTTCTATGGGAAATCTCCGGTTTGGAAAAAGACTGCAGGCTCGGGGACGAGGACTCTTCGGGTGCCACCACCACTTCGAGGGGTAAGTTAGGTAGTTGAAGGATAGGTAGGTACCCTGGGATTGGGCACAGAGGGCCATGGGGCGCCGGGTGCAGGGGTGCCTTTTGATGTCGGAAATCTTACCCTCTTGTTGATCGCGGTTGGGGTGGCTGCAAGCTTCTTCAGGATAGTCGAGGGGGGTCCTTGGGTGCCGGACTCGGGGTCACAGTCGCCGTGGGGTCGTCCTCGTGGGTTTAGTTCACTCCGGCACCGGCCAGGCTTGGCGGGTGCAGAGTGGGCTGGGATCGCGGTTCCGGGCTGCTGCCAGGGGTGAAAGGTAGGTTTTGAGTAGAGCCTCTACTCATGGGAGTCCCAGGGAACCAGAGTTCAAAGGTAGCCAGGTCCTCCGGGGGTTCTGAGGTTGCTGGCCACAAGAGATGCCGCGCAGGAGCAGGTTCGAGGGTCGACAGGCCGGTAGGGCTGGGGCCAAAGCAGTTGGTGTCTTCCTCTTTTTAGCAGCTTTAGGGCAGGTCTTTGTTCTTCTTGCTCTTCTTGTAGTTTCGAATCTGGGATCTGGGGAAGGAAGGTTCAGGGTGCCCCTAAATGCTAGATTTAGGGGCGTTACAGGTAGGTGAAGGTCAGGGACCAATGGGTCCTTGTCCTGGGGTGGGTACACCCCCTATCCTGCCCCTCTCCTGTGGGAGGGGGGCAGTAGCCTAATCCTGATAGGGTAGGGCCTCCCATCTTCAAGATGGCGAGAGCCCGGAGATGTGCTTCACCTCGCCTCCCCCACCTGAGGGGTGGGGTGGGCAGGCTGGCACATCCCCTGTCCTTGTATGGGGTTTCCGGCCAAGCTTCCCGCCAGAGTGGGGGGTTGCAGTGGCCTGGGGAAACTCCTAGAGGCGGCAGGCCTTTGAAGCTTCCCTTTGCTCATTCTCGGGGAGGCGATTTATCACCTCACCCAGGATGTGCATTGTTGCAGGCCCGGGAGAGCAGGGGCTCTCCCACCCAGGGGTCCAGCAACGTGTCTGCTGTGTGGCAGCCTGGGCAGCCTCAGAGCAGACGTGGATTGTAGGTTAGTTATAGGAGGGCATCTCTAAGATGCCCTCTGGGGTGCTTGGTACATTAAATCTCACACTGGCATCAGTGTGGGTTTAATGTGCTGAGAAGTTTGATACCAAACTTCCCAGTCTTTAGTGTTGCCATTATGGTGCTGTGGAGCTCGTGTTTGACGAGCTCTCAGCACCATGTACTCTTAAATGGCAGCACTGCACTTACAGTGCCCGGGAATGGACCTGGGTACTGTAGGGGCACAGGGCTCCTACTCCTGTGCCCACACCATGGGCATAAGGCACCCAGCCAGAGGGGTGACTGACATATGCCTTGGCAGTGTGGGTGTTGGGCATGGCACACAGGGATGTGTGCCATGTCGACTCTTCATTTTGTCCTGCACCCAGACACTCAGCCTGCAAAGGCAGTGTGTGTGTGTAAGGGTACAGGGCCCCTAAGGGTTGCACAATGAGTGCTGCAGCCCTTAGGGGCCTTCCCTGGTCACAAGGCCCTGGGTACCTAGGGTACCATTTACTAGGGGCTGACATGTGGCCAGGGTTTGCCAATTTGGAGTTTGTGTGATTTAAGGAAGGAACATAGGCCCTGGGCACCTGATTGGCAGGAGTCCAGGGTACACTCAGTCAAAGTACATTCAGCAATTTAGCAAAAAGTGGGGGCATACCATGCAAGAAAGATGGCACTTTCTCACACAATATGACCGATCCTCTACAGGCATTAAGGGAGAAATGGATGGAAGATGGGATCGAGATAGACGACGAAGACTGGCAAGAGGCAGTGTCTTCTCCTAGAGTGGTCGCCATTCCGGGGCGCCTTGGACTGGTCCAGCTAAAAATCCTTCACCGTGTGTTCATCACCGGGCCACGTTTGATCCATATGGGGAAAACAGACAATGGGGAATGCAGGAGAGGCTGTGGTCAAATGGGAACCTTTCTGCACATCATATGGGAATGTAAGCATGTTAGTTCTTTCTGGCATGAGGTAATATTTGCTGCGGAGGCGAGGCGTGGCCTCCTAAACATATGGGAACCCACAGACCTGAACACTCATCAAACACAATGGGCCACCCTGGGATTCATGACCGCAAAGAGAAACATCGCACAATTGTGGGGCGCTACTAAACCACCTACGCTAGAGGCCTGGGAGAGGGACCTTGTTTGGTGTATGTTTAGGGAGAAGATGGTCTATGTTGCCAGGGGATGCCCCAAAAAATGGCCACGTATTTGGAGCCCTTGGAATAGATATCGTGGAGAAATCTGTGCACCTCCTAATTGTTCTGAACCAAATGTCCCTCTCACTGTGTGATGCTCCCCTCTTCTGTCGAACCGTAATCCTCCTCCACTGTACGCCTTTATTATTTATCTCCTGTCTGTGTCCTCTGTACTGCCTATTTGAACCGATGTATGTTTCAATGAAAATATTTATTTAAAAAAAAAAAAAGATTAGATTGTGCGAACATCCAATATTAAGGAGTTTCTGCTGGCCTTACCTGAAAGTTGCAGGTGGTGCAGAATGCAGCCTCAAGGTTGATTCTCAACTTGTCTAGATGGCAGTCCATCTCCCCATTCCTGAAGCAACTTCACTGGCTACCAGTGGACAAAAGAAATACATTTAAGGCTGTTATAATTTGCTATAGTGCAGTCCTAATATGGGTCCCTCCTACCTTGGAGATAGCTTTATGGAATATACCCCTACTAGATCACTTCGATCTCCTAAAGTCCACTTCCGAAGACAACTTTAAAAAGTTTTTGAAAATTTTCCTTTTTCGGTAGAGGCTGGTTATGTTCATGGCATTGCCAGGCTGGCTATGGTCAATCTTTTCATGGTAGTGCCAAGATGCTTCTATTTGAGAAGCTATTGCACTCTACAGAAGGCAATCATTCATTAATTCCTTATTCTTTACGCATGAGTGAAATACTGGTACTTTAAGCGTACCCGCCATACAGCACCTTTTTTCAGGACAAGTTGATGCTGAGGACAAAGGCGATATTTTTGATGGAAGTCATGACTGCCTTTCACGTTAGGCATTGCATAACTCTGCCCTGTCGGTTAACCCCAAAAGGTGTTTTTACTTTGAGCATACCAAGGAACTCCTTGTCAGATTTTTTTTGGGGTTCTCCGTAGTGATGAAAAGGAAGACTATGCAGAAACAGACCCGGTCAATAAGGATAGTCCTCTGCATCAAGATCTGCTACGTGCTGGCCAAGGAACAGCCCCTGGAATATCTAAGAGTCTATTCCACCAGGCCTTAGGCTGCTACCAGGGCGTTAGCTAGTGGCGTGCTTGTCCTTGACAGCTGCCTGACAGTGAGCATGTGTATCTATTCTGAGGTGAGGAATCTGTAGTTAGAAGTATTCATCAGAAGAACAAGTTACTTACCGGAAATTGTTGAAAACCTATTTGTTTCCTCTTTGATGTGCCCTTGTGTGTTCGGGCCAAGGTTTGACGGATCAAGCGCTGGGATGCCCGAGGGTAACTACGCGCTATATAAGACTGCTTACAATACAATACAATACAATACAATACAATACAATACAATACAATACAATACCTTCAGTAATGCTCATTCTGGTGGATACTCTAACTGCAGACTCCTCACTGACCGCCCACCTCCCAGTTCTGTGGCTAGACCTCTTTTTAACATCTAAAAAGGTTCCAAGTTAGTATTCAGCACACTGCTAACAGTAATGTTTCACTCTGCATCTGAGGGCGCAGAAGGCAAAACTAAGAAATTAATGTCCAAGTGCAGAGGTGGAGCCATCCACACCATCACTTCCAGTCGGGCAATATCGGACCAATGCAAAGTCGCACAGTGCCATCTAGCAGCCCTCAAGAGCCCTGATGAGAAATTTTTCTGGGTTAAATCTGGTTCCTGGGGAGTCCTCTGAAGAGGAATCTGCAGTTAGTTAACAGTATCCACCAGAAGGACCATTACTGAAGGTAAATTACTTGTTAACTTAGACTTTTTGTTTAGTAGTCATACTGAGTATGAATTGTCAGAAGCTCGTGATGCTGTGACAGACCTTTGAATTAAGTAGTCTCAGTTATATAACTCCAGAGAGCAGGGCACCAAACCGATGGCTTAGTTACTTCAGAGGGCCCATAGATTATTCAGTTCACAATATGTTTTGAACAGGTGTTGGTTGATCTCTCCCAGGCCTCTATTAAAATAATTCATCCTCTGCTGATTCTTCTTTTTCTAGATCTTTGAAGATGCATACAAATCCCAGCTCAGTTGTGTGGTGGTGGATGACATAGAACGGCTCTTAGGTGAGTGAAGTACTTAAAACAGTTTGAAGCTACCCCTTACAGCTATGAAATCAGTTTCTGAAATCTCTGGTTTGAGGTTGGAATGGGAGATATTGAACTCAGATGAGCCCAAAAGCTTAGATGCATAAGGGTTGTCTTTTCCTTGGGCTTAGCGGCAGGCTAGTGCAGGAGTTGGTGAGCACTGCATTAAACCTTTAACCTAGGATCCCAGAGACTTTGTTGTCTCCTTTGGCTTACTAAATGCCAACCCGGACACAAATGATGTTGAGGTTCTCGGCAACCAAGTCAAGGGTAGTAAATGGTATCTCTCTGATGTTAAATGGAACATCCACAGTGATGGTGACGCATCTTAGAGTGAACTCTAGGGGTTTCTAGGGCTATCAGATTATGGCCTATAAAGCTCCGATGTAGCTGTAGCTCATCCTCCATCTCCACTTGGCACTCTTCATGTTTGCTGAACTGTGACTCTTTTCCTATAAGGGAAACACTCCCATCTTGGCAGACTTAAATCATTTTCTCAGGACAATGATCTTTTCTTGTAAATGCTTTACAAACCTGTCCACTCAGCCTCCTAGAGAAAATTTTCTGAAACACTGAGTACTCATCCATTGTGGGACTTTCATGAATACACACTAGACACCAAGCTTTGTCTTCTTTAGAGGAAGCAGATAAAATGAAAATATTGACGAGAAAGGTTAAGAAAAATCAATTAAAGACCAGAGGTGCAAGTGTTCAAAGATCATTTCTCCACAGAGCAGCAGGAAAACTAACTGAGGGCTAACTGTTAGTGAAATCTGTCAATGGACTCTGATGAAGTCTCTCTGCCTTGAAGTGTTATATACCAATTCTTTTACAGTAAGTTTTCTGCTCATATGTTTTAATTTCTTTCTCTTTTTTTCACAAATGCAACCATAAATGATGCCTACAACTGACTGTTATTTTTAATGAAAACAAAATGTAGGCCTAACATTTTGATTCACTTTATACATAGCACTCAGGGATCCTGCACAGCTGCGTATATGTTACGGTGTTTATGATTATTTATGACGATGTCATTATTATGAATTATGTTACCAGCTCTTAATTTTGTAATTTCATGGCCTGAATACAACCAGAAAATAACCTGCATGCAAATCAGTAATGTGGTCTTTATAAGTCCACCAATATGCAGAACCAGATTGCCTCTCAGCCCATGAACTTGGGGAATGAAGACAAATTGTTCTGTCTGAAGGGCAACAAAGATCAACTATTGTGGCTAACTTATGCACACTTTTGTGCTTCAGAATAAGGCCTGGATTGGCATTTCTGCAGCATTTAGAATATAGTGAAGACGTAAGCGCCTCTCATGTAACAAGAGGAAAAGCAATGAATTATTAAAAGCTTTGGAAGAAAATGAAGAAAAGAATTAAAAATGTTTAAAACATGGTCAATTTTGTGGCATCGTTGTTATGCATGGACAATAAAGCTGTGCGTCCGGACTTGGGGTGACACTTTGCTCCAGTTTTTGGAAATGTTTGGTTTAGGGAAGACCACGCTTTCGGGCTAGCATGCCAGCAAAAAGTCTAAAAGATAATACATTTAAAATTGAAGAGCTGGAACAAACCAGTGTGCACATCGTCACCCCCCTAAACAGGCATGTGTGCCATGTCGACTCTATGCTTTACTCTGCACCAAGACACGCAGGCTGCAGTGGCAGTGTACACGTGCTTGGTGAGGGGTCCCTTAGCACGGCTCAATTTGGGCTGCAGCCCTTAGGGACCCTCTTTAGCTGCAAGGCCCTTGGTATCAGGGGTACCTTTTACTAGGGACTTATATGTGAGCTAAAGTGGTGCCAGTTGTGGAAGCAATTTTACCGTTTTTAGGGAAAGAACACTGGTACTAGAAACCTGGTTAGCAGGCACCCAGTACACTTCAGTCAAAGTTGCATCAAAAACCAGACAAAAGTGTGTGGGGGGGGTAAGAGGGTACTGAAACAAAAACCCAGTTTCCTACAATACCTCTCATAGTTCTCTGAAGTAGTAATCTGAGTGGTACAAATCACTATACAAATATAAAGTGTAGGCAATACATACAGTTCATATTACAAGGAGGGATACACTTTTCAATGAGAACATTGAAGTGAATAGGGACACAAACTAGGACTTAAATGGTGCCCCCGAAGTATAGCCTGTTAGAAAAAAGCAGCAAGAGCTCTATAGGGTAGTCGCATGGAATTCTGAACGAGACAGACCTCAAAATTGATTTTGACATCTGGTGGATGATAGCAAAGATGGAAGTACTTATATTTTGTGTGATCAGCAGTATCAGTGTCCTAGTTGCAACACCTTTAGTGTCTTCAGAAATCAGTAGTTGCATGAGTGTGCTGTGTAAACTGTACCATTTCACAGTGTTCCAAAGTTTGGCCTGTTGTGTGACTCCAATAGTTGTTTCTTCATTTATTTGTATCCCTCTAGCACCAAATGGTTCCAAAGACTAGCCCTCTTAACGCCTTCCTGCGGAAGGAGAAATTCAAAATGCTCACTCTGGCCTATGTCTTGTCTGCCTTCGACACAGGAAACTGGATAGCAGTGTTGGACCTGCAGGACGCATAGTTTCATCTTTCTGTCCTGCTTGCCTATCGGCGCTACCTGCTGTTCACAATGGAAGATGAGCATTTTCAGTTTGTTGCCTCCTTTGATCTCACCAGCGCGCCTCGGGTGTTAACTAAAGTGATGGTAGTGGTGACAGCACACCTTCGGAGGTCAACTCTGCCAGACTAGAGCAAACTTCCTGTCATCTTTAGGATTCGCTATCAATGTGCTGAAGTCACACCGGAGTCCTTCTCAGATGCTTCCCTTCATCAAAGCCATTCTGGACACGGTTCAGTTTTGTTCCTTTCCCCGAGAAAGAGAATCCATTCAGGCTATGACCGTGATCTTTTAGCCTCAATCCTCGATTTCAGTGCGGTCAACTCTGAGGCTGCTGGAACTGATGGCTTCCTGCATCCTGCTGGTCCAGCATGCCAGGTGGTGCATGCTGGCTCTGTAGTGGGATCTAAAGTCCTAGTGTGCCCAACATCATCAGTCCCTCCTAGACCATGTTCAGATCAAGGAGAGAACTGCTTCAGTTGTGGTTACTAGACCACAATTGGATCAGTGGCAGACCCCTTTCGCTTTCACCTCAGAGCTGACAGTGGCGACCGATGCATTGCTTCTGGGTTGGGGCTGCCATTAAAGAGGTGGAGATTAGAACCCTCTGGTCTCTGGCAGAGTCCCAGCTCCACATTGACTTTCTGAAGCTGAGGACCATCTGCTTGACACTGAAAGCCTTCCTTCCGAGGCTAGTACAGGTGCTCACAGACAACACCACTACCATTTGGTACTGCATTAAACAGGGTGGGGTGGTGTTACAGACCCTGTGCTAGGAGGCCTTGCACCTCTGGAAATGGCTGGACCACCAAGTAAGTTTCTTGGTGGTGAACCACCTGCCAGGATCATTGAATGCTAGGAAGCACAAGCTCAGCCATCAACGCCTGGTGGATCACAAATGGCAGCTACACCCGAAGGTGGCGCATGGTCTCTTCCACGAATGGGGAGAATCTTGGCTTGATCTTTTCACTACCACTAAGAATGCTCAACGTCAGCGCTTCTGGGTGTTGGAGTCTCTCACGTAGAGACGTGTTCCGTCTGGAGTGAAACATGTATGCTTTTCCACCGATACCACTCCGGCCCGAGTTCTCAAGAAGATTACAACAGACTGAGCCCTAGTCATCCTAGTGTCTACAGATTGAGCATGGAGAGTTTGGTATCCAGAACCCATCGGCTTGAGCTTATCTCCTGCAGTCAGGTTGCACTTCTGCACCCTGGCCTTCGCACTCTCCACCTTCATGCTTGAAGATTGAGCTGCAACAGCTGAACATCTTGGACCTTCCTCCGGAGGTGGTTGATATCATCTTGTCAGTCAGGTGTCCCTCAGTAAAGACGGAGGACACATTTCTGGCTTGGTTAAATGGACCCCTTTCAGGCCAAGTTATCGGACATACTGTTATTTGTTCTGTCTTTCACCCAGCAATGCTTTGGTTAAAGTTAGGAGTTATTTTTCGGCCTCTTCTGTCTTTGTACGATTGCCAGATCAGCCCTCATTGTATGTCACCGGTTGTGATGCAATTAATGAAAGAGCTGCAAACATTTCCCGCTTCTCCTTTCATTATGCCCCAATGGGACCTTAATCTAGTGTTGAGTTATCTGATGTGCTCTCCATTCGAGTTGCTTTAAAGCTGTTCTTTGCTGCTCCTTACTTTCAAGACTGTGTTTCTCATTGCCATCACCTCGGCATGGCGTGAGTCCGCTTCAAACTCTGTGTCAATCCACCTTACACTTCCCCTTCCCAGACAAACAGGTTCTATGGACACCAGCATCCTGCCAAAAGTTCTAACTCCGTTCCACATTGGTCAAACCATCACCATGCAGGGGTTCTATGCTCGGCCTCTCCCTTCTAAGGAGGAGAACAAACTTCCTCGCTTGGATCCCGAGAGGCGCTGATCTTCTACATAGATCATACCAAAGACCAACGGTTGGATGATCAGCTCTTTGTGAGGTTCTCTGAAGTGAAAAAAAGCAAGGCACTGCAGAGGAGAACCATCTCCTATTGGATCAAACTCTGGATTAAGATATGCTACACATTAGCCAAACAGCAGCCTCCAGAAGGACTGCGTGCTCATTCTACCAGGGCCATTGCTGTTACCACTGCTTTGACAAATGGAGTCCCTGTCCTAGACATTTGTCAGGCGGCTATATGGGCACCCCTATATACATCCAAAAAGCATTATTGCCTGGACAGTCGAGATTCCAGGGAGGGGCATTTTTGCCCGCTCGGTCCTGTAAGACTTTCTGCTTTGAGTCCATTCACAAACCCACCTCTTAAAAGGTGTTGCTTTAGTATCTATTCTAAAGGAGAGGAATCTGTGGGCGGAAGTTTCTAACAGACTAATAGGTTACTTACCATCAATAAATCTGTTTCTGGTAGAAACTCTATCTAGCCACAGATTCTTACAGGGGATGCATATCTGATTTGCCTGCTATAGCCAACGCTATCACCTCCCATTGCATGGTTGTTTTCCCAGTACCCTGATCCATCCTCAGGGTGGCAAGCACATCCACCTCTGCTTTCGCTCATCTCAGTAGATCGCCCAACCATTGACTCAACTTTGATGCTGTGTGGGATTACCATGCCATTGCTATGCATCATTTTGCCAGAACATTGACTAAGTCTGTGAACCTTGTGAATTATTTGGATCCTTTCGGTCAGGGCATTAATGTCGGCAGGCTTAGCAGTGGTTCCCACTGTACCATCTTTCAAACCACCTTGCTAGTAACCTCAATGACCTCCCTCTAGAACTGTGAAATGACCGGGCTTTGCCACACCATTTGGAAAAATCTTGTCTGTGGGGATTGGCAGCTAGGACATCTGAAATCTGCATCCTCATACAAGCGGGCTATATTTGTAGAGTTGAGATAGGTCTGGTGGAGGAAGTTGAACTTGGTGTATTTTAGGCGGATATTGCGGGACACTGACGAATTCTAACACCTGAGGCCATTGATCGTCCATTATATCTGCCCCAATGTTCTGTTACCAACCAGCCCTGGAGGGCAGAGTTGGAGCAGGTGCAGGGCCAAAGGGAACTTTACAGTACTGATACTGCCCTTCGTGGTGGCCCATGGGTAGGCAGCATCTTGAGGGCTAGTGTAGGGGGGCTCCAATCCCTCCTGATACCAGAACTGCTGCAATATGTAAATTAATACATTGTAAGGGATGAAATGGTCCGGTCCCAGGTTGAACTTGTCTTGGAGTTCGAGTAACATACAGTGATTTTCATGTATTCAGAGGTCTCCCAATTCAGTGACATCTGCTGTATGTCATGCATGGCCGTGAGGAGATGAAAGCAAGGAGGGGATCAAAGCAGGAGTTTGGGTGCATACAAGTCTCTTTGGTATTTGGCATGTATATACCATTGTCTGCAATGTCCCGCAGTCTCGCGCAGTTTGTGTACTACTCACTGCCACATTACTGAGGCATCAACAAGTGTATTATCTCAGGGACCCGCATGCCTCAAAAAACATCTTCCCTTTCCAGATCCAGGCTCAGCCACCTACCTACCCTCTGCAACTGGGCTGCAGCATAGTATGATTCATAGTTGGGGGCCCCTAAACCACCAGCATTATTGGGACATTTTAGATTACAGAGGGCAATCTGTGTGTCCTGCTCTACCCTCAAATCTGATTGGAGAGAATCTTATGCAAGTCAGTAAATACCTTTCTGCTTAGCTGACCTGGAAGTGCAGAGAAGAAGTAAAGTAATCTAGGGAGGACCAGCATTTTAGATATCATTGTCCTACCCATTGGGGACAGCAGCAAGGACACCCAGAATTTCACAGACTGACGTGTTGATGCTAATAGCCTGCCCAGACTCCCTTCAATTAAGTCAGCATCGAAATGATATCCATTCTCCCCCATGTCTTTAAGGTCTGGACTCTCTGCTCTACGGGAGCACAATGTAGTCCCCATCCCATAAGGGGTCGGAGAGGGAACTGCTTTCTATGAACATTGCTTTCAAGGACTTTCAGAGAATCCATTCTCATTAGATCCACTTAGCCAATAAGTTGGTAGAAGTGTAAAGTTTCCAAGATCCAGTCTAAATACTTTCCCTCATCCAGTTGATTAACCGGCCATAGATATCATGACACATGCATGTATTGCTCTGCTAAGTAGTGCTATACTTACATCTTTATGTGTCATTGCTCAGTGGCACCTGTCTTGTGTACTTAGTTACCCTATTTATTATATGTTTTTTTTTTTAAAGGTTACAGTGTCTCAGACCATTCAGATAGAAAAAAATGCAGTTTGTTAGCGCTTCACATATAGGGAATAGATTTTCAGTCTTTTTTGTTCAATCTTACTCTTGCCTGCGTTTGAATGCCATCTTTACATTACTGTCCCTAGGCCTTCACCTCACCTCACCTCCCAGTCTTCCAGTCATATAGTCCATTCCTCACCTTGTGCTATCTCCTCTGGTCATTGCTGTAATTACTCCAAATCCAGCCCATCTTTCTATGATTCACCCCTGTTTTTGCTTCCCGTTCTCCCACACAGGCTGTACCTAAGAGCCTGACCCTAGGGCCAGCAGACTCTGTGGTGCAGCAGGGCTTTACCTTTAAGCAGGGCTTCCACTGTGCCAAAGCTGTGTGTGACATGGGCTTTACCTTTAAGCAGGGCTTCCACTGTGCCAAAGCTGTGTGTGACATGACCTGACTGGTTGTTAAGTACTGAGGGAATAAGGGTGGCTCCATTCATTTCATATTATGCAACTGCCCAGCCACATTTCTTCTTGGAGTGTTAATAACCACCTATTGATTCTAGCACAAAAGACGGAAATGAAATAATTAATCAAGAATGTTCCAGAAGAACAAGCAGTTTTTACAAATAAGGGCTGGATTGTGCAAACCTTTGAGGTCTCTCACATGAAGCCTTCCCTGGTGACAGTTTCACAATCCCATATAGATGAGATCTCCTCACAGTTGAATCCTTCAGCGCCACCCTGAGCCTCTCAATTGTTGTCCTTGTCCAATAAAGTTTGGTCCATGATCTTTCTCCTGACAGTGTAATTGACTCCTGAGGTGCTAAGAATTCCTAAATTAGGAAAACACATTCTACAAAACAAAACATACGTTGTTTCGTTCAATAGAAGTGTTTGTATCTCCTTATCCTATAAATTAGAATGTACTGTATGGTGGTATGTCATGTTGCCCTCCTTGGGTGCATTTTAAAATATAAACTGAGATTGTGTTTGTCATTTAAATACATTCTCATGCTTCTACTTTTATCTCACCAATTCTAAGAATAAATGCCGCACACTTTTCACCAAGAATGTGCCCCACCAATTACTCAAATGGAAAAACAGAGTGCCTAAAAAAGTTTATTTTTAAAGTATTTATTGGTACATGTGTCATGTATGTTATGTATATAGGGAATTAGAACAACATGTAAAACAATCTTTTTGTACTGTAGATTTGAACAAGAAATAAAAGCAAAAACAATTGTATTACAAATGAAAGACTAAACTCTTGAAGATAGTGGTTTTACTGTTAGGAGAGTAATTCAAAGAATACATGAGTTATAGGGAGAGGCATTAGAATATACATAAATGTATGCACCTAGACACTCTTTAGTTGTATAAATCATGTTTGTCATCTCCATTCATTCACATTATCTTTCTTTAGATTATGTTCCTATCGGACCTCGCTTCTCGAACCTGGTTCTGCAGGCTCTTTTGGTGTTGTTGAAAAAAGCACCCCCACAGGTAAGAGAGTTTGGGAATTCTGTGAGATTGCCATGCTTGTGGCACCGGAGCATTTGTATTTCAGATGACTTGCGGTCCATCACAGCTAATCACTATTTGCGTTTTGTTCTGTCTGTAAAGTTCTTTGTGTTGAACCCGTGCTTTGAAGATTGACTCTGAAAGTTTCTAGTGTTATTGTAACTGTCCTACTTTCTTCCAACCTGAATCACAACTCCTGGAGTTCTCATTTGGGAAATGTTTGAAGTAGAGCTATGACTGGTCTTTCGGAGAGTCAGCCTTTGACTCTGAAGGTAAGCATTACTCATAGGGACACTTTAGTCTGTTATTTTGAAGGTTTTGAGGAGTGAGGCACCTTAGAAGCTTACGATGGACTTAATTCTGTCCTCTGCAGCTGTGATACTGTTCAGCAGTCTGCTCCATAGGCAGTGGTCAATGACATTTTTCACTGATGATCACTCTTCTACTGTTTAAATGTATTTAGTGCGAGTGGGCAGACAGCAGAGTGCTGCAGTGGAGGAACGTCTTCCTCATACAGACCCAGTAGGAAAAAAAGTGAATGTAGGCAGCAGATTACCACCAACTTAATAACTGAATTTCCCTTTGACGCGATCAATTACATTTTAAGGGGTCTGCAGGGGATGGGGTAGAAATGTGACTAATGGATTGCGACCTTAAAGCTTCCTTTTTAGGTCCCCTGTTAATTTCCCAAACTGGAACAATATGCCATAATGCAATAGAACTAACCTAACCTTAGTGCACGAGGGGTGAAGCATTCAACAAGAGAGATGCTACAAATGAACAGAAAGAAGGATGAAGATATGATTAATGGGAAATCTATCATAAACTGCAGATGCCTGGATATTGTGGCCATCTCTTTTTTTTTGCCAAGGTAGGTTCTACTTTGTATACTTACTTGTATGTAACTCTGCCTCTGTCTGGTAGAGTTCACAAATCAAACAAAAGACCAACCTTTAATGTTACATCGTCAAAGGTGTATTTCCATTTAAATTACTTTGGACAATTAAGGTAGTGCAATAATGGACCTTTAGGCTCACTGTGTTCCAGTGGGTCTTATTAACTTCTTAAAATACAGATGTAAAATGTGCAATAGTCATGATTTCACACAAAAAAAGTGTATGTAATTAGAAATTACTTAATGTTCTGTTTTTCATACTTTGTCCACCATTTTTGTAAGAGGCGCTTTACCCGTAAACAAATGTGTTTTTCACTGATTATACATCTCTTCATCGATTTCTATATACCATCACTCCAGCTACATGCATGGTGTGTGCTAAAACCACTGACTTCCCACCCCTCTTAACCATTTGGGATATACCCCTTTCCTTGGCAACACATCTTGCTTTTCGAATTATCTATGAATCTCTATTGTATTCCCTTTATCATTTTAGCAGATTTAATTAATTACGCATTGTCATAATATTTCTGCATCATATATCTTTATTGATGGTCATAAACACTATAATAATTCCTCTCTTCCTACGTGAAATTCTTTATTCATGTGGAATGCATTTTAAAATCATTTTGGTTGTTTATATCCAACCAATTTCATGATGTGATCGTCTATCAGAGGCTAACTTTATTTTTCTGGGAGAATACAATGACTCTGAATGCCAATTTCAAACCTACATTGCAGGATTTTGTGCAGAAAGGTGAAAATGTGGGAAGGGAAATATACATTGTACCCTGATAGGCTTTCATTGTAAAGAATGAAACCAGGTGCTGTGCCTCTAAGACTCCCTGAAGGTTCTCCACCCACAGTGCACCCTACTAGAAGTTTGACTCAAAGAGCCAGTTCTTTTTTACTGCTCATTTGAGCAGGACATTGAGAGCACGTGAGGTTTTGAACCTTGGTGTTTTTCTAATTAATGTCAAACTTTTTGCAGCTTTAACAGCTTGACTTGATGTTTTTAGACTTTTTCTGTCATTCAATACCAAAACATCAGGATTCTTGAGAAGTGTTTTCCTCAAAATGTTTTTTCTTTCCCAGATGTGCCCTTCTTGAGGCAGGAAAAAGGGAGTGTCAGACTCACGCGAGCTCTGTGTGGTGTTTCTCAAAGCACCATATAGTGAAAGACTGACCTCTGCACTAAGGTCAAAACATACACTTAAAGATCAAGAAGGCATCAGGTTAGATAATCCTCATAGAAGACATGAAAAAGGAGGAGGAACTAAAGAAAAAGAGTTTTGTCTTCTCCTGTGCCCCGTGAAAATCAGCCTGTTAACGGAGGCTCCTACAGAAGGAAATCAAAAGAAAAATCATCTGCTCTAAAAAGACATCAACATTGTTCTTAATGTCATTCTGGCTTGGAGTTGAAGGTATCGACGTTGATGTTGAGGGCATCACCCCCAACTTGTACACCTTCTAAAGAGAGCACAATGCCAGGAAAAAGGAGTTGAGATCACCATCAAAAAAGTCATTGATCGACATCGAAACATAGGCATCATTCAGCTTCGAAAAAAGAATCACCAACAATGTTGAAGACATTCCATCGTTCTCCATCAAGGATTCTCACATCTAGTAGACAGGACCACAGTCGTTGATCGCCATCTCCATTGGCATCGAGAAGGTTGCAATTCAAGCCAACCATGTCGGGACCACCATCCCAGTCTATAGCTTCACTGCATTCTATTGTTTCGCTACATTTTCCGCATATATCTACCCCCCTAAAATGAGTGGGAAAACTCCCAGATTTTCCTCTTCATTATTTGGTACAGTACCTAAAAAGAAATAGACTTCATCAAACCCTATCTTTGCTGCCTCCAAAGCAATTATGCCAGATCATCATCCTCTGCCTTCAATGTCTATAAAACTAAATATGCTCTTTGAAGATCACTGTAGGAGAGTAGGGTCTGCTTTCTATGTTCACCCCCACTTTTTTGCTTTACTGGTTTTCGACTTAGATGTGGCTGTGGGCCTGCTAATCAGACCCACAGCCCTGCTGTTCTCTCTCTAAATTAATACTATGCACTTTAGGTGCATAACCCATTTGGATAGGATCACCTTATTGGCCCCTGTACAGTGTACCTTAGGTACCCAGGGCATGGGTGTACCCTAGGCCTACCAGGGGCTCCAGCATGTATTATGCCACCCCTGGCCTGGCCTGGCCTTCCATTATGACACAACTGGCTGATCACTCAGCTGGGGCAAGGTCGTGTAATCACCCCTTGCTGAGGTGTAGTATTCCTATACCTATCTTATATATAGACACATGTGTACCTATCAGTCACTCCTATGGCAGGCCTTAACAATCCTGGAGGCAGAGTGCTTGGTAACATGTGGGATGGTGCTCTAGCATGAGCTGAGCCTGTCTGCATCTTTCGGAACCATGTCCTTGTAGCTGTTCTATGATATAGCCTACCATATACTCTTAAAGTGCCTTATAATCTTAAACGGTTATGGTAACTATGGTTTGCCTTTATCAAAACATGTCGTGTAAGGTGTCTAACACTTTGGAATAATCCCCCCATCCCATTTCTGGGGATGAGGATATTATCCCTCCCTTCTAGAGGGAGAAGACATGTTAAAACCTACTTACCCGGTTAAAGTTAACCAGAGCCCCAGCATCACAAAATGGATGCTGCTGCCACAACACAAGTCTGACCTCCTGCTGCTAGGAGTGATCCCGGCACGGGAGGCTTGGACAATAGGTTTCCTGCCTTGGGAGGTGCGAGCACCACCCCAGACAGGCCTTAGTGTATTGGGGCAGGGAGGGATGAAAGAAACGAGACACTGCCTGGGGCACACAAGGTGTCCCATGCATAGTCCAGTTCAAACCGGTGCTGGGGCACTCCAGCCCCAGTCCTGGCGCGAAACTGGACAAAGGGAAGGGGGTGTAACCACCCCCCTCCCAGGTCCCACCCATAAGGCGTGACCTAGCAGGTAACCCAGCCCCCTAGATTAGTATAAGAGTGGTAGCTGGGCCCCAGGAGATCAGATTATCCTGAACCTGCAACTTGAACAGAAACTCTGGACCTTCGACATTCGACGAAAGAAGAAGACTGAAGAATCTCCCTTGTGGCCAAGGAGTGGCTACCCTGTGCAAACAGGCACCATCAAGAGATTTACCCTTTGCTTTGCTGAAGTCCTACGAGGGACCGACTGCAGAGCCCGACCAGAGCCTTGACTTCCAGACTTCTCCGACCCTGATCCACATCCACAGCCGAGCTGAGATCCGTGGAGGCGACGAGAGACGTGGGACCGGCTACCTGGGAAAAGTGGCGAGTATCTTCCAGCGCAGCTTCTGAGGCACCCTCGAAGTTGTGCACCGGGGATTGAGAAGCCCCAACCCCAAGCACCATCTGCACCGAAGATCAGCCCCCCACACTCCACGAGTCCTGCGTGGGGCCCTTCTGCATTTTCCTGCTTGCCACGTCTGTCCGGTTGCTTGCCCGTTGGCTAGCGGCCTTTGCGACGACACACCTTTGAATTTCCACTGCTGGTTTGGCTCCTCCAGACTGGCTCCTGCTCCTCTGCAAAAGAGAAGCGCCCCAGACCTTCCTGGTCTGCACCAGAAGCAAGTCCTCCATTCTTCGTGGGTTCCGCTTGCCAAGGCTTGGTGAGTCCTAGTTCGACTTCGACGCCGCCGACAGCAAGAGCCTTCGTGGGACAGCTCGCCTCCTGGTCGTCCTCGACGTCTCCTGGTACCCGTGGCTGCTGCGACAAGCTTCACCTCTTCACCTGCAATCTCCCGACATCGCCTGGTTCCTTCCTGGTTCCACGTGGTCACTGGCTAGTGACCCTGACTCTGTCCCTTCTGCTTGCAGGTATCCTTCCTTCTTGATCCCGGCCTTGGGATCCACCGGACACTCTTCACTGACTGCCTGTCAGCAACTTTCCTTCAGGCATCCATAGAAGTCCAGGACGAAACCCGACGCAAGTTCACACCTATGCACCCGCAGCCCGTGGGCTAGGTAACTTGGGGACTTAGGTGCTCACAAAGGTATTGACTATCCTAGGGTCTAGTTTCCGAGTCTCGACTTTCTAGCTATACCAGAAGTGTCCTAAAACTGCTTATTTCAGAACTGTACTATTTCTATCGATTATACGCATTACGCGTGAGTGTTTCCACTCTGCACCTGAATCCCGTGGGCCTCCCACTTCCTAACCTTGGGTAGTGTAGTGTAGCCCCAGCGATTCCCTAGGCCTAGCCCTATCCTATTTCCGTGACAGTGGTCCTTATACCACTTCTTTAGTATATGGTTTGCGTGGCCCCTAGAGCCTAACTGTATTACTTACCTGTGTGACTTAATGTATGCTTGAATAAGACTGTGTTGTACTTACCTCGAATCTCATAAAGAGTGCTGAGGGTTTGACTAGAATAAATACACTTTAGTTTATATATATATATCTGTTGTGGTGTCCTTTCATTTGGTATTCAAGGGATTATATATGGTATAACAGCTGGCTTCACATGCCATTCAGAGTTTAGCCTAAGACTGCTCTTGTCCATGCTACCACTAGGATAGCTGGTCTATAAGGTTGACTTTACAACCAATCACCATAAGGGCTGTTTGGACTGATATAAGGTGTACACTAGAACTAGTGACATCATACATCAGGCCAACTTCTCACAATCACTACAAAAGCATCTACAATCACTAAACCTATCGCCTAGAATGGCTTCAAGGCAAACATCAATGTTGTCGATAAGGAAAAGAATAGACTCCTACTCATTTGCTAAGCCATTCTCCAAAAAGGAAAAGACCCAGATCTCTAACATCTATTTTTTTTCTACCATTGGATGACATCACCACTGTCCAAGAGGTAGTGGCTAGAGGGGCTGCTACAGAGGGGCATCACAACCTAATGTTTTAGTTATAATTGAAAAACTGCAAAATAGAGCAGCCCCTGAGCCTCTTTTACTCTTGGTTACAGGCTTACTAGACATAGCTGAGGAACAATGTGTAATGCCTGGCATTGTTAAAGCGTTACAACAAACAAATGATGGACGGAATGCTGACTATGCAGACATTCTCCCCCAGTCAAGAGATCTGGGTTAAATCCATCGTTCTTTTGCCCACTACGCCACCCCAGTTTAGACATGGCCATATGCAAATCAGTCTTTACCCTGTGCCTCATGGGAACAGTCCAGCCCGAACTGCCAAGCCATGTCTTCCCTGGACCGGAATCAAGCATCCTAGGACCGGTTTCTGGCTATCAGCCGTCATCAGCCAGGATAGCTTGACTCCAGTGGCGTAGTGAGCACGGGTCCCACGTCTGGGAATACCCATCCCACTTAGGGCGAAAAGCGTTACAACAAACAAATGATGGACGGAATGCTGACAATGCAGACATTCTCCCCCAGTCAAGAGATCTGGGTTAAATCCATCGTTCTTTTGCCCACTACGCCACCCCAGTTTAGACATGGCCATATGCAAATCAGTCTTGACCCTGTGCCTCATGGGAACAGTCCAGCCCGAACTGCCAAGCCATGTCTTCCCTGGACCGGAATCAAGCATCCTACGACCGGTTTCTGGCTATCAGCCGTCCTCAGCCAGGATAGCTTGACTCCAGTGGCGTAGTGAGCACGGGTCCCACGTCTGGGAATACCCATCCCACTTAGGGCGAAAAGCGTTACAACAAACAAATGATGGACGGAATGCTGATAATGCAGACATTCTCCCCCAGTCAAGAGATCTGGGTTAAATCCATCGTTCTTTTGCCCACTACGCCACCCCAGTTTAGACATGGCCATATGCAAATCAGTCTTGACCCTGTGCCTCATGGGAACAGTCCAGCCCGAACTGCCAAGCCATGTCTTCCCTGGACCGGAATCAAGCATCCTAGGACCGGTTTCAGGCTATCAACCGTCATCAGCCAGGATAGCTTGACTCCAGTGGCGTAGTGAGCACGGGTCCCACGTCTGGGAATACCCATCCCACTTAGGGCGAAAAGCGTTACAACAAACAAATGATGGACGGAATGCTGACAATGCAGACATTCTCCCCCAGTCAAGAGATCTGGGTTAAATCCATCGTTCTTTTGCCCACTACGCCACCCCAGTTTAGACATGGCCATATGCAAATCAGTCTTGACCCTGTGCCTCATGGGAACAGTCCAGCCCGAACTGCCAAGCCATGTCTTCCCTGGACCGGAATCAAGCATCCTAGGACCGGTTTCTGGCTATCAGCCGTCATCAGCCAGGATAGCTTGACTCCAGTGGCGTAGTGAGCAGGGGTCCCACGTCTGGGAATACCCATCCCACTTAGGGCGAAAAGCGTTACAACAAACAAATGATGGACGGAATGCTGACAATGCAGACATTCTACCCCAGTCAAGAGATCTGGGTTAAATCCATCGTTCTTTTGCCCACTACGCCACCCCAGTTTAGACATGGCCATATGCAAATCAGTCTTTACCCTGTGCCTCATGGGAACAGTCCAGCCCGAACTGCCAAGCCATGTCTTCCCTGGACCGGAATCAAGCATCCTAGGACCGGTTTCTGGCCATCAGCCGTCATCAGCCAGGATAGCTTGACTCCAGTGGCGTAGTGAGCACGGGTCCCACGTCTGGGAATACCCATCCCACTTAGGGCGAAAAGCGTTACAACAAACAAATGATGGACGGAATGCTGACAATGCAGACATTCTCCCCCAGTCAAGAGATCTGGGTTAAATCCATCGTTCTTTTGCCCACTACGCCACCCCAGTTTAGACATGGCCATATGCAAATCAGTCTTGACCCTGTGCCTCATGGGAACAGTCCAGCCCGAACTGCCAAGCCATGTCTTCCCTGGACCGGAATCAAGCATCCTAGGACCGGTTTCAGGCTATCAACCGTCATCAGCCAGGATAGCTTGACTCCAGTGGCGTAGTGAGCACGGGTCCAACGTCTGGGAATACCCATCCCACTTAGGGCGAAAAGCGTTACAACAAACAAATGATGGACGGAATGCTGACAATGCAGACATTCTCCCCCAGTCAAGAGATCTGGGTTAAATCCATCGTTCTTTTGCCCACTACGCCACCCCAGTTTAGACATGGCCATATGCAAATCAGTCTTGACCCTGTGCCTCATGGGAACAGTCCAGCCAGAATTGCCAAGCCATATCTTCCCTGGACTGGAAACAAGCATCCATGGACCGGTTTCGTGCTAGCAGCCCTGATCAGCCAGGTTAGCTTGAATCCAGTGGCAAAGTGAGCAAGGGACCCACGTCTTGGCATACGCTGCTAACTTAGGGAGAACAAAGCAAAAACAGAGAGATGATGGACGGAGTGCTGAAAGTTTTCAAACACTCACCCCCAGTCACAGATCTGGGTTGAATCCATCATTCTTTAGCTCACTTTGCCAACCCAGTTCAGACACAGCTATATGCAAATCAGTCTTGACCCTGTGCCTCATGGGAAAAGTCCAGCCAGAATTGCCAAGCCATGTCTTCCCTGGACCGGAAACAAGCATCCTGGGACCGGTTTCGGGCTAGCAGCCCTCATCAGCCAGGCCAGCTTGAATACAGTGGCAAAAGGAGCAAGGGACCCACGTCTGGGCATACCCTGCCAACGTAGGGCGAACAAAGCAAACACAAAGAGCTGATGGACGGAGTGCTGAAACTTTTAAAACACTCACCCCCAGTCACAGATCTGGGTTGAATCCATCATTCTTTAGCTCACTTTCCACCCCATTTCCCTTATTGCCCAGCGCCTGGCAGGATATTTAAATGTCTGGGCTGACAAACTCAACCGTTGTTGCTTATGGTGTGATCTTTTCACCCTCGCAGAGTACGGGCAATGTGCCGCTTTTGCACATTAGTTTCCAAGGCAGTTCTCCCTTGTATGCACCTTCCTTTTCAATGGGGGCTAAGGACTCCTGTATGCCTTTCCGCCCTTACCTCCAGAGTGCTGAAAAAGATTAAGAGAAACCAGGCCCAAGTCCTCCTATTGGCTCCGGACTAAGCAAGGATAGTGTGGGACCCGGAACTTCTGGTCATGAGCATTTGTCCTCCAATCGGGTTGCCCCTTAAGGAAGACCTCCTGTGGCAGTAGCAGGGTCATGTCCTGCATCCGAGCCTGCACAACCTGCATCTGAGTACGTACGGTGACAGTTGATGGTTTTGATCGTCCTGCCGAAATGGTTGGTGTCATCTTGGCAGCCAGGCATCCATCCACCAAAACAATATATGCAGGGCACTAGGAGAAGTTTCTTTCCTGGTGGCCTTTGCACAATGTCCAACCATTAGATGCAAAGTTGTCTGACATCTTGGTGTTTAGTCTGTCTTAAGCCCTGCAAAACCTTGTAGTCACCACAGTTAGGGGTTATCTTTTGGCCTTTTTACGTTTGCCATATCAGCCATCACTTTTCAAATCCCTTGTTGTGATGCGTTTCTTGAAAGGGCTAATCCACATGCTTCTACCAACACCTTTTGTTATGCCACAGTGTGACCTTAATGTGGTTCTCATTTACCTGATGTGCACTTCCTTTGAACCAATACACAGCTGTCCTCTACGCCTGCTAACCATCAAGATGGTGTTCTTTATCTCTATTACATCTCCGTGTGAACTCCAGGCTCTGCCCTTCTAACAGCTATATACATTGTTGTTGCTACAAGATCACCCGCAGGGACTTCGCCAATGGAATCGGAGGAGGAATAGCCATCATCTACAAGTCCACCCTCAAGGTCACCACCCACGCAGACGACACCCTCAACACCGCCGAACACCTGCACTTCCGGATCCACACCGACCCCCGGACCCCGGGCTCAGTTCAGCGGCTCCATCGCCGACCTCGCCAGCACCCACGCACTCGCCTCCACGGACTACATCCTCCTCGGGGACCTGAATTTCCACCTCGAGAACAACAACGACGCCAACCTCGGCCTCAGACAACTCGTCACCGCACCCACCCACGCCGCAGGCCACACGATGGACGCCGTCTTCTCCACAAGCACCCACATCACCTTCAACCACACCTCCAAACCCCACTGGACTGACCACCGCTGCATCCACTTCACCTTCAAAAAACCAACCACACACCATCGCACCCAACAGCTGCCGTGCCGCTGCTGGAACAAAGTCACCGAAGACCAGCTGACCACCACCCTCGCCCAGAACCCACCTATCAACCCACCTATCAACCCCACCTGCCCTGACGCCGCAGCCCGCAACCTCAGACAGTGGATCGACGACTGCGCCAACACCCTCGCCCCACTCAAGAGTCCAACCCACAGCCACGCCAGCAGGAGAGCTACCTGGTTCACCGACGAGTTCCTGACCTCCAAACGCGCCTGCCGTAAGCTGAAGAAGAAATGGCTCCACGAACGAACGCCAGAAAACCACGCAGCCCACAAGGACCCCACCCGCAGACATCACGACCTCATCAGACTAGCCAAGAGATCCTACTTCAAAGACCGCCTGGATAACAACGCGCACAACAGCAAAGAGCTCTTCCGCATCGTGAAAGAACTCTCCAATCCTGACGCCAGCGCCAACATCATCCCGCCCTCACAAGAACTGTGCGACTCTCTGGCCATCTTCTTCCACCGCAAGATCGCTGACATCCACGACAGCTTCAACTCCACGACCGCTCCAACGATGCATGACTAACACCCCCCCCCCCCCCCCCCCCCGCGATCACTAACAGCGCCAACCGCCTGACCTCCTGGGCCAACACCAACGACGACGAGACACGCAAGATCATGAACTCCATCCACTCAGGATCCCATGCCCACACCACGTATTCAACAAAGCAGATGCGGCCATCGCACCCCAACTACGGAAGGTCATCAACATCTCCTTCGAAAAAGCGACATTTCCGGAAAGCTGGAAGCACGCCGAAATAAACGCCCTCCTCAAAAAACCCAAGGCGGACCCCAAGGACCTCAAGAACTTCCGACCCATCTCCCTGCTCCCGTTCCCGGCAAAGGTCATCGAGAAAATCGTCAACATTCAACTGACCCGCCACCTCGAAGACAACAACATCCTGGACCCGTCCCAATCCGGATTCAGACGAAACCACAGCAACGAGACAGCCCTCATCGCCGCCACAGACGACATCAGACGCCAACTAGACAACGGTGAAACATCAGCCCTTATCCTCCTGGACCTGTCAGCCGCATTCGACACAGTCTGCCACCGCACCCTAAAGACACGCCTCCAAGAAGCCGGAATCCAAGAGAAGGCCCTTGACTGGACCACGTCCTTCCTCTCCGGCAGAACCCAGAGCGTCCGCCTCCCACCTTTCCAGTCAGAAGCCACCAACATCATCTGCGGCGTCCCCCAGTGCTCATCCCTCAGCCCGACGCTGTTCAACATCTACATGGCCCCCCTCGCACAAGTGGCCCGCCACCACAACATCAACATCATCTCCTACGCCGACGACATCCAGCTCATCCTCTCCCTCACCAAGGACCCCCTGTGAGAAGTTGGCCTGATGTATGATGTCACTAGTTATAGTGTACACCTTATATCAGTCCAAATACCCTTATGGTGATTGGTTGTAAAGTCAACCTTATAGACCAGCTATCCTAGTGGTAGCATGGACAAGAGCAGTCTTAGGCTAAACTCTGAATGGCATGTGAAGCCAGCTGTGATACCATATATAATCCCTTGAATACCAAATGAAAGGACACCACAACAGATATATATATAAAATAAAGTGTATTTATTCTAAGCAAACCCTCAGCACTCTTTATGAGATTAGAGGTAAGTACAACACAGTCTTATTAATGCATACAGTAAGTCACACAGGTAAGTAATACAGTTAGGCCCTAGGGGCCACGCAAACCATATACTAAGTAAGTGGTATAAGAACCACTGTCACGGAAATAGAATAGGCCTAGGCCTAGGGAATCGCTGGGGCTACACTACACTAGCGTTAGTTAGGAAGTGGGAGGCCCACGGGGTTCGTGTGCAGAGTGGAAACACTCACGCGTAATGCGTAAAAGTCAATAGCAATAGTACAGTTTAGAAAACGGTAGATTTAGGACACTTCCGGAGTAGCTAGGAAGTTGAGACTTGAAAACTAGACACTAGGATAGTCACTATCCTGATGAGCACCGGAGTACCCAAGTTACCTAGCCCACAGGCTGCGGGTGCATAGGGGTGAAGATGCGTCGTTTTCGTCGTCGACTCCTATGGATGCCTGAAGAAAGATGCTGACAGGCAGTCAGGGGAGAGTGTCCGGTGGATCCCAAGGCTGGGATCAAGAAGAGAAGAAACCTGCAAGCAGAAGGGACAGAGTCAAGGTCACTAGCCAGTGACCACGTGGAACCAGGAAGGAACCAGGTGCTGTCGTGAAGAGTTGCAGGTGAAGGTGAAGCTTGTCGCTGCAGCCAGGAGGACCAGGAAGCGTCGAGGACGACCAGGACCAGGAGGCGAGCTGTCCCACGAAGGCTCTTGCTGTCGGCGGCGTCGAAGTTGGACTAGGACTCACCAAGCCTTGGCAAGCGGAACCCACGAAGAACAAAGGACTTGCTTCTGGTGCAGACCAGGAAGGTCTGGGGTGCCTCTTCTTTGCAGAGAAGCGGGAGCCAGTCTGGAGGAGCCAAACCAGCGCAGAAGATTTCAGGGTGCATCGTCACAGAGGCCACTAGCCAGCGGGCAAGCAACCGGACAGACGCGGCAAGCAGGAAAATGCTGAAGGGCCCCACGCAGGACTCGTGGAGTGTGGGGGGCTGATCTTCGGTGCAGATGGTGCTTGGGGTTGGGGCTTCTCAATCCCCGGTGCACAACTTCGAGGGTACCTCAGAAGCTGCGCTGTAAGTTACTAGCCACTTTTCCCAGGTAGCCGGTCCCACGTCGCTCGTCGCCTCCACGGATCTCAGCTCTGCTGCAGATGTGGATGAGGGTCGGAGAAGTCTGGAAATCAAGGCTCTGGTCGGGCTCTGCAGTCGGTTCCTCGTAGAACGGTCGCAAAGCAAAGGGTAGTCTCTTGATGGTGCCTGTTTGCACAGGGTAGCCACTCCTTGGCTACAAGGGAGATTCTTCAGTCTTCTTCTTTCGTCGAATGTCGAAGGTCCAGAGTTTCTGTTCAGTTTTGCATGTTCAGGATAATCTAAAGTCTTGAGGCCCAACTCCCACTCTTATACTAATCTGGGGGGCTGGGATACCTGCTAGGTCACGCCTTATGGGTGGGACCTGGGAGGGGGTGGTTACACCCACTTCCCTTTGTCCAGTTTCGCGCCAGAGCTGGGGCTGGAGTGCCCCAGCGCCGGTTTGAACTGGACTATGCAAGGAACACCTTGTGTGCCCCAGGCATGTCTCATTCCTTTCAGCCCACCCTGCCCCAATACACTAAAGGCTGTCTGGGGAGGTGCTAGCACCTCCCCAAGCAGGAAACCTATTGTCCAGGCCTCCCTGGCTGGGATCACTCCCAGCTGCAGGAGGTCAGACTTGTGTCGTGGCAGCAGCATCCATTTTGTGATGCTGAGGCTTTGGTCAGAGGCTAACAGTTGAAGTATGATTTTAACATGTCTTTCCCTCTAGAAGGGGGGAATAAAATTCTCATGTCCAGAAATGGCATGGGGGTATTATTCCCTAGTGTTAGACACCTTACACGACATGTTTTGATAAAGCCAAACCATAGTTACCATAACCGTTTAAGATTATAAGGCACTTTAAGAGTATATGGTAGGCTATATCATAGAACAGCTATAAGGACATGGTTCCGAAAGCTGCAGACAGGCTCAGCTCATGCTAGAGCACCATCTCACATGTTACCAAGCACTCTGCCTCCAGGATTGTTAAGGCCTGCCATAGGAGTGACTGATAGGTACACATGTGTCTATATATAAGGGTAGATATAGGCATACTATATCTAAGCAAGGGGTGATTACACGACCTTGCCCCAGCTGAGTGATCAGCCAGTTGTGTCTGATTGGAAGGCCAGACCAGGGGTGGCATAATACATGCTGCAGCCCCTGGGAGGCCTAGGGTACACCTATGCCCTGGGTACCTAGGGTACACTGTACAGGGTCCAATAAGGTGATCCTTACCAATTGGTTATGTACCTAGGGTACATGGAGTCCATTTTACAGAGAGAGCAGACAGCCTGAGACCCTGAATGGCAGGATCTCAGGCCAACTAAGTCGAAAAACCAGCAAGACACTAGGCAAAAAGTTGGGGGTAACCATAGTCAGATATCCACCTTCCTACACCCCCACACCGCCAAAACCAACATTCACGAGGGCATGAAGGCCATCGCCGACTGGATGAGGAGCAGCCGTCTGAAACTGAACTCGGACAAGACGGAGGTAATCATCCTCGGACCCACCCCCTCAGCCTGGGACGACTCCTGGTGCCCGACCGCTCTAGGGACAGCACCGACACCAACCGACCACGCACGCAACCTAGGATTCATCCTCGACTCCTCCCTCTCCATGTCCAAGCAAGTCAACGCCATCTCCTCCTCCTGCTACAACACCCTACGCTTGCTCCGCCGGATCTACAAATGGATCCCGACCGAAACAAGAAGAACAGTGACACAGGCCCTCGTCAGCAGCAGACTGGACTACGGCAACGCACTCTACGCAGGAATCCCAGCCAAACACCAACGGCGGCTACAACGCATCTAAAACGCCTCCACCCGACTGATCGTCAATGCCCCCCGCCGCAGCCACATCACCCCCCTCCTGAGAGACCTGCACTGGCTCCCCATCAACAAGAGGATCACCTTCAAGCTCCTCACCCACGCACACAAAGTACTCCACAACGCCGGACCAGCCTACCTGAACAGCAGACTCAGCTTCTACACCCCCACCCGCCAGCTCCGCCAGCCTCGCCCTCGCAGAGGTCTCCCGCATCCAACGTATGACCGCCGGCGGCAGATCCAGGTTTTGGCGGCGAGGTAGGAGAAGGAACACACCCCCTACTCACCTACGACAGACCCAAGACCCACTCGCCTTCAGAAGACTCCTCAAGACCTGGCTCTTCGAGCAGTAGCGGCACCTTTCTCCCCCCCCTCCCCCCCCAAAACCCCCATCCCCCCGCGCCTTGAGACCCTCACGGGTAAGTAGCACGCTTTACAAGTACCCTGATTGAGTTTGGTACAAATGGTCCTCTAGTCAAAAGTGACATAGGTAAGTGTGGGCGAAGTTTGTGGAGTTGTGCTACGCAGAACTCTGTGAAAAAAACTCTTCTCAACAAGTGGCAGAGTGCAGTAAGTTGCCCTGTTCGCACTGATTTTTAGCACCGGAAGTTTGTCCCGTGCTGTAAAATCACCACGAACTGCACCACGTGCAGAGCAAGAGGGCACTGCTTCTTTCTACCCATCAAATGTTCTACGCGAGCAGCAGCTTCCAGCTTCCTCAACGTGAGCAGCAGGTTTCTCAACGCGAGCGATAGCCACCAGCTTTTGTAGTGAGGACATGGGATTAACTGCGGACATTGCTAAGTGACCATATGCTTGGTCGCCATTTTCTCGCTTTTTGCACGCGTTCCTACATGGCTCTGTTCTTGTAAATACTCTGCTTGCGCTTTTTCACATGATAACTGTCTGCCTTTCCCACATCTAGCTGTACACTGTGCTCCTCGTCTGCACAGCGTGTTCAAGGTCTAAAACTAATGTATGCTGTTGATTCACTTTGGTCAGTCCCACGCCCATAGACATTACATGGAACACAGCTGCACTACTGAAATTCGGGTGCTTTTAATATGGCATTACATGCATGAAAAGGCACTTGGAGAAAATCATTCCCACAAAGAAGCTGTGCTTGTCTGGAGATGGAAATCCTTGCATCTAAACTTGGAGGTATGGGGTCCCCCTGACAAAGCATAGAGGTCTTCTATAATTATAATAAACTAGCTCATAGCGCGGGGAGGATGGTAAGTGTGAGAAAGTGCCCTCTTTCTTGCATGGTATGCCCCCACTTTTTGCTAAATTGCTGAATGTACTTTGACTGAGTGTGCCCTGGACTCCTGCCAATCAGGTGCCCAGGGCCTATGTTCCTTCCTTAAACACACAAACTCCAAATTGGCAAACCCTGGCCACATGTCAGCCCCTAGGAAATGGTACCCTAGGTACCCAGGGCCTTGTGACCAGGGAAGGCCCCTAAGGGCTGCAGCACTCATTGTGCCACCCTTAGGGGCCCTGTACCCTTACACACACACACTGCCTTTGCAGGCTGAGTGTCTGGATGCAGGACAAAATGAAGAGTCGACATGGCACACATCCCTGTGTGCCATGCCCAACACCCACACTGCCAAGGCATATGTCAGTCACCCCTCTGGCTGGGTGCCTTATGCCCATGGTGTGGGCACAGGAGCAGGAGCCCTGTGCCCCTACAGTACCCAGGTCCATTCCCGGGTACTGTAAGTGCAGTGCTGCCATTTAAGAGTACATGGTGCTGAGAGCTCGTCAAACACGAGCTCCACAGCACCATAATGGCAACACTAAAGACTGGGAAGTTTGGTATCAAACTTCTCAGCACATTAAACCCACACTGATGCCAGTGTGAGATTTAATGTACCAAGCACCCCAGAGGGCATCTTAGAGATGCCCTCCTATAACTAACCTACAATCCACGTCTGCTCTGAGGCTGCCCAGGCTGCCACACAGTAGACACGTTGCTGGACCCCTGGGTGGGAGAGCCCCTGCTCTCCCGGGCCTGCAACAATGCACATCCTGGGTGAGGTGATAGATCTCCTCCCCCAGGATGAGCAAAGGGAAGCTTCAAAGGCCTGCCGCCTCTAGGAGTTTCCCCAGGCCACTGCATCCCCCCACTCTGGCGGGAAGCTTGGCCGGAAACCCCATACAAGGACAGGGGATGTGCCAGCCTGCCAACCCCACCCCTCAGGTGGGGGAGGCGAGGTGAAGCACATCTCCGGGCTCTCGCCATCTTGAAGATGGGAGGCCCTACCCTATCAGGATTAGGCTACTGCCCCCCTCCCACAGGAGAGGGGCAGGATAGGGGGTGTACCCACCCCAGGACAAGGACCCATTGGTCCCTGGCCTTCACCTACCTGTAACGCCCCTAAATCTAGTATTTAGGGGCACCCTGAACCTTCCTTCCGCAGATTCCAGATTCCGAAACTACAAGAAGAGCGAGAAGAAAAGAAGACCTGCCCTGCAGCTGCAAAGGAGAGGGAGACACCAACTGCTTTGGCCCCAGCCCTACCGGCCTGTCGACCTCGGACTTGCTCCTGCTCCAAACCCGGCATCTCTTGTGGCCAGCAACCTCAGAAACCCCGGAGGACCTGGCTGCCTTTGAACTCTAATCCCCTGGGACTCCCATGAGTAGAGGCTCTACTCAGAACCTACCTTTCACCCCTGGCAGCAGCCCGGAACCGCGATCCCAGCCCACTCTGCACCCGCCAAGTCTGGCCGGTGCCGGAGTGAACTAAACCCACGAGGACGACCCCACGGCGACTGTGACCCCGAGTCCGGCACCCAAGGACCCCCCTCGACTATCCTGAAGAAGCTTGCAGCCTCAGAACCGAGTGCCACCCCAACCGCGATCAACAAGAGGGTAAGATTTCCGACATCAAAAGGCACCCCTGCACCCGGTGCCCCACGGCCCTCTGTGCCCAATCCCGGGGTACCTACCTATCCTCCAACTATTCAACTTACCCCTCGAAGTGGTGGTGGCACCCGAAGAGTCCTCGTCCCCGAGCCTGCAGTCTTTTTCCAAACCGGAGATTTCCCATAGAAATCAATTGAGCGCCCGACGGCTCAAAAGCACCCTGCAGCCAGCCGCCCGAGTGGCCCTGGCAGTGAAAACTCTACTCTAAACCACTTCCCCAGAGCAAGTGACCAGGAGCCCAGCTCCCACAGCCGCGTGGCTTGCCCGACAGCAGCCACCAACCCAGGCCCCCCTATCCCTCATAGGATAACATTGGGCCTAACTCTCTCTGCACCCGGCCGTCCTGAAACCGCTGAGGGTGAACTGACTGTACCTACCTGACACTGGGAGACCCCCTGAGTCTATGCCCAGAACTTCAACTCTGCCAGTCGAGTACTTATCCTTGAACCGCTAACTTCATTTTCCTCATAGGGTAACATTGACTGGCTTTTTCTTGGAAATTCTTCTAAGTGTGAACTTTTCAAAACTCAAAATATTCACCAAAAATCAGCCGAGTACCAAAAACGAATTTACTCACCTGCTCTTAGGTGAGCTCCCGGTGCTGGATCTTGGTGCCCAGCACTGATTCTGAAAAGTACCCACAACTATACTTACCTTTAACTCCTTTTTCTTCCATAGGAAACCATTGACTGCTTTTCTATGAAATTTCTTCTAAGTGTTGATTTCTGCAATTTCTAAATATTCCTCAAAAATCGTATAACATCTGAAAACGTAATTACTTACCTGTTTTGGATAAATGTCCCAGTACTGAGTCTAGACACCCAGTACTGGATTACAAAAGTAACTATAACCTACTGTACCTGTAACCTACATTTCCTTCCATAGGGAATCATTGATTGTTTGCTCTGAAATATTTTCTAAGTGCTCACTTTTGAAATAGCTAAATATTAGTTAAAAACCATTACAGTACCAAAGTCGACTTTCAACAGCTGATTCTGAGAACTGACCCAGGACTGGATCTAGGATCCAAGCCTGGAATTACAAAAGTAATCTACAAAGTAATCTGTTGCATATAATCTGAATTTATCATTGAGCTCAATGTATTGTGTTTAGAAATAGAGTTGCCTACTGCAACTAATTGTAACTGTTTACTAAAAAGTCAATTGCATATACAAAAGTATTTTTATGAAACATCTCCTGTCGAGAAAGTATATTTTAATTCCAAGTGTTGGTTCTAAAATAAAACAAGCATATATTTTTTATATACAAACCATTGGCCTAGAGTTCAGTTATTGAGTGTGTGGAACTATTTGCTGACTGAGTGTGTACAACAAATGCTTTACACGTCCTCTGATACTGCCTTACTGCTCGACCAGGCTGCCACTTTGGAGAGTAAGGTTATATCTAACTTTAACCTCTGTTAAACCCTTGGGGTCTGTGGACTCTGTACACCCTGTACCTATTAAGGAACAGTATATACAGAGCCACTTTCTCACATTGGTGGATCAGCGGTGGGATACAAACTTGTATTTGTTGGACTACTTGGTTACCATCTGACCACACGACAGAACTCCTAAAAATTGCCTTTAGAATTCTGATTGGTCTTTCCAAAATTACTAAAAGTCTTGCTAGGGCCTTGCTTAAGTCCCATTAGAATTTTAGAAAAATAAAAGTCACTATAGTCAGGGTAGAGGGTTAGAACTGTCAGGTTAGAATGTCTCAAACAAAGCCAGCTATTAGTGAGAATAATAACATGGACCTGGTGGAGGAGCTCGACCTCACACCTTACTTACACTTGTCTTTCAAGGAATTGAGGTCCTTATGCAAACTTAAAAATGTACAAATGGGCCTGCATCCAACCAAACTAGGGCTCCAGGAGCTCTTGGCTGAGTATGCTAAGGACCACCCATCTGAACATGGTGATGGCCAGTCAGATGAGGAAAGGGAAGCAGAGGAGGTTGACAACAACCCCCCCATGCTATTCCCTAGGGAGGAGAGGGCACCCATACCCTCCAATCCAAGGATTAGCATCTGGGGACCTAGAGACTACACAGGTGGCTCTGGTCCCAGGGAGAGAACACTGGGGGACCCCCCAGTGAAGAGGACAGCCTTGTGAGGCTGGCCAAAAGATTAGAACTAGAGTCCAGGCTTCTGGCTCTAGAAAAAGAAAGGAGAGAGGTGGGTTTAGCACCCATCAATGGTGGCAGCAAAAATAAAAATAAGGATAGGGAGGAAACTTCTGACCTTAAAATCCCCAAAGGGATTGTCCCTAAATTTGAGGAAGGTGATGATATCACTAAATGGTTCACAGCCTTTGAGAGGGCTTGTGATATCAGAAAAGTGAAGAATCCTCTCTGGGGGGCACTCCTGTGGGAACTGTTCTCTGGAAACTGCAGAGACAGGCTTCTGACCCTTTCTGGGCCAGAGGCAGGATCCTATGACCTCATGAAGAAAGCTCTGATTGAGGGATTTGGATTCACCACTGAGGAGTATAGAATTAGATTCAGGGGGGCTCACAAAACCCAGACCCAGTCCTGTATTGATTTTGTAGATTTCTCAGTGAAGACACTGGATGGTTGGTTAGCTGGATATGGTGTGCAGGATTTTAATGTATTGTACAATTTATTCATGAAGGAACATATTTCGAGTAACTGCACAAATGAAAAGTTGCATCAGCATTTGGTAGACCTAGGTCTAATTTCTCCCCAAGAATTGGGAAAGAAGGCAGACCACTGGGTCAAGACTAGGGTGACAAAGACAACCACTGGGGGTGACCAAAAGAAAGTGGTCCCAAAACCTCCCCAGGTTAAAGGTGGTGAGAATCCCTAAGATAAAAAGTTTGAGTCTTCCAAAGGGCCCCAAAAACCTGTTCAGGTGGGTGGGACCCAAACTACACCCTATGTGCCCCAACCATATAGGGGGAAGAACTTTGATCCCTTAAAGGCCTGGTGTAATACCTGCAAGAAGCAAGGACACTTAACTGTAGCTTGCCCCCAAAACAAAGCCCCTAAGGCACCCAGTACAGCTACTCCTGGGGCAGCAAGCATACAAATGGGATCAGAGGTGTACCCTGAGCAAATCTGGGAACACACTGAAGGCAGTCTAGTCTCCTTGGGAGAAGTGGAGTTTGCCACTGTAGCTGTGTGGCCACCCAACTTAAAGAAATACTTGCAGTACCCCTGGGTGAATGGAACTAGGGTAGAAGCTCTGAGGGATACAGGTGCCAGTGTCACTATGGTGAAAGACACACTGGTTTCCCCTGAGCAATACTTGATTGGGAAGTCTTACCCAGTCACCAACGCTGACAGTGTCACCACTAGTCATCCCATGGCCATGGTAACATTTGGCTGGGGGGGGGGGGTGTTACTGGCCTGAAACAGGTAGTGGTCTCTCCAAAGTTGCCAGCTGCCTGTCTGCTTGGAAATGATCTGGAAACCTCAGCCTGGGCTGAGGTTGAACTGAAGGCCCATGCAGCCATGCTGGGCATCCCTGAATTGGTGTGTGTGCAAACCAGAGCAAGAGGAAGGGTGAAAAAGTAGGTCTGGAGCCTGGAATAATGGCCCAGCCAACCAAGAGAAAAGGAAAGAAGACTGGGGAACCAGCTTCTACACAGCAAACCATTCAGGACCCCTCTCCCCAGGGAGAGGATTTGGGTGCCCCTGGGGGAACTGAGTCCATGGAGCTTGACCCTTACCAGGTTGAACTCTTGGGCCCAGGGGGACCCTCTAGGGAAGAGCTGTGCCAGGGTCAGCGAGACTGTCCCACTCTTGAAAGCCTGAGGCAGCAAGCTGTTTCAGAAGCCAGGCGAGATGTCAGTGGTACCCACAGAGCTTATTGGGAAGAGGGATTACTGTATGCTGAGGCAAGAAACCCCACTCCTGGAGCCACCAGGAGGGTGGTAGTGCCGCAGAAGTACAGGGAGTTCCTCCTAACTTTGGCTCATGACATCCCCCTAGCTGGACATCTGGGGCAATCCAAAACTTGGGAAAGGCTAGTGAGTCACTTCTACTGGCCCCAGATGCACCAAAAGGTGAAGGAGTTTGTCAGCTCCTGTGTCACCTGTCAGGCCAGTGGCAAGACAGGTGGCCACCCAAAGGCCCCCCCTCATTCCACTACCAGTGGTGGGGGTCCCCTTTGAAAGGGTAGGAGTGGACATTGTGGGTCCACTTGAGCCACCCACAGCCTCAGGGAACAAATGTATTCTAGTGGTAGTGGATCATGCCACTAGGTACCCTGAAGCAATTCCCCTTAGGACTACTACAGCTCCTGCAGTAGCCAAGGCCCTCCTGGGTGTCTTAACCAGGGTGGGTTTTCCTAAGGAGGTGGTTTCAGACAGAGGTTCCAACTTCATGTCTGCTTACCTAACACACATGTGGAAGGAGTGTGGGGTGCAGTATAAGTTTACTGCCCCCTACCACCCACAAACCAATGGCCTTGTTGAGAGATTCAACAAGACATTGAAAGGTATGATCATGGGGCTCCCTGAAAAACTCAAAAGGAGATGGGATGTCCTGTTACCATGCCTGCTTTTCGCTTACAGAGAAGTGCCACAGAAGGGAGTAGGTTTTTCACCCTTTGAACTTCTGTTTGGTCATCCTGTAAGGGGACCACTTTGTCTTGTAAAAGAGGGCTGGGAGAGGCCTTTTCAAGAACCCAAACAAGACAGAGTGGACTATGTGCTTGGCCTAAGGTCCAGAATGGCTGAGTACATGGAAAAGCATCCAAGAACCTTGAGGCCAGCCAGGAGCTCCAGAAGCACTGGTATGACCAAAAAGCTGCACTGGTTGAATTTCAACCTGGGCAACAGGTGTGGGTTTTGGAGCCAGTGGCACCAAGGGCTCTCCAAGATACATGGAGTGGCCCTTACCCTATCCTAGAAAGAAAGAGTGAGGTCACCTATCTAGTTGACCTGGGCACTAGCAGGACACCCAAGAGGGTCATCCATGTGAACCGCCTCAAGCTCTACAATGACAGGGCTGACATCACCATGCTGATGGTGACTGATGAGCAGGAAGCAGAGAGTGAACCTCTCCCTGACCTCCTCTCTTACAGCCCAAAGGATAGGTCAGTGGATGGTGTGATCTTATCAGACACCCTCTCTGCCCAACAGCAAACTGACTGCAAGCAAGTCTTGCAGCAGTATGCTAGCCTCTTCTCCCTGACCCCTGGTCTGACCAACTGGTGTACCCATGATGTGGACACTGGTGACAATGCACCTGTCAAAAACAAAATCTATCGACAGTCAGACCAGGTCAAGGAGAGCATCAAAGCTGAGGTCAGCAAGATGCTGGAGTTAGGGGTCATTGAACCCTCTGAGAGCCTCTGGGCCAGCCCAGTGGTTCTAGTCCCCAAACCTCATCAACAGGGTGAAAAGAGAGAGATGAGGTTCTGTGTGGACTAGAGAGGGCTCAACTCTGTCACCAAGACAGATGCTCACCCTATCCCAAGAGCAGATGAACTGATAGATAAATTAGGGGCTGCCCAATTCCTCAGTACCTTTGACTTAACTGCAGGGTACTGGCAGATTGGCATGGCCCCAGGAGCAAAAGAGAAAACAGCATTCTCCACCCCTGATGGACATTATCATTTTACTGTGATGCCCTTTGTGTTAAAGAATGCCCCTGCCACTTTCCAGAGGCTGGTGAACCATGTTCTGGCTGGGCTGGAGTCCTTTAGTGTAGCTTATCTTGATGATATTGCTGTCTTTAGCTCCACCCACCTGGCAGGATCACCTGATCCACCTTGGAAATGTTTTAGAGGCCCTGCACAATGCAGGCCTCACTATCAAGGCATCCAAATGCCAGATAGGGCAGGGCACTGTGGTGTACTTGGGCCACCTTGTAGGTGGAGGCCAGGTACAGCGCTTACAACCTAAGATCCAGGCCATCATAGACTGGGTAGCTCCAACAACCCAGACCCAAGTCAGGGCATTCCTTGGCTTGACTGGATACTACAGGAGGTTTGTGAAGGGGTATGGGTCCATTGTGACCCCCCTCACAGAACTCACCTCCAAGAAAATGCCCAAGAAGGTGAACTGGACAGTTCGTTGCCAAAAGGCTTTTGACACCCTGAAAGCAGCAATGTGCTCAGCACCAATTCTAAAAGCTCCAGATTATGCCAAGCAGTTCATAGTGCAGACTGATGCCTCTGAGCTAGGGATAGGAGCGGTCCTATCCCAGACCAATGATGAAGGCCAAGACCAACCTGTTGCTTTTATAAGCAGGAGGCTACTCCCCAGAGAGCAGCGTTGGAGTGCCATTGAGAGGGAGGCCTTTGCTGTGGTTTGGTCCCTGAAGAAGTTGAGGCCATACCTGTTTCGTACTCACTTCCTGGTTCAAACTGACCACAGACCTCTCAGATGGCTAATGCAGATGAAAGGGGAAAATCTAAAGCTATTAAGGTGGTCCATCTCCCTACAGGGAATGGACTTTGAAGTGGAACATAGACCAGGGACTGCCCATGCCAATGCAGATGGACTTTCCAGGTTCTTCCACTTAGACAATGAAGACTCCATAGGACAAGGTTAGTCTCATCACCTTTCGTTTGGGGGGGGGGGGAGGGAGGGGGGGGGGGGTTGTGTGAGAAAGTGCCCTCTTTCTTGCATGGTATGCCCCCACTTTTTGCTAAATTGCTGAATGTACTTTGACTGAATGTGCCCTGGACTCCTGCCAATCAGGTGCCCAGGGCCTATGTTCCTTCCTTAAACACACAAACTCCAAATTGGCAAACCCTGGCCACATATCAGCCCCTAGTAAATGGTACCCTAGGTACCCAGGGCCTTGTGACCAGGGAAGGCCCCTAAGGGCTGCAGCACTCATTGTGCCACCCTTAGGGGCCCTGTACCCTTACACACACACCCTGCCTTTGCAGGCTGAGTGTCTGGGTGCAGGACAAAATGAAGAGTCGACATGGCACACATCCCTGTGTGCCATGCCCAACACCCACACTGCCAAGGCATATGTCAGTCACCCCTCTGGCTGGTTGCCTTATGCTCATGGTGTGGGCACAGGAGCAGGAGCCCTGTGCCCCTACAGTACCCAGGTCCATTCCCGGGCACTGTAAGTGCAGTGCTGCCATTTAAGAGTACATGGTGCTGAGAGCTCGTCAAACACGAGCTCCACAGCACCATAATGGCAACACTAAAGACTGGGAAGTTTGGTATCAAACTTCTCAGCACATTAAACCCACACTGATGCCAGTGTGAAATTGAATGTACCAAGCACCCCAGAGGGCATCTTAGAGATGCCCTCCTATAACTAACCTACAATCCACGTCTGCTCTGAGGCTGCCCAGGCTGCCACACAGCAGACACGTTGCTGGACCCCTTGGTGGGAGAGCCCCTGCTCTCCCGGGCCTGCAACAATGCACATCCTGGGTGAGGTGATAGATCTCCTCCCCCAGGATGAGCAAAGGGAAGCTTCAAAGGCCTGCCGCCTCTAGGAGTTTCCCCAGGCCACTGCATCCCCCCACTCTGGCGGGAAGCTTGGCCGGAAACCCCATACAAGGACAGGGGATGTGCCAGCCTGCCAACCCCACCCCTCAGGTGGGGGAGGCGAGGTGAAGCACATCTCCGGGCTCTCGCCATCTTGAAGATGGGAGGCCCTACCCTATCAGGATTAGGCTACTGCCCCCCTCCCACAGGAGAGGGGCAGGATAGGGGGTGTACCCACCCCAGGACAAGGAACCATTGGTCCCCATTGGTCCCTGGCCTTCACCTACCTGTAACGCCCCTAAATCTTGTATTTAGGGGCACCCTGAACCTTCCTTCCGCAGATTCCAGATTCCGAAACTACAAGAAGAGCGAGAAGAAAAGAAGACCTGCCCTGCAGCTGCAAAGGAGAGGGAGACACCAACTGCTTTGGCCCCAGCCCTACCGGCCTGTCGACCTCGGACTTGCTCCTGCTCCAAACCCGGCATCTCTTGTGGCCAGCAACTTCAGAAACCCCGGAGGACCTGGCTGCCTTTGAACTCTAATCCCCTGGGACTCCCATGAGTAGAGGCTCTACTCAGAACCTACCTTTCACCCCTGGCAGCAGCCCGGAACCGCGATCCCAGCCCACTCTGCACCTGCCAAGTCTGGCCGGTGCCGGAGTGAACTAAACCCATGAGGACGACCCCACGGCGACTGTGACCCCGAGTCCGGCACCCAAGGACCCCCCTCGACTATCCTGAAGAAGCTTGCAGCCTCAGAACAGATTGCCACCCCAACCGCGATCAACAAGAGGGTAAGATTTCTGACATCAAAAGGCACCCCTGCACCCGGCGCCCCACGGTCCTCTGTGCCCAATCCCGGGGTACCTACCTATCCTCCAACTATCCAACTTACCCCTCGAAGTGGTGGTGGCACCCGAAGAGTCCTCGTCCCCGAGCCTGCAGCCTTTTTCCAAACCGGAGATTTCCCATAGAAATCAATTGAGCGCCCGACGGCTCAAAAGCACCCTGCAGCCAGCCGCCCGAGTGGCCCTGGCAGTGAAAACTCTACTCCAACCCACTTCCCCACTTGCCCTGAGTAAGTGACCAGGAGCCCAGCTCCCACAGCCGCGTGGCTTGCCCGACAGCAGCCACCAACCCAGGCCCCCCTATCCCTCCTAGGATAACATTGGGCCTAACTCTCTCTGCACCCGGCCATCCTGAAACCGCTGAGGGTGAACTGACTGTACCTACCTGACACTGGGAGACCCCTGAGTCTATGCCCAGAACTTCAACTCTGCCAGTCGAGTACTTATCCTTGAACCGCTAACTTCATTTTCCTCATAGGGTAACATTGACTGGCTTTTTCTTGGAAATTCTTCTAAGTGTGAACTTTTCAAAACTCAAAATATTCACCAAAAATCAGCCGAGTACCAAAAACGAATTTACTCACCTGCTCTTAGGTGAGCTCCCAGTGCTGGATCTTGGTGCCCAGCACTGACTCTGAAAAGTACCCACAACTATACTTACCTTTAACTCATTTTTCTTCCATAGGAAACCATTGACTGCTTTTCTATGAAATTTCTTTTAAGTGTTGATTTCTGCAATTTCTAAATATTCCTCAAAAATCGTATAACATCTGAAAACAAAATTACTTACCTGTTTTGGATAAATGTCCCAGTACTGAGTCTAGACACCCAGTACTGGATTACAAAAGTAACGATAGCCTACTGTACCTGTAACCTACATTTCCTTCCATAGGGAATCATTGATTGTTTGCTCTGAAATATTTTCTAAGTGCTCACTTTTGAAATAGCTAAACATTAGTTAAAAACCATTACAGTACCAAAGTCGACTTTCAACAGCTGATTCTGAGAACTGACCCAGGACTGGATCTAGGATCCAAGCCTGGAATTACAAAAGTAATCTACAAAGTAATCTGTTGCATATAATCTGAATTTATCATTGAGCTCAATGTATTGTGTTTAGAAATAGTTGCCTACTGCAACTAATTGTAACTGTTTACTAAAAAGTCAATTGCATATACAAAAGTATTTTTATGAAACATCTCCTGTTGAGAAAGTATATTTTAATTCCAAGTGTTGGTTCTAAAATAAAACAAGCATATATTTTTTATATACAAACCATTGGCCTAGAGTTCAGTTATTGAGTGTGTGGAACTATTTGCTGACTGAGTGTGTACAACAAATGCTTTACACGTCCTCTGATACTTCCTTACTGCTCGACCAGGCTACCACTTTGGAGAGTAAGGTTATATCTAACTTTTACCTCTGTTAAACCCTTGGGGTCTGTGGACTCAGTACACCCTGTACCTATCAAGGAACAGTATATACAGAGCCACTTTCTCACAGTAAGGCGCTGTAGTCGTGTTTACACGGTCATTATAATATGGTTTCCCCTTTTGTGCTATATGGAATTGTAACAATGCTGATTATATTGTTCTTATGCATTTTGCTGCTAGTATTGACTTGTGTACTGCCTTATAGAGCACGTTAGTTAAAATAAACATTTTAAACTAATCCGTGTCTCTGATCTGAAAGAAACACGTTAGTTAGATTCCTCACCTTAGAATATCCCCAGGCGTCAGACTGGATCCGGAAGATTTTTCGTCAGCAATACCCCTTGCGCGTCGCTAGGCGTCGTCTGCGGCTCCGCGTCAGTCGTCGGCGTCGTGCGCCGGAATGACGTAGTCGGAGTACTTCGACGCCGCCCTCGCGCGCTGACGTCAGTTCTTCTTTTTTCCGCGCCAGTAAGCGCAGATCCGGGATAGCTACGCCTTTTAGTCTTTTTTGACTACGTTTTTTGATCCTTTTTGATCTTGTCTCGACTCCGGTGCCGGTAGGATGCCTGGTTTCAAAGCCTGTGCTGACTGTAACCGCTTGATGTCGGTTACGGATCATCACCGCCGGTGCCTTTACTGCTTGGGCCTCGACCACGACGCGGAGTCGTGTTCGGACTGCAAGGCCCTGACCTCGAAGGCTAGTCGGGAGCGGTCCCGTAAGCTCCTCGAGATTCGCCACTCGGCTCCGCGCCCCTCTCGATCCAGGTCCAGGAGGAGGTCCAAGGATCGGTCGCGGAGCCGCAGCCGACGTCATCATCGCTCGTCTGGCTCCAAGTCTTCGGGTAAGTCGAAGCACTTCAAGAAGTCCAAGAGGCGACACCGCTCTTCGGACTCCCCTCGCCGGTCGCGCGACTCGGCCGAGGGTCAGGGTGGTTCCACCCCCGCGGCTCCAACGGAGCCGCAGGTGCCGCGCAAGTCCCCATACCCGCCGGTCCCTGGGACTGACGCGACGCTGGTAGAAGTCAGTGCCTTCCTCTCGGCCATGAGGAGCCTGGCTCCGCCGTCGACGCCCGCTGGCGCGCCTTCGGGCCCCGCGGACCCGACTGGGCAACCTTGCATGCCGGCGGCTCTGGCGCCGGCCACGACGCCGTAGGTTCCCGAGGGACTCACCCCCGAGTCCCCGCCGACGCCGGTCGACCTCGTCACGCCTCCTCTGCCGGCGTCGACACCGGTTCCACCTCCGGCACCGCCCGGCGTCGAGCCCCTGTTCAGCCCCGCTCCGGATCCGGCGCCTTTGCGGCGTCGATGGACGTCGCGTACGGCGCCGTTAGAGACACATTATGTCTAACGTCCGGCTCCGCTCCTTCCTCCGGTTTACCAGGAATCGGATGACGGGGGCGACTGGGAGGGGTCCGATGACCCTATGGCCGTTAAGGCTCAGCTGTCACAGGACTGGGCAGATGAACTGGGGGAGGCCAGTGGTCTGGATACCTCACCAGACACTGGATTCATCTCTCCTCTGACCGTGGCTTCGGAGGAGGGTGCTGCTTTCTCTGTGGTGCTGCGCAAGGTGACCGCAGCCCTTGGGCTCGAGCTGCCTGCCGTGGCTGTGAGGACTAACGTCCTCACTGAGGTGCTTCTGTCTGCAGCAAGCTCCACTGAGCCTCTGCTGCAATTCAATGAGACCCTCATTGACGTTCTGCAGGGCACCTGGTCCAAGCCCTCCACAGTTCCTCCTGTGGACAGGAACGTCGCCAGGCGCCACCGCCCTGCTCCGGGCGACCCCAGTTTTCTGTCCCAACACCCCACCCCCGAGAGCCTGGTTATCCAGGCTTCTACCTCCCAATCCTCCTTCCCGACTGCTCCGCCGGACCGGGATTTCAAGAGACTGGAACAGTTTGGCAAAAAGCTGTTCTCCTCCCTTAGTTTGGGTCTGCGATCCTTGAACACCGCCTGTCTTTTGGACCGTTATTCCCACTCTCTGTGGGATACGATGGAGGACGTGCTGCCCCTGTGCCCGGAGGAGGCCCAGACACGACTTACCCAGGCTCTGGCCGATGGGAGGGATGCAGCACGACATGCAATCCGATGTGGGCTTGACACTACGGACTCGCTGGGTAGGGCGATTTCTACCACGGTGGCGCTTAGACGTCACGCCTGGCTGCGGTCCACGTCTTTTTCGGAGGATGTCCAGAGCACTCTCATGGACATGCCCTTTGATGGCACTCGCCTTTTTGGTGAGAAAGCGGACAGTGCGCTGAATCGCTTTAAGGACTCCCGGGCTACGGCCAAGTCCTTGGGCCTCTCGGCCCCGCGGTCGCAAACTTCCGCCTTTCGCCCCTTTCGTGGCCAAGGAAGGGGTGCCTCCTCACGTCCGCCTAGCCACCAGCCGCAGAACCAACCTGCGCGCGGACGTGGTTTCCGCCGAGGCGGTTCTGGAGGACGACGCGGTCAGCCCACATCCACCCCGGCAGCATCCGCCTCCAAGCCTTCCTAGTCCGAGCTTTCAGGCCCATTCCTTGCCAGTGGGAGGCCGGGTTCGCCATCACCTGCTCCACTGGCGTACCATTACTTCGGACCGGTGGGTGTTGCAAATCGTCCGAAGGGACTACTCCCTCCCCTTCGAGACGACCCCTCCAGCCATGCCACCGCAGCACCACCGTATCTCGGAGGATCATTTGAATCTTCTGCAAGATGAAGTTTCGGCCCTCTTGGCCAAAGAGGCCGTCGAGCGCGTTCCGAGCCCAGAAGTAGGTCGTGGTTGTTATTCCCACTACTTTCTGGTTCCCAAGAAGGGCAAAGGAGGCCTACGCCCTATCTTGGACCTCAGGAATGTCAATGCCTTCCTCCGGAAGGAACGGTTCAAAATGTTGACTTTGGCTCAGGTTCCAGCTGCCCTAGACCCTGGAGACTGGATGGTAGCGTTGGACTTGCAGGACGCTTATTTCCATATCCCCGTCCTACCGGCGTTACCTGCGGTTCACGGTGGGTCAGGAGCACTTTCAGTTCACCGTGCACCCCTTCGGCCTTACCAGTGCCCCTCGGGTGTTCACGAAAGTGATGGCGGTGGTCGCAGCTCATCTGCGCAGATCAGAGGTTCCAGTCTTCCCCTATCTCGACGACTGGTTGTTGAAGGCGGGCTCGCCCCAGGCAGTCGTCTCCCACCTCCAGACTACGGCGGATCTCCTGCATTTGCTGGGGTTTTCCATCAACGTGCCGAAGTCACACCTGGGTCCCTCTCAGAAGCTCCTCTTCATCGGAGCGGTTCTCGATTCGGCGCAGTTCCGGGTCTATCCACCGGAACAGCGGGTCCGGGATATTTAGGCCCTGATTCCCATCTTTCGGCCTCTATCCTGGGTTTCGGTCAGGCTAGTGTTGCGGCTTCTGGGTCTGATGGCCTCCTGCATCCTACTCTGCAGTGAGACCTGAAGTTTCAGTGGGCCCAGCATCACGGCAACCTGTCCGACCATGTCTTGATCTCGGAAGGCACTGCGAAGCAGTTGCAGTGGTGGCTCACGGACCGCGATTGGGTCACGGGCAAGATCCTCTCCCTTCCCCAACCGGAGCATGTCGTAGTGACGGATGCGTCCCTCCTGGGATGGGGTGGCCATATGGGAGAGGCGGAGATCAGAGGCCTCTGGTCTCTGGCGGTCTCGTCTCCACATCAACCTGTTGGAGTTGAGAGCGATCCGACTTGCACTGAAAGCCTTCCTTCCCTCTGTCAGGGGAAGTGTCGTGCAGGTGTTCACGGACAACACCACCGCCATGTGGTATTGCAACAAACAGGGCGGGGTGGGGTCGTGGACCCTTTGTCAGGAGGCTCTGCGCCTCTGGACATGGCTGGAACACCAGGGCGTTACCCTAGTGGTTCAACATCTGGCGGGCTCTCTGAATGCCAGAGCAGACGAACTCAGCCGCCGGTGCATGATGGATCACGAATGGCGTCTGAACTCCGAAGTGGCGCAAGGTCTCTTTCAGCAGTGGGGAGAGCCTTGGTTAGATCTATTCGCCACCGAAGAGAACGCGCAATGTCAGCGGTTCTGCGCGTTGGAATTTCCAAGGCGGCACTCGCTCGGCGACGCTTTTCGTCACGAGTGGAGTTGTGGTCTGTTGTACGCCTTTCCGCCTATACCACTTCAGCCCAGAGTGCTGAAGAAGATCAGGCGCGACCGGGCCCAAGTCATCTTGGTGGCTCCGGACTGGGCACGAAGGTATTGGTATCCCGAGCTACTCAGTATGTTGACCGATCCTCCGATACGTCTGCCCCTTCGGGAGGATCTTCTGTCGCAGCAGCAGGGGACGGTCCTCCACCCGAACCTGTCCAGCCTCCACCTCCATGCGTGGAGATTGAGCGGCGGCAGTTGATGCCATTTGACTTGCCTCCTGAAGTCTGTGATATCATTCTGGCAGCCAGGCGTCCCTCCACAAAGACTGTATACGCCTGCCGGTGGAACAAATTTGTGGCATGGTGCACAGCAAAGGCTGTGGATCCCCTTTCCGCCCCTCTTTCTGAGGTTTTTCTCTTTCTTCTTTCTTTGGCCCGGCAGGGCTCTGCCCTGGGCACCTTGAAAGGTTATCTTGCTGCCATCTCTGCCTTCTTACGGCTTCCTGATCAGCCTTCTCTTTTCAAGTACTCTGTCGTTACACGCTTTCTGAAAGGCATTACTCACACGTTCCCTCCTGTCCCTTTTGTAATGCCTCAGTGGGACTTGAATCTTGTTCTCACATTTCTAATGTGCGCTCCCTTGAGCCTCTTCATAATTGTCCTCTTCGTCTTCTGACGCTTAATACTGCTTTTCTGGTAGCCATCACCTCGGCTAGACGGGTGAGTGAGCTCCAGGCTTTATCATCAAAGCCTCCTTTTCTATCTGTTCATCCGGACAAGGTTGTCCTTCGGCCTCGTCCTTCCTTTCTACCGAAAGTGGTGACTCCCTTTCATCTTGGGCAATCTGTCACCTTGCCCACCTTCTTTCCGCCTCCGCATCCTTCCAAAGAGGAAGAGAGGCTCCACCGTCTGGACCCAAAACGTGTGCTCTCCTTTTATCTGGACCGCACAAAGCAGTTCCGGGTAAACGACCAACTTTTCGTTGGATACGTGGGTGCTAAGAAGGGGAAAGCTGTGCACAAACGGACCATCTCTCGGTGGGTCGTTTTGTGCATCAAAATGTGTTATTCCTTGGCAAAAAAGAACCCTCCTGTTGGGCTGCGCACCCATTCTACTCTGGCCACAGCGGCTACTACTGCTTTGGGACGGGAAGTCCCTTTGCAGGACATCTGTTAGGCGGCGACGTGGGCTTCGTTACACACGTTTGCCAGGCATTATTGCCTTGACAGCCAAGTCCGGAGGGGTGGCTTCTTTGGCCGTTCTGTCCTCCAGGACTTTCTGGTGTGATATTGGTTCGCAGACCCACCACCGGGGTTGGTATTGCTTGGGTATCTATTCTAAGGTGAGGAATCTAACTAACGTGTTTCTTTCAGATGAACAAGTTACTTACCTTCGGTAACGATGTATCTGTAAGAAACATTAGTTAGTTAGATTCCTCACCGACCCACCCATCCTCCCCGTTCTGCGAACTGACATCTAGGGTTAAGGTTATCCTTTTCAGGCCCCTAGATTTTATTTTTGGCACCAGTGTCGGTCTCTTGCATGGCTCTGCGTTCCTGGCGCGGAAAGCTATGTACAAGAACTGACGTCAGCGCGCGAGGGCGGCGTCTAAGTACTCCGACGTCATTCTGGCGCACGACGCCGACGACTGACGCGGAGCCGCAGACGACGCCTAGCGACGCGCAAGGGGTATTGCTGACGAAAAATCTTCTGGATCCAGTCTGACGCCTGGGGATATTCTAAGGTGAGGAATCTAACTAACTAATGTTTCTTACAGATACATCGTTACCGAAGGTAAGTAACTTGTTCTTTACTCACGTTGTGGACAAGTATGAGTGTTTGAACAAAAGAGTGTTCTTATTCCCGCGATTCCTTATGATTATTATTATTTTAATTTATATGGCGCACAGCTACCCGGAGGTTTCCCGGCGCCTACGGACCCGCACAAGAAAGAAGAGGGCAGGACTCCAGTGGTTAAATAGCCACGTTTTTTAAGTTAAGAAATTTGTGATAGATAGTTTTGTGACGTAGTTGAGACAGGAGTGAGTTCCATAGAGATGGAGCCAAGTAGGCAAAGGACTGTCCGCCCATACGTGATCGTTTGATCTTGGGGACTTGAAATTTTGACTGATTAGAGGATCGCAGGAGACGTGGGGGTGGTAAGGATGTACCAAGGCACTAAGATAATGAGGTGCTGAACCCATTTTGATCCTATGCATGTAGCAGAAGGCTTTGAATTTGGAACGATTTTCCATTCTAAGCCAGTTCCGAATCACCTCCTTACTTGCGCCCAGATATAAGACATTACCGTAGTCCACTCTGGACACGATCGAAGCCTGGATGACAGTTTTTTGTGTGGAAGGTGGAAGCATCCAGAGAATTTTTTTGAGCCATTTTAAAATTGTAAAACAGGTGGAGGCAACCTTAACCACTTGCTGTTTCATAGACAGTTCGTCGTCAATGATTATACCAAGGTTGCGAACAGATTGTGAGGGATTGGGGAGATCACCCATCTGCGGTGGCCAATGCTGGGGACCCCAAAGAGTTTTATTTCCACCGAAGATAAGGAGTTCCGTTTTCCCTCCATTAAGTTTCAACCTATTTGTGTGCGTCCAGCCAGCCATCTTTTGCAGCCCAACCTGGAGAGAGGACATGTTGGAAGTCTCCTTGGAAGACCAGGAGAAAATAAGCTGGGTGTCATCCGCATATGATTTATATGGTCAGCCCAGCCTCCACCGCTATAGTGGCCAGGGGCCTAACATATTTGTTGGAAAGTAATGGTCTGAGTATAGAGCCCTGAGGTACTTCATACGGGGAGACAAGGGTCTGAGAGCTTGCAGTTGAAGAAAAGACCTGAAAGATCCTGCTAGACAAGAAGCTGGACAACCACTTGAGTGCTGAGCCGACAATGCCTCTAGAATGTAGGACTTGTAAAAGAGTTGTATGGGAAACAGTGTCGAACGCAGCACTCAAGTCAAGTAAAATGAGTGCCATGGTATCTCCCTTATCAACACATTGGCGAATAGTTTCAGAATCCTGAGAGGGTCGAAGTGACATATTCTAGGATGTCTAATTATTGGTAGCTTCGCTGTAGTACGGAGAACGAATGAGACACTATAGCTAGTTGGATTGGGGTTCTGGGCTCGAGGTGGGTTTTTTGGTATACCACAACACACCGAGGTCCTGGTTTCCTGCGCATAGTTCTATGTATGTGCAGAATCCCTGCAACATGGCACGCCTAACGTTTGGTCTGGTACTTATTTACGAGGCACTTTAGTAGTACTTGTCCTTGTCCACAATACCTTCGCTTCTGTTTTGCAGATAATCAGCTGTGACGGCATAACCTACCTATATTGATGTTTTTATAGGTTTTTTCAAGCTTGATACAATTAAATGGTTTTATTATTCTTTTGAATTACTACCCTATTGCACTGCCATGCATTAAGTTGTTATTCTTTCTTAGTCCTTATGGCTGATGTAGATATTGCGGCACATAGCTGCGCAGCGCTCAGTCGTCATTTGACCAATTATGGAGTGCCTGACACGGGTAACACACTTATTTTTGTGGTTGGAGGTGATCCAGCTCTCCACTTTGAGGTGTTTTATTCTTGGGTAACCTTTCTGGCAGTGAATGGAGATGATAACTTGCTCCATGTATACACTCCCACTGCAACACCTAGTGTACATCGGCCATATACAACTCTTGAAGTTCCGATTTCGGCATGGCATCACCGTATTTGGTTTAATGGCGCCCTACCCCACTCAGTGACTCCGGTCCGTTTAGGCCACTTATCGATACCGGGGGCCACTTGGCCAGTTTTGGCCGGATACACACCACATCCACGTTATCTAGCAGTCTCAGTAGACAAACTGGGCGTCTTGCACACCTCTTTAATCGAGGTGCATAGTGCTCTGGTACAGGACGTCTTGCGCCACCAGCTAGACCTACCGGACTGACTATCAGTCCCGTTATGGTTAATTCGGTTATGGGCAAGCGTCCACAGAATAAGGATGATTTACCTTACTGGCTTGCTGAGAAATTTGACCAGCTGGAAGCGGTATTTCCAAATACCACTCCTGTGGAAAAACACCGAATTTTAACTATTAGTTTGCAGAAAGACTTAATACCAGAAGTAACTGATTGTGAAAATTGGGTTAAAGTGTTCGCGGCAGTGTATGCGAAGTGTTTTGGCACACCCTCTATGACTGTGCTCCCCTCCGTGATTAAGTGTGTTCAGGATGAGCTTGGACCGGAGGCGGCTGTGGAGCTGGGAATGAGGTTGGTTGGAGTGTTCAACGTAGTTGCTGATCTGATCATTGCTAACGTCAAGGGAGATGCAGTTAACTTTCAAGTGTCTAATTCTTTGCGCCTTGTACCGGAGGAAGAGAAACCCCGCGAATTACCAAAAATTATTGCAGATGCTTATAAGACCATTGGATGCAATAGTTTGGGTGTTAAGCCTTTTGCTAGAATACCAACACAACAGCAAACACAGGCGGCGCAGTCTACTAAAGACTACCGGCCAATCTTTTTAGGAAAGATTTAGAAAAATAAAAAACGGGGGATGCAACAACAGAAACAAGGGTCGCATGCAGCGTCACTGGTACCCGAGTCTTCAGAGCGCACTTATGATTTGCGCGACCGCGCGAGAATTAGATCTCCTGACAGGTTTCAGGTTCCTGATCATCGTTCTCCTCTTTCTTCACAGGGAACATCAGGATCACAGGCCAGTGGCGGAGAATGTCAGGAGCGCGGCAGAGGTTGAGGTGCCCCGCAAAGACGTGAGCAACCTCGTCAGGCTGACGGCAAAGGGAAACAAGACTATTTTCCTCATTAGCGCCCACAGTTTCAGAAAAAGAAAGTTGCTGCTTTAACAGTGAGATATGCCACAGACGGTGAGGACCTGGCTCCGGAACCTAACATAGGCAGTAACGCTGTTAGACAGCCCATCAGAGGTTACCATAGTGCGGCAAGCACTGCGTCCATTTCTGGAGTGGACAGCAACTGAAACTTTCATCACAGTTGAAACGTCTGACACCCGAGTGGCTCCCCCTGACAGATTAATATAGTTCTTCTGATCGAAGATGACATACAAAGTGTAATTAAAGGGATTTTTGGGGAAAATTTGACTTCTTCTTATGACATTTTGTTGGCAGAGGCTGATTGGCCCCCACCTTTTGTTCTAGCCGCTCCGCGGGGAGAGGAGATTATACTTGTACTTTTCGCATAACGTCTCAAAGGAGCAAGCAAAGGCTTTTGCAGAAAAGTGGGCTTTGGTGCTCGCACCGGCTCTGAACCGTACTCGGGTGGGATAAGGATTCCCCCCCCCCCCCCCATGAGATACCATTGCGGTCTATGCCACAGCCACAACCCCAGTATCCCCTCCGGCGGGAAGCGAAAGTTCCCGTTTCTGAGATTCTAGATCAATTAGAGTATCAAGGAGTAATTGAGACATGTGTATCCCTTATGAATAACCCTCTTTTTACTGTAACCAAACCCGATGGGTCGTACCGCTTAGTTTTGGATTACCGGCATTTGAGCTCTCATTGTCGCACCTGTGCGGTTCAGAATACCCATAGTTCTGCTCTAGTAGACAGTCTTGTTCGTAAAAAATATAAAACTACGCTTGACATTTCCAACGGCTTTTTCAGTCACAATCTGTCCCCTGAAAGCAGGCAATGGACCGCCTTTACAGCCGGTGGAAAACAAAAACAATTTCGGTGTTTGGCCTTGGGCTACAAAAACAGCCCGGGTGTATTCGCCGCCCAAGTCGTCTTTGTAAGGCGGCATAGACCCTGATGCGTTCTCGTACGTTGATAATATTTATCTCACGGTCGACGAATTATGGCTGCATCTTTGTCGCGTGGACCGTATCCTAGTTTTGTTTGCGGACTACGGTTATAAATTTAACATTACAAAATCACACATTGCAGAGTACACAGTGTTCTTGGGCTACGAACTCAATAATGAAGGTAGAGGCTTAGCGCCTCACTTCTTGGAGAAGTGCGCACATTTGAGCCCTCTTACAAGCTTGAAAAAACTACAGTCTTTGCTGGGATTTTTAAATTTCGGTCGGTTGCTTCCGGAACATTCAGCTATCCTGCAATCTTTGCAGTCTGATCTTCTTGAATCTAAATACTTGTTGACAAGTGATAACCACACAAACCTGGTGATACGAATCGTGCCAGACGCAGTGGGTCTCACTTACTTAACATTTAATGAAGGTGACACAGTACCTATTGCTTACAAATCACGTTTGTACACTTCAGGTGAACTGCGATTTTCCGCTGTTAAAAAAGTCTTGACAGCTTTCCGGATGGCGACAGGAACGTGGGAAACGTATTTTGGTAGTGACACCATATCCTACTCTTGAAGCAGTGACAAAGGCGAGTGTATCAAACTCAAAGGCTTTACATCCGTGTTGGATACAATGGGATACTTCGTTGACATCTCCGGATGTCACATTTATTTTTGACTCCTCACTGCAAACACAGGAGTATTTACAGTATGAATTTGTTCATCCTGCTCCTCTGTCAATGCGTCCGTTGGGGAGTACCATTGTATCATTTACACCGACGGTTCAGCGCGATCGGGTCAAAGCATTCTTATTCGGCAGCATGCGCTTTTGTGGCAGGTGCCGTAGTGAACAGAGAGTTCAAGTCCAGTGTTGTACACACACAGGCACTAGGTGATTGTACCGCCCACTTGGCAGAGCTGCGCGCTCTGGTACTTGCTCTGGAGTTTGCAGATCCTAATGTGACTACCTTAATTGTAAGTGATTCTTACTAGTGTGTTCAGTCTTTTAATGACAACTTATTCTTTTGATCTCAAAATGACTATCGTGTTTCTAAAGGCAGCACAATTAAGCATAAAATGCTTTGGGTTGAGTCGCAGATCTTAAAGAACGTCTGCCTCTCACACGTGAGTCACACTCTTGGCCACCAGCGCGTAGGAGTACACGCGGTAGGCAATAGTTTGGCTGATAAAGCAGCTAAATCAGCAGTAGCCACGTGTTCAGTTTCAGCAGTTACAAGATCCATGAATAAGATTGATAATGACATCTTGGCAGCAATAGCTGCTACAATGAAGGGTGGCAATTACCCGCAGGGTTTCCCTTCTAAATACTCTTATCATTTAAGTCCTGATAAAGCTCCCTATGTGAGGATTGATGACGTTGGTGACAGGTTGATTCCCAACGCGGACCGCATGCTGGCGTGTCTGGGACTGTTTCTATCTTGCAGCAGCGTTACTGGTGATGTGGCTTATATAAACAAACCCATAATTACGTGCTTTCTTGTGACATTTGTCAGCAGATTAAACCATCAACGGTAACACGCCTACCACAAACACAGCTGTGCATTTCTAATAGACCTTTTGGATGTGTTTACCTGGTTCACTGCGGTCCATTTTCTTCAGATACTGCCTATAAATTCATCTTAGTTGCAGGTGATTCGTGCACACATTTTCTTTGGGTGTGGCCACAACACAGTGCTGACGCACGAACTGTCATCAGGGATTTGCGTGTCTTTGTGGGAATTTTTGCATGTAGCACTTTCCATTCGGACCAGGGACCCGCGTTCGCCTCTAAGGTGTACAAGGATACCATGAGGTCTTTGGGGGTGGAGGTCAAATTTTCGTCTCCATACAGGCCTGAGGGCAACTCAGTTGTGGAGTGAATGAACCGTGACTTGAAGCAATCCTTGACAGTTAGGGTCTTAGGTACTGGCAGGAACTGGTTCGCCCATTTGTATAGTGTACAACGTGCACTAAATAATCTCCCTAGAAGATATCTGCGTGGGCGGACCCCATACCAAATGCTCTTTGGCATGAAAATGTTTGTGCCAGACCTTGATGGTCTAGACATGGCGGCGGCTGCCGCATCCTTTGACGTAGATAATCATTCTGCTATATTACAGAACCTACAAGAGACCAGAGACAGTCTTGCAAAGGAACATTTACCCTCTGACACTGATCCGGCACTGCAGATTCCGGTAGTCAGCTGGCTACCCAAAGTCAGAGATCTGGTCCGAGAGAAGGTGGAGAACAAAAAGAAGTTTGGCCCCTCTTTTCGTGCACCTATCCCAGTGCTTGGCGTGAAGGGTACTCGTACAGTCATTTTACCACCACTTCCTGGTCGCAAAGACAACAGATACATCTCAGTGGACAATGTCAAGCTACAACGTCTGGCCGATCCTGAATAGTATTACACCAGCTGCTTCATGTCCAGCAATATCCAGGAATCCAGTGTTGGGCGCTTCTGATAGCACGCAGCGTGACACTGCCATAGAAATGGACTCTGTTACTAATCCCTTGCTAATCCCCCCTGTTCCCATTCAAAATGAAGAAACTGAATATGCTTATGCCACTACCGAGTCATTGCCTGGTTTGCAACTGAATACCCTTAACCAGTCACGTTTTTCTTTTGACTCAAACTCCACATCATCATTGGCCGCTACCAAATTTTCTATTTTTGTCACATGGTTTAAACAGACTTAGTTGGTTCCACCTTGGACATACATCTGGTTGATGCTCATCGCCATTTTTTGTTCATGTCGATTGGATTTGTGACATTTTTTTTCCTTCTAATCAATGGTCACTACCTACCTGAACGCTTTGCTGTGAAACTGGTTGATGGAACTTTGGCTCCGCACTCTTCTTCTCACATCATGAAAAGAGACCAGACTTTTGTCAACATCACCGCCTGGCCAGTTGCAGAGGGCATAGTTTGGGATGCTCGGGATTTCCAAATTCATGGCCCTGCAGAGATAATTAATGTACCAAATGTACTTCGTGTTTCAATGGGTGATGTAGTGAAACACAATATACGGTCCAATGATTGGGACGTACAAGCCATACAATCTTTGTTTTCTGATTTGAAGTACTATGCTGCATTTGATGCTGAAGATTTATATTTAAATATTGCAAACTATGCTGATTTATTTTGCTACCAGCATTATGGACATCACTACCTGCATAAAGCTAATACTTTTAGAAATGTTTTTGATTTCACACAGTGGGAACATTGCCCGACTCCTTTGGAAGGCAGCTCAAAAACGCTTTTGAAAAAATTTACATATTTTATAGATTTTGATACGTCAAAACCAGAGTCATTCTATTTTAAGTAAAATACTTCATCCAATCCCAAGGTGATGCTCACCCACACAAAAGTGTTGTATTCCAAATCCTTTATTGATAAATTGTCGGTGGGTGGCTATGATCTGTGGAAAGCCACAGTAGATCTTAAATCTGTTTGGGGTTCTAGATCCTGGCAGGTGCGGGGCACAGAAGCTTTGCATCACGCATGCCTCATCGCAACTCAGATTTTATTTTTAAATGCTTCGATCTATCAGACTACTTGTTTTGGATTGGCTACTTCGAAGCAAATGAATGCCCCTACGGTACCTGCTCTGGCTACCTATCAGAACTGGAGCAATCATATGGATTATTCCATTGAAGACTTGCAAACATTATTTACAAATAATACCTTTAATATTTCTAGTCTAGACCCCTTAGGTTGGTTGGTTTGGCAGACCAGTGCGGATGCTTGCCAACTCCGTTTCGATGACAAGGCCCTTGGCTACACACAGGATAGGCCTGATCCACGTTTTTCTAACTCCCATTCCGTTACCACCTATTCAGTGGGAAAGTTATGTCAAAATTGGTTACAACATTTGTCGTTATTATCAGGTGACATTGATTTGACACATTTTATAAAAGGGCCTGCTGGTCCTAGATCAAAAAGATTTATTTATGCAGCGTACAATGAAATCTGGAAGCTATCCCAAATTGAAGCTGCTTCACGTTTAAGGGCAATAGACCAGGCTAATTTAGAAAAGGTACTTGCCGTTGTTGATAGTATTAACACACTTTCTTCCCGCATTTACACTTTGGTTAATATTGTTTCATCTGTTGTTGATATTGTACAGGATGATGTGTATGTTTTGTATCATGGTCAACATCAATTGTGGTCAGTTATGCAGTTTGCATGGACTTTACAAACTCTGAAGATAGGGAAAGTTCCATGGGATTATTTGAACGCATCATCTTTATTTTTGCCTTTTAACTTGACAGACGAACAACAGTTTATGTCCATGAAAGATGCTACATACACTCTTTTACATATTGAAAAGTTAGAACCTTTACCATTCTCTGTGGCCGAAACAGACTGCTGTCTGGCTCATCCATGGGGTAATAGCCCTGCTGTTTTCTTTGTATAAATTTAGTTCATGCATGAAGCATTATCCACTAGGCTGCTTCGAACCCTTAGGTAGTGCATTCCTTCATGAGTTGTGGTCGTTACCATTCACATACAGATGCCTACAGGATGACAAAGAGGTTTACCTTACTGGGGAATCATGCGATTCATCCATGGGTCATACCCGAGTTTGCAAAAATATTCAGTTGCATGGAGCATGAAACCTTACGGCCCGAATCTTGCATGTGTTCTAAAGGGTAATCCAGTGCCAGCTATTACATCTACTTTCACTCTGCTTACAAATGGTACTTGTCTGCTTTTAAATAATGAGGAATGCTGCGGCATGCTTGCTGGCATCCCTTACATTGTGTCAGTCTCACAACGTGTGGTTTACTGTAAAAATGTACTTTTTCCACCCCCACACGGGAGGCTCGATAACTCGATCTGGCCTTCCGTTCCGACCTTGAAGGCAGACTTCAATAGGTTGAGCAGAATCAGAGCATTATTATCCCAAAAAGAAGTTTCGCTCACATCTGCCCGTGAGACATTCGTCCTTCATGTGTTTAACACCCGGACAGAGGTGCAAGCCCTTCTTAATACTGACCCACCACTGCATTTAGGTGCTTTAATTCATACCTCTTATACTACAGGCTTGGCCCATTTTTTAAAAGTTGTGGGCTCTGGCCTTGTGACTTCTTTCCAAACTATATTTGGTGTGATACCAGTGTTTCTTCATTCTATTTTCTCCAGCGTCTTTGGTGGGTTGCCACTGTTACTTGCCTTAGCTGCTGGAGTTCTGCTGTTGATTGCCTACTACGAAACGGCTGCTCCTCCTGTGGCCCTACACAGCCCAGACCGGCTGCAGATGCTTCGTAGCCGTATGCTTGAATGCTACGGTACTCTTCCCCTGGCCACACTCAGCGTGGCTTATGGATTATCCTTTCGTTTCGCATACTACACTTGCGTGCAACCAGTCTTCACCTGCTTGGAATGTTCATTTAAATGGGCCTTGGATCTTTGCCTCTCCAATACAGTATCTCCTGCACCGGATTTTGATCTGCTAATGAGGCCCTTAGTGTCCCATGAGCAAGAGTGTTCCGGTGTTGGGATTATGGCCTGCGCGGCAGCGCATGGAGCTTTGGCACAATGGGATATCTGGGCGGCTGCACAGGACTTTCTCCAATGGAGTTATATCGAGTATCACGCAAGTTGTCCTCTGATGATGCTGGAAGCACCCATTATTGAACAACACATATGTTCGTTATCTTTATTAGACTGGATGGCGTCTCTTTTTTCAGACGATAACAATGACTTCCTCTTGGAGGCTGTTGCAATTTACTGCTCTGATGGATTGACTTGGCTGGCGCCCATCATCAGCCGGATATTTTTTTGTTTTTTTGTATGTGTTACCTTTTTACAAGATAATTTTTTTCTGGCATTTGTGCAAGATTTCAAATTAACTCTTTGTCTAAATTTGAGGTCACATCCATATAGATGCTCTTGATTCTTGCTCAGACTTCTTGAACTCTGTGTTCTCTATAAACCTCTGTCCGATGGCCTGACCAGGGGAGGGTGTAGTGAGGACATGGGATTAACTGCGGACATTGCTAAGTTAGCATATGCTTGGCCGCCATTTTGCTGCTTTTTGCACGTGTTCCTACATGGCTCTGTTCTCGTAAATACTCTGCTTGCGCTTTTTCACATGAGAACTGTCTGCCTTTCACACATCTAGCTGTACACTGTGCTCCTCACCTGCACAGCGTGTTCAAGGTCAAAAAGCAATGTATGCTGTTGATTCACTTTGGTCAGTCCCACGCCCATAGACATAACATGGAACACAGCTGCACTACTGAAACTCGGGTGCTTTTAAATGGCATTACATGCATGAAAAGGCACTTGAAGAAAATCATTCCAACGAAGAAGAGCTGTGCTTGTCTGGAGATGAAAATCCTTGCATCTAAACTTGGAGGTATGGTGTCCCCCTGACAAAGCCTAGAGGTCTTCTATAATTACAATAAACTAGCTCATAGCACGGGGAGGGTGGTAAGGCACTGTAGTCCTGTTTCCACGGTCATTATAATATGGTTTCCCCTTTTGTGCTATATGGCATTGTAACAATGCTGATTATATTGTTCTTATGCAATTTGCTGCAAGTATTGGCTTGTGTACTGCATTATAGAGCACGTTAGTTAAAATAAACATTTTAAACTAATCCGTGTCTCTGTTTACTCACGTTATGGACAAGTATGAGTGTTTGAACGAAAGAGTGTTCTTTTCCCCGCGATTCCTAAGAGGGTTGAAGTGACATGTTCTAGGATGTCTAATCATTGGTAGCTTCACTGTAGTACGGAAAATAAATGAGACACTATAGCTAGTCGGATTGGGGTTCTGGGCACCGAGGTGGGTTTTTTGGTACACCACTACACACCGAGGTCCTGGTTTCCTGCGCATAGTTCTGTGTATGTGCAGAATCCCTACAACACTTTTAGAAATCTCTCCAGGAGGTGGTCTAGTGTATGTTTTTATTCGCCCACCAAGCCACGCGAGAGAAGAAACTCTGCTCCACAAAGTTTTTGGGGCAAAACTCCGCTGGTGGAGCGGAGTTCACAGCCCACCCCTAGACGTAGGGAGACGCACGCTTCCATATTGGGCGATCCATCACATTGCTGACTTTCTATGTTCCACCTCACCCCTCTAAGGAAGTGAAATGGCTCCAGCATCTGGACCCTAAGAGGGCCCAGAATGTTTACACTGACTGAATCAGACTATCAACTGTGTGTAGGCTTCTCCGGTGTGAAAAAGGGGACAGGAGAAAGGAATTAGGTAGTCTAGCACATGTCATCCCCAAACATATTAACTATAAACAAAGTAGTGTGCTGTTCCTTTAATCCACCAACACTGCACTGAGGTGTGTGGATTGTAGATTGTGGTCATTATGTGCACCCATTATAGGATGCACTGGCCCTCACCCACCGAAGTAGCATGCTTCATCATCGGGTCATGCTCCTTGCTGGGTGGGCGCTGCTATACCCAGCAGGCCCCTCAGGGGGCTCTTTGCCGGAGATCTTCTGATCTTAGTGCCTGATGTTGTCCAGACAAACAGATGGTACCACTCTCTGAACTCTGGGTGGGTGGTGCCAGGGTGGAGATTGGGATACACACTTTAAAACTGGCTATGGGCAATCTTGTGACAACTTTATTACTAGGAGTTGCCCATGTCAAGGTTAAAAAATTCATGTGAACCAATAGGGGAAGCAATGAGCCCTAGATTCTGGTGATGGTCGACATGTTTCTTGCCTGTTATGCCCTAAAAGAGTCAGGAGTAATCCTTCAGGACCGAAAGTCAGTGCCTTAATCTACTCAGGGTTGGATGTATTTGTACGTGTTGCAATAGGGAAACACATCACATTTTAGAAAAAGAGGAGTTTGACGTTGGAGTCGATTTTGCCCTCTCAGACCCATATAGCAATTTAAAGTAGAGTACCTTGGAGCTGCTTCTCATGTACCAGAAAATTCTGTCCTGGAGAAGCTTGGCCATTAGCCTTCACGCTTCCATGGTCTCCCAGGCAAAAACTGTAGAGTAACTGAACAACACACTACTTTGATTATAGTTAAAATTCTACATATAAAGAAGTCAGTTCATTAAATCAGACCAACCTTTTTTTTATCATTTTGCAACAAGAAGTAAGGTGCTCCTATTTTAAAACAAGGCATTTCTAGCTGTATCTTTTCTTGCATCCCCTTCTCTCTCATTCCAAGGCTGGAAAGTAGTAGGTCACTCAACGCGAAACATACCAGCCACCAAAGCACTTTTCGACTGTATGCCACTTACAGATGTGCACAGCTGCATCTATGCACCCCTTATTATTCACTACTGCTTGTACATCCAGTCCAGATCAGAGTCAGCAGTTGGACAGGCAGTAGCAAGCAAGCTTTCATTTATGCGAGCCACAGTTCTTCCTAAGCATTATGCATAACTTCATACACTGCTTTGGTAATCTTAATTCAAGCATGTGAATATATGAAGATCCAGTGCTTCAGAAGAAAAAAATAGTTACCTGCAAGTAGTTTTCCAGCATTGGTATCTTTCATAATTAACATGCGCTCAAGAGGCTACCAATATTGCAAAGAAATGAGCTTTCAAAATCAGACCGGAGGGTTGAAGCTCTAAGTCCATCCACCTGATTGGCTGGACTTTGGGTCATAAAATGAGATGCATGGACTACTGGTAGTTCTATGGTTGCCATTCATTTGTTTTCAGTGTTAGTTGTTGTATTGGAATTCTATTGTGTTAACATTGACTACCGGGAGTTCCCAGTCAACAAATAATTCAAGCATATGAATCTGTGAAAGATTCAATGCTGGAGGACTGTAGTTAAGAGTATGTACATTTTTGTCTTCAACAGTGGCCCCTAATCATAGGGTCAAGCCAGCCAAGGCTAGTGATTTATAAACATTCAAATGCAAAAGGGTTTCAGCACTAAATACATTTATATAACCGTAATATAGCAACAGCAACTCAGTAACGAAGACATCTAGCACACGATGTGTATTTCATGGAGAAATGTTCTTCTTTATTTTTCTCAGATGGAAAATCTTTACATTTCATATTTCATATCCTCATAGCTAACGCGTTTCGTCTCCCACGAGACTTCTTCAGGGCTATCAGAGAAATATACATGAATAACTCTTTAATATTTGTATAAAATAAAAAAACACATTTCTATTTTTTTTCTTTTTGTATATTATATAGACAGATGGGCCTAAGCTCAAAGAATATGCAGTAAAAACATACATATAATACCATTTGCATTTATATTTTCATAAACACATTTATGAATATTTGTAAACTTGTGTACAAATATTTATTATCAGCTCCAAATTATTCACCATGTTCATGAGCTGTTCAACAGTTTAAAAAACATGATTACACACGACAGTCAAAAAAACAATATTTATCTCTAGACATATCCCATTTATAATTTGAATAGCTATTGATAATTATCGAAGAACAGTAACATAATAGATTATAATGCAGAAAAAGGCCAAAAACATGAGTGCTCATTATAGTTGTCAAAACAATAAATACATTGCATACCTTACATATGTGATGTATAGAATTTTTTCTTTGAGGTTCATATAGTTCGAATTCAATAGTCAACGTTGTCTTTAGATCACTCAGTCTTCTATGATGAATATATAAATTTAAACAATATCAGCCAGGATATCTCATCTCGTCATTTGCCATAAAACATGTATAACATTTTTATTTAGCACACCTAAAGTTTAACTGTATTTCATTATTACTTGAACCATCCTATTTGCCCATATGGTATTACATTAAATTTCTTAAATCTCTATTGTGCATCCAATTTGAGGAGGTAATTTCTAATTAGTGCTTTTATCCCCATTGCTGTGTTAAAAATTATTGTTTACCCGGTATAAAGGAGAAAAACCAGGGAAATAGATACACAGCGGGGTATGTTATATTGCAAAAATGATCATTAAATGCTCAAGGGATTATCAGTGAACATTGTGTTTGTTCCACTGTTGTCATTTAATTGCGACCATTATTTGTCTTTAACATCTTATGAATGGCTATAAAAGAAATACCATGATGTTCCCGCAAAATGTTATAATTATAAGAGATGGCATTGTTCCAAGAATAATAATTCTCATATATGGATATATGATTTATAAACATTGACGTTATCTAAAACAAAAATATGGATTTTAGCTTTTACTTCGGTTTATTTCTCTAACTGTGCAGCTCCAGAGATAAAAAGCTGCTTTGAAAACTGGATATCAAATGTTGCGACCTCAGTCGTCCCCACATGAGGCTGATTATAATGGTTGCACTGCTTTTCTGTATAGACACGGTTATGGAGCTCTCCGTGGTGCTGAAATCCTAAAGGCAACAGCTGTTGACCCTCTGCTGATATTGAACCAAAGACACGACTCACAGATTTTCAAAATCACAATGGAGTCCTGTCTGTCCACCGAAGTCCTGGTCCTGGGTTAGTAAAGAAGAATATGCAATATCACCTTTGAAACTGTTGGCTGCTCCAAGCATCCCCCGGGTTTAGGAGAGAAACGCTTGGCACCGCTTTTGGAATAGTGCTCTATATGCGTTCGTCAATGAATTCCCCATGTAGTTAGTATAGCCCTGTGGACTGATGCATCCACTTCACAGATCCTGTGTGTTTGACCCTGCGGGTTCTAATATCAGCAGTACCACTTAGCCTCATCATTCCGAAATCCTTAAAATGAGTCCCTTCCAGTGAGATGCTATTAATAATCCTAGTATCTCGCCCCTCTTCTTCCTCGTGTTTTCCTCTTTTGTTTATCTTTCCCGCCTAATGTTCCCAGGGTTCTCCCCTTGCGTTCTTGGCTTTTCTCGCCCCCACCCTATCCAGTTATTCCCCTCAATCCCTGCCCCCCGCTCTATATAATTCACCCCACTCGCTCTGCTCTGGCCTCCCTTTCCTGTTAGTTTAAGCTCGATGCAGGGCAATCATAATACTTACGCTTCCCGTCTCTCGGCGTTTTACGGTTGCTGGCGCATTACTTTCGCTTGTGCTTCCTGAACGACGTACTCGTCATTCCTAGAGTCTTTATCATCACATTTCATTATGAGGATATCCGCGGGATCAGTGTTTTTGCCCATAAGCTGAAAAGGGCTGGTATCTTCACGTTGGAACAAAAAGGGTGATGAGGAATTTGAAAGGCACCCGGGGTGTTTGTGTCGAGTCTGTGTGTGCGTGCAGAGAGAGCGGCGGATCGGGGAGCAGCAGGAGCTCGGGTGTGATAGGAGCTGCCGAAGAAGGGAGTCCGGAAGGACTAAAGGGCTCCTCTGAGAACGGAGGGAGAGCTTTCTGAGGCCCGAGGCGGCCGCTTCATCCCAGCGATGAGTCACACAGGGCCTTGTGGGAGGCGCGCGCTGTGACGCAGGCACACATACCGCGCTCCCAGGGAGCACGACGGGCGCCTAGCTGGGTGAAGGGCAGCTCAAGGCAACGCCTGTGACAGCCTCCCTGTCGCCGTAGCCCGCATATCAACTACTTTCAAAGCAGCATTAGCACCCCAGACAGCCCAATCCCATCTCAGAAACAAGCATTTGCAAAAGCAATAGGTCTCGCATTTGCGAGAGTTTAAGCTATTGGCATTGTAAATGACCATGCCTTTTATTGATCTGTTTTGATAATTAACACATCAATAAAAGGCATTGCCATTTACAAAGCCAATAGCTCAAACTCTTGAAAATGCGAGACCTCGGTGCCATTGTCCTGGGCTGCTTGGAAAGTGAAAGCGCGCATTGGCGCCCTGAATGTTGCAGGAAAGCATGTCATGCCTGCAGTAGGAGAAACGCATTAAAGAAAATAGTGCTTACAGACTAAATAAGACATACTGTGTAACAACAGAGAGGTAAAAAGGCCAGTCCTCATGGGAGGTTACAAATGAAGACAAGGCGGTACTCGGGAGGGACTAACAAGCCTATTAACGAATCAGAAGCCAGCATTTACAAAGGACAATGACACAAGCCAATCTAAAATATGGATGGAGAGTGGGCGGAGCTTCAAGTCCATACTCGAATACAGCATGCCTCACAGAGCAGCGCATGCGCTGCCAGGCTCGACCTAAAAAATACAGGAGGGGTCCGAATGAGACTTTACCTGGCAGGTGACAGGTAAAAAGGCCTGCCCGGCCGCTATACTCTGGCGTTACCACCATTTCCGTCCTCAGCCTGGCGAGCAGGCAGTAGTCACGCTTAACAAAAGGAGGATGCACGTGGTGTGCCCCTTCAGGCCGCATTGTCCCTCCCTGGGCCACATTCCATGCTATGGGAAGCCCTCAGTGCACACACACTTATCATGTCATGTGTCTTTAAGAGTAAAAATCAAAAACCTACATTACTTGCTATGGTGAGGCACGTTCTCCAAAGCCGCGCAGGGAACGCTTTTCCGTCCCAACAAAGGAAAATGTCCCCATTGGCGAATCATTTTTCCAAGGATAAAGCCTACAAAAACATATATGTTTTGAGTTATTGAATGAGGCTAAGCATTTTCTGATGTATTTGCTAAATATATAACGTTTAAATGTGGAAGCCATTGTGTGTTAACACAATCGTCAACGTTTAGCTTTTGAGTTCAGTATGCATAGTATCATTTGACAGACTGTCAAACTTGAGTAAAAAAATTTATTTGTGGAAATTCTTGTCGACATAAATGCACGTTTTACCTCAGCAATTATGTCCCCAAGCCTGGAGCTGGCCGCCGCCTAGAGCGCAATCAGCAAGCATGTGCCATGTTGCCCATAGAGTACCAAGGCATTGCCTTTCCCTCTCCCCCAAACTCTCCAAGATGCGCATAAAATGCCACTCGACCCAGAATAGCAAACACCCTTGCACCAGCCCTGTCTCCGGCTCCCTGGACCTTAAAGGGGCAGGGTCGAGGGTCTTTGGAGTGGCACATTCTGAATGCACCTGGTCGATTTCCCACACTGCCTAACAGATGCCGAAACCTGCTGTTCCCAGTTCAGCTTTGCCCTCTATCCTTGTGGGGCGCCTCTGTCTGGCTCTGCGTTCCTGGCACCCTTGGGTGTCCTCTGTGCTGGAATAAACAGCACCCAACCGGTGCAAACGCTGCGTCCCTGGGCAGCCTGAGGCGCTCTCACAAACAGGTCCTTCTGGAATTTTCCCTTCACTAGCCCTCACCCCCCGCATTTGGAGCAGGCTGGGGCCAGGTACAGCCAGGCCGTGCCGTCAAGGTGACCTCCAAACCGTTGCAGCCTGGCACGGGCACCCCGGGGCTCGCAGCCCTACTGCGTGTGTCCTTGCCAGAGTGCGAGCGGGTACCTGTGCAAACTCCCGCACACCTGTCCTTAACTGCGTGCCCTGTGCCCCAACATCGCCGTAGTGTGTTTACCAGTAACTGCACCTGTGTTTACCTTAGCCCTGCTTGATTGTGAATACTTGCACGGAATAACCCATGCATGTTTCCTACCTTTTTAACTTTCGAGTCTTCAACAACAGCCAGAATGAGGGATTCGGACGGCGATCCCATTGGAAACAACGGAGTTTACAAGTATTATGGTGGGTGGGGGCGTTTTTCACTAATTTAGTCCATGTGATGCGTTCTGCAGGTGTGCGGGGTGAAGAGGCTCAAGGGGAGGCTGCGTGCGTGGGTATACACCTGTGTGCATGCGTGCAAACCTCTGTCCCTACCTGTGCGGGTCTGTGAGCACCTCCATGTCCCTCATCACGCATGTGTGTGTCAGCGCAGACCTGTGTCTGTTCCTGCCTGTGCTTGACGGTTTACATGCGCACGTACATGTCACTGCACCGTGTGCACCTGCGTGTATGCGTGCACACTTATGGTTGTTACATGTGCTTGACTGGGAGTCTCTGCTCGTTCACAATCATGGCCTGTGTGTAACCAGGCAGACGTGTCTTGTCCCTTCCTGTATTGAGTGCGTGTACTCGTGTGTACTATACCTTGACTTTGTGTGTGTGTGTGACTACGCATACCCGTGACCAAGTGTCCTTGCCCGTTCTTGGCTGTATCTAAATACATACATCAAACGTTGCCTTTATGTTTGTACCTGTCCATTCCTGTGCCTATGCTTACCAGTGATTGTGTGTACTTGATTTACCTAACCATTGCGTGTGTGCTTGTGTTTGCACCTCTGTATAGATATCGGTGTCCTTACCCATGCTAAATTGGGTGTACCTGCACTTATCTATTTATGGCTCTCTGTGCGCCTGTTTGTATGCGTGCATACCTGTCTGCCCTTTACTGTGAGAAGCAGCAGGAGTCCGTGAAAGCCAATGCAGGGGGTCGTTACCATAGGTGCAGTTACAGCACAGTCTCAGGAGCAGCAGGATCTCCAGCTCAGACTCCCTGGAGCGGCCGGGGGCTCTTGCCTGTGCGTGCAGCTCTCTGCATTCCATCCATAACAAGCGCCGGGCTCTGACCAGCACCGGCACACAATGGAGGGAGGAGGAGCCTGACGGAGGGAGGGAGGGAGGGAGCGAGGGGCAAACGGGCTCCGCATCTGAAAGAGGGGATTTAGTACGCCGCGAGCAAAAGAGACGCCGTGCACGTGCACATCTAGTGTCCGGGCAGGCACGGCAAGCAGGAGACAGGGAGGGAACAAACATGCCTCCCTTCCAATTAAAAGCGTGCATTTCTGACGCGCGCCAATCAGAAGCAAAGCAAAACCGACGGCAATAGATCTTGCAAGCGAGCAGGGCATGCGCTGCGTCGCTAGGCAAGTCCTAAAAATAAACGACTCCCGTCAACAAACTTCCTGCCTTTTTTGCTTTTCACTAGGTTTCACAGCAGACCTCCCTAATCACCGCTTGGTAACCAACTGCTCTATCCCAGTTGTTAGTATTACCACAAACTACCCCATCTCACCTCTAACAGTGAATAGTCCCATCTTCCTTCTCAAGCCCTATCGCAAAAGTTACCCCATCTTCTCATTGTCATTGAGCTGCAAGGAAAAATGCTATCTTCCCTCTCAATACTATCACCACAGACCACCTTCCATCTCCCCACTTTCAAAAAGCAGCCCTGCCCCCCTCTCAGTAGAAATCGCAACACAAACCAACCAACGAATCTTACTCGATCAACAAACTTCCACCTTTCCCTGCACGCTCATAATCTCTGCAGCAAATAAAGACCAATGAAAATGATTCGGGTAGCTCACATCCAGCCACTCTTGGGAAAAAAAGTCAATATATGCAAAAACCAGCGATATTGCTTAGCTACAGGCCTTTGCTGCAGATCTTGGAAGCAAGTCTATAAAAGTGATTGGCTAGATATCCCCACACGAAAGGCCACCTCACACCAGGCCTGAACTTTTCATCTTCAAATCATAATGTTCGAGGCATATGAGCTGCAGATTATACACTTTTGCATAGATCGCCATCTGGTGTTGGGCCCGGATGTTTGCAGTTTGTTTTTCTTCTTGGACAGTCTTTGGAAGTCACGAGTTCGGTGACTCCTCCTTCGGTCCGTACTGCGCATGGGCTTCGGCTCCATCCTCAGATAGTTTTTTCCGCCATCGGGCTCGGATGTAATACTTCGTGCTCCGGCTTCAAACCTTTCCAGTTCGCCCTTCGACGAAAAATCCTCGTCCATCGAGATTCTTTAGACGGAATCGACTTCATCTCTCTCTTCGGCACTTCCTCGATTCCAGACATCGGCGGCGGCCTTCGGGCCTATCTCGACTCCGGTCTCGGCCGATGGAAAGGACTCCTTTCAAGAAGTGCCTGAAATGTGGGTCTAAATTTCCCCACACCGACCTCCATCAGGTGTGCAACCTCTGCCTCTCTCCCGAACACAAGGCCCGAGACTGCCCCGCCTGCAAGTCTTTTCGATCGAAAAAGACTATTCGGGATCGACGAGCTTGACGCACCATGGCGCACTCATCGACCTCGGCTCCACCTGACATCTTCGGAGAAGACACCGGAGCTTCGGGACAGCAGCACACCGAGCAGGAGGAAGATATCGTTAGCGCTTCCGAGGCCGACGACTCCGACGTGGAGGAGATCACACCGGCGCAGAGGGTCGTGAGTACTCTACCCCCTCCCACTCCCGCGCCCATACCGAAAGAGACTCCGGTTACCCCTTCGCCTCCGGGCCTAGGGAAAGCCAAGCATACTGCTTCCATCACCCCACCTTCGGGCCTGGTGAAAAAGCATCACAAGTCTCCTGGCGGCTCGGGCTCGAGCCAGCCTCCTAGCGGCGCCGACAAACATTCTTCGGCGGCGAAGAAAACAAGTTCCGTTCCGAAGCCATCGGTGTCGAAACCTGGCCTCTCGGTGCCGACCAAACACAAATCCCTCGGCACCGACGCTTCCGTGCCGAAGCATGCCTCGGCGCCGACCAAAAAACCGGACATCCAGAGAAAGCATGGCGCGGATAAACCGACGAAGCCTTCGGTTCCGAAAACGTCGGCACCGATGGACGAATCGGTGCCGGAGGAGCTTTTCGCACCGGATCCTCTTCAAAAGACTTTAGCAAAGGATCCAAGGACTGGTCATTTAATTTTGTCTGTCAAGAAAAGACTTTTGGACAAACCAACTCCTCCTCCACCACCAAAACGGAAGGACTCTGTCACATCCCCGTTCAGAGTACCCTCCCCACCACCTCCACCTCCTCCTCCTCCACCTCCTCCACTCCCTCCATCTCCTCCCCCACCTTCTCCACCTTTGCCTCACCGGTCTCCAACCCCGTCGACCACGGAGATCCATTCTATGATCCCACAGATGCCCCGCAGGACCCCACTCCTCCGGGAACGCCTGACCCACGGGAGGATTATCACAATCCCGATGTCCCAGATGTGCCTCAGGATGATCTCTATCCATCCAGGCCGTCTCCACCAGAGGACTCCCTGGGGTTCCACCACCTCTTACAACGGGCGGCACATTACCATGGGGTGGAATTACACAGTGATCCAGTTGAGGAAGACTTCCTACTTGACACTTTTGACATAGCAGATAAATCCACCGCTATATTACCCATGCTTAAAGGGGTGACCAAGCATGCCACTGAGGTTTTCAAAGACCCCGTTAGAGCTAGGGTCTTAAACCCCAGAATAGAAAAGAAGTACAAGGCAGCCCCCACGGATCCTGTCTATATTAAAGGACCTGCGCCCCTAGACTCACTAGTGGTCTCCACAGCTAGGAAACGCTCCAACTCTGTCATCTGGTGAGGCCCCACCACCTGATAAGGAATCCAAGCTTTTAGATGCGTCAGGCAAACGCACTGCCTCCCAAGCTGCCAATATGTGGCGCATCACCAACACACAGGCGCTGCTGGCAAGGTACGATAGAGCGCACTATGATGAGCTGGAGGCTCTCATGCAGCACCTCCCGGATAAATATAAGAATAAGGCTCATGAGCTAATACAAGAGGGGAAGATTATTACCAACACCTCTATCAAATGTGCACTTGACGCAGCAGACACGGCGTCCAGGGCTATAAACACCAGTGTCCTGCTTCGCCGTCACGCCTGGCTCAGAATTTCAGGCTTTAAACCAGAGGTCCAAGCATCTATTTTAAACCACCCTTTTGACCAACACCACTTATTTGGCCCAAAAGTAGACGAAGCCCTGGAAAAAATGAAGAAGGATACGGATACGGCGAAGTCTATGGGAGCCCTGCAATCACAAACCCCTAGACGCTGCTTTCGCCGTTCCTCCTTTCGAGGCTCTGGCAGAGGTTACTCTTCCGATAACGCCTCCACTTCCTACAAGTCCCCTCCTCAAAATACCTTCTCAAAGGGCTACCAAAGAGGTGGATATCGAGGAAACAATAATAAAGGCAGGGGCAAAACCAACACCGCCCGTTCTGCCACACCGCCCACACAATGACTTTCCCCCGCTCCCCCCAGACCATTCCACTCCGGTCGGGGGCAGACTACAGGACTTCCTTCACACCTGGGAAGCCATAACATCGGACAAATGGGTAACCCAAATTATTCGGACAGGGTACTGTCTCGAACTAACTTCTACCCCCCCAAATATTCCACCCAGACACCGTGCGATGTCACAAGAACATACCACACTTCTGAAACAAGAGGTACTCTCCCTCCTGCAAAAACACGCGATAGAGCAGGTACCCGTCGATCAGCAAAATCTAGGGGTCTACTCTCTGTACTTTCTCATACCTAAGAAAGACGAGACCCTACGGCCCATTCTAGACCTCCGACCTCTAAATGCATACATCCATTCAGACCATTTTCATATGGTAACTCTTCAGCAAGTTCTCCCACTCCTCCGTCAGGGCGACTGTCTCACTACACTGGATCTGAAAGACGCATAATTTCATATCCCAATACACCCGGCTCACAGAAAGTTCCTCCGATTTGTGGTGAACAACCAACATTATCAGTTCAAGGTTCTCCCCTTCGGGGTCACAACCGCACCACGGGTGTTTACCAAATGCCTAGCAGTAGTTGCAGCACACCTCCGAAGACAAAACATTCACGTCTTCCCCCTACCTGGACGACTGGCCCATAAAAGCCGCGTCCTACCACCAGTGTGTACAAAATACAAACACTACCATACAACTACTCCACCAGCTAGGTTTTACGGTGAATCACCAAAAATCCCACTTAATACCCTCTCACACAAAGCAATACCTCGGTGCCACTATAGACACCTCAAAAGCTATAGCTTATCCCAACTCAGCCAGGATCGCAAGCATGCAAGCCCTGCGCCAAAAGTTCATTCTTCAGCACTCTCTCCCAGCAAGAGTGTTCATGAAACTAATAGGGATGATGGCGTCTTGCATTTTCATAGTGCCTCATGCAAGACTTCACATGCGTCCACTCTAAGAGTGCCTAGCACGCCAGTGGAACCAGGCCCAGGGACAGCTGACGGATCTGGTGTTGGTGGACGGTCGCACCCATCGCTCTCTGCAGTGGTGGAACACCACAAACCTTTCCAAAGGGCGACCGTTCCTGGACCCGGTTCCTCAGGTGATTCTAACAACGGACGCATCGCTCTCCGGCTGGGGAGCGCACCTATTACACCTCACAGTGCAAGGTGTATGGACGCCACAACAGAGGTTACTCCACATCAATCATCTGGAGTTGTTGGCGATCTTTCTAGCCCTGAAATCGTTTCAGAAACAAATTTTAGCCAAGGCAGTCCTAATTCGCACAGACAATATGACTGCAATGTATTCTATTCAAAAACAGGGGGGGACACACTCTCCCCAGCTCTCCCGCTTAGCACAGAGCATATGGAGATGGGCGATTCCACAAAAAATCTTTCTCCTGGCGCAACACGACCCAGGCATACAAAACACCATGGCAGATCTGCTCAGCAGACAAACGCAGCAAATGCACGAATGGGAACTGCATCCACAAGTTCTTCACCCATTCTTCCACAAGTGAGGGCATCCTCAGATAGACCTCTTCGCCACCCACGAAAACAAAAAATGCCCAAGCTTCGCCGCCAGATACCCACACCCATTGTCCAAAGGCAATGCGATATGGATGAACTGGTCAGGCAAATTTGCATACGCCTTTCCACCTCTCCCACTAATTCCATTAGTGGTAAGGAAGCTACAACAGCACTCCCTCAGACTCATTCTGGTAGCTCCAGCATGGGCCAGGCAGCCGTGGTACACCACACTACTACAGCTCTCAGTGGTACCACACCAAAAGCTGCGCCTGTCCCCTTGCCTCCTAACCCAGAACCATGGAGAAATCAGGCACCCGGACCCAGCTCAGCTCAACCTTGCCATCTGGCTCCTGAAATCTTAGAATTTGGATACCTTAATCTTCCCCCTGATTGCATAAACATTATCAGGGAAGCCAGACGCCCTACCACTCGAGCATGCTATGCCGCAAAGTGGAAACGATTTGTTGTTTACTGCCGTTAACAATACAATCGACCCCTTAGATGCATCCATACAGCACATCATATGCTATCTGCTCCATCTTCACAGGTGTAACCTGGCATATTCATCCGTACGCCTACACCTAGCAGCAATTGCTGCTTACCTGCAAAACAGACAGCATTTATCACTGTTCAGAGTGCCTGCTATTAAAGCCTTTATGGAAGGCCTTAAAAGAGTAATTCCACCCAGGGCACCACCTTCCCCTGTATGGAATCTAAACGTAGTTCTTACAAGGCTAATGGGCCCGCCTTTCGAACCAATGCATAAATGTGAGCTACAGTTCCTCACTTGGAAAACAGCCTTCCTCGTAGCGATCACTTCCCTTAGAAGGGTTAGTGAGATACAAGCGTTCACTATACAAGAACCCTTTTTACAGATACATCACAGCAAGGTGATACTTCGCACAAATCCCAAATTTTTGCCCAAGGTCATTTCCCCCTTCCATCTTAATCAATCGGTGGAATTACCGGTTTTTTTCTCGCAACCTCAATCTGTTGCGGAAAGGGCTCTACATACACTTGATGTTAAAAGGGCTTTACTGTACTACATACAAAGAACGCAACCTTTCAGAAAGACTAAACAGTTTGTCTCCTTCTCTCCACCGCATAAGGGCAACCCCATCTCTAAATCAGGGATAGCTAGGTGGATTGTAAAGTGCATACAAATTTGCTATCAAAAAGCAAAAAGAACATTATCTGTTCCACCTAAAGCCCACTCTACAAGAAAGATAGGGGCTTCTATGGCGTTTCTAGGGAACATACCCTTAGATGACATCTGCAAAGCAGCCACATGGTCAACACCGCACACCTTCACAAAACATTACTGTGTAGACGTGCACTCTAAACAACAAGCTAGTGTGGGCCAGGCTGTACTAAAGACACTGTTTCAAACCACTGCAACGGATACCGGTGGTCGCCGCTAAGGTTGGGTACTGCTATATAATCTATGCAAAAGTGTATAATCTGCAGGTCATATGCCTCGAACGGAATATGCTACTTACCAGTATGCATCTGTTCTTGGCATGTAGAGCTGCAGATCTATACACGCCCACCCGCCTCCCCGGCTACCTGTATCCGTTCCAGTCTATCTTATTTAGATACAACACACATGGGTTTCTTACTATTATCACTACGCTCCATCTTTTCCCTGCTGGCGAAAAACAATCTGAGGATGGAGCCAAAGCCCATGCGCAGTATGGACCGAAGGAGGAGTCACCGAACTCGTGACTTCCAAAGACTGTCCAAGAAGAAAAAACAAACTGCAAACATCCGGGCCCAACACCAGATGGCGATCTATGCAAAAGTGTATAGATCTGCAGCTCTACATGCCAAGAACAGATGCATACTGGTAAGTAGCATATTCCTTTCGGGTGTGTTCTCCAAATTAGCTCAATCAAAGCAAGTGAAGAATATAGCATTCAAGGTACATTAGGTTATCACACAAGTCCGGAATGAAAACGTAGTGACCTGGTGGAAGAGTTTCACTCTACTGAGGATACTGGGATTAACCACTGCATCCAGAGCCAGCCTTTGCTAAGATAGCTCCCTGGGCATGGTTCGAGAGAAACCTGGAGCCCTTACTGATGATAGTGACTCAAATGAGGCAGCAGGGGATCCCTTTTGTGTTCACTGGTCAGTACCTTCCACACGTACTTCCACCACAAGATAGCAGCCATCAATAGAAACTTCGATCCCCAACCCTCCGACCTCCTAAGCATCCAATCAACCACCACTGCTGACCACCCGCTCACTGCATGGGAACAACTCCGCACATTGAACTCAACCACTCATGAACTCCATCCACTCGGGAGCTCCCACCAACTTTTCAACCTCAATAGATTTGAGATCAGCCACCAGCCTGGAAACACGCAGAGGTTAGATTCCTCCTCTAGAAACCTTCCGCAGACCCCAGCGAGCTCTAGAACTACCGTCCCATCTTTCTGCTCCCATTCCCCGCCATAGTCCTGGAGAAAATCATCGACCTCCACATCACTGAAGACCTGGAGAGAGAAAACCTACTGGACCCCTCTCACTCAGGTTTCAGAACCAACCACCCCACCAAGACACAACCCTGATCGCCGCAATAGACGATATCCGCAACCTACTTGACAGCGGAGAATCAGCCGCCCTGATCCTGCTGAACCTCTCCACAGCCTTTGAAACTGTTTCCCACCACTCGCTTCTCAATCAACTATGCCAGACTGGAATTACAAATGATGCGCTCATATGGATGGCATCCTTTCTCACGGGGCGCACCCAGAGTGTCTACCTCTTGCTCTGCGCCTCGAAACCCAAGCACACCAGATGCTGGATACCCCAAGACTAATTCCTCAATCCAACCCTCTTCAAGATCTACATTGCAGACATTGCCAGATCGCACAACATCAACATCATCTCCTGCGCCGATGATACTAATCTCGTCCTCTCACAACAAGCGGACCACACCTCGACTAATACCAACTTCCATAACTGTATGAACGTCTCAGCCTGGATGAAGGACAACTGCCTGACTGAAGTTCCTATCTTCAGCAGACATATCGCCCTTTGGAATGACTCCTGGTAGCCGGCGGAGCTCAGACCCACCCCGATACCGAAAGACCACACCCGCAACCTCAGCATCATCTTGGACAACAAACTCCATGGAACGTCAGGTCAATGCAGTTTCCTCAGCTTGCTTCCACACGCTCCGCAGAGGCTTTAAGTGGCTCCCCATCAGCACTAGAAAAACAGTGACGCAGACCCTCATCACCAGCCAACTGGACTGCAGCAACACACTTTATGCAGGCGCATCACTGAATTTATGCAAAGACTCCAGACGATCCAGAACGCAACTGCAAGACTGATACTCAACCTGCCCACGAGGACCCACATAATCCATCACCTGAAGGACCTCCACTGGCTCCCCATCCAGAAGAGATGCCAATTCAAGCTTCTGACCCATGCCTACAAAGCCTTCCAAAACCAAGGACCTGCCTACATGAGACACCACGTCCATTTCCTTTGACCTACCAGGAATCTCCGCTGCGCACACCTCACCCACGCACAGATAGTACGCATCTGCCACTGCCGTTCCAGAGGACGCGCCTTCTCCCACCTCATTGCCAAAGCCTGGAAGGATCTTCCCTTTACCAGCGGCTGAGAGGTCCAAGAGAAGTAGTGGAGCAACCCCGTTCCAGTCAACTGTATTCTTAAGGTCATCCTAGATGGCAGTGAGAGCAGATTCTGTGCCTCTTCTGGGAGGAAATCCTGTTTGGAAGTCTAAAATTATGGAATTATTTTTAATGAATTGTGACATCTGAGCAAATGCTGCTCTTTCTATCAGTTTGCCCAGGAAAGGTCCATTTGTAATTGGTCTTTAGTAAGCCTGGGTGGAGCTGGCGTAGTTGGACTATGCTGAGCTCCACGGAGTTGGGCAAAAACTCAGTGGAGCCCTGCTCCACGCCTGCACCCCCCCCAATAAATAAATATTAAAAATAAATAAAAAATTAGATTAAAAAAACACACTTGCATCTATCGCGGCGTCTCCGGGCTGCCCTCCTCCTCCTCGCCATGGTCTCTTCTGCAAACCGAAGACCCTACGTCAGACGTACATCTTAGGACTGTGCGCGCATGTGCAGTCCTACCACGACGTATGTCTGACGTAGGGGTTTCTGCAGGACAGATCACAGCAAGGAGGTGGACGGCAGCCCGGAGACGCCGCGATAGAGGAAAGTGTGGTTTTGTTTAATCTTCTTTATTTTAAATATTTATTGCGGGGGTCGAGGCGAGGAGCTTACTGTGGGGCCTGGGACTGGACTTTGCTTCGCTGCGGAGTCGGACTTTTGGATAAACTCCGTGTTCTCAGCAGAGCGTGGAGTAGGCAGAAATCTGCAAGGTCCGCCAGCAGAGCGGAGTTCTCTGTCCACATTTAGTCTGTAGTTGTCAGGGTTAAGCGGGTCTAGGTTTGTTTACTTTAGTAATAGGCATAAGTATGATTTTTTTTTTGTTGGTCTTCTAGAAATATTCCCGTAGTTAAGGAATTGTTGAGGATTCTTCTTACTGGTGTGGCAGCAGAGGTAGAATAATTTTCTTGATAGTTTGTGGTGGGCACATGTCAGAATAGCTGCCGGCAAGCAGGTCCATAAATTCATTGCATCATATTTGTTGGAAGGAATGCAGATAATGAGTTAGCCTACTCTTCAAGGGTTGTTTTGGAAAAGAGTTGGTGCTGGTGTTTTTTTTTTATTTTAAATAGTTGTCTAACATGTCTGCTTTGGTCGTGTAATGATTTGCCAGTTGCCTGTGAAATCTTGAGTAATGGCATGCGCTTCTTCCAGGCAATTTGTTTTACGAATTTCAGTGGGCATTTTAAAGAATTCTTTATTAGCACATTTAGCATTTTTAATTCTGTGTGAATAGTATCTTTTCTTGTCTTTTTTGATTGCTGACTTGTATAATTTGTTAAATTTCTGTAGATGAAGTTTGTATTGATTGGTGTTTGTTTTGAGCCCGGCACCTTGCTGCTTTTTAATTTGCTGTTGTATCTCTTTTAGATCTGGTGCTTCTTTTCTTTTGTTCGCTTGTGTTGCTCTGAGTGGTATTAGGATATCAAAAGCTTGTTGTACCACTCATATACTTCTTGAACAGAATTTATTATGTCTAAATCTTGATTGGCTGTTAGTTGAGTTTCTAAGTGTTCAAAATTGAGTTTATTACACTGTCGATCAGTGGATGCATGTGCGGTTGTTTTAGTTGTGTTGCTTTGTGTTTTATGTTAGAAAGCAAATTATGGTCTGACCATGTGACTGGAGTAATCGTTTGAAAGGTAACTATTTCTGAATTTGCAAAAATGACGTCTTGGATGTGTCCAGCGGTGTGTGTGGATTTGTGGACGATATGATCTGATGTAGGGTCAGTGCATCTAGGCCAGTGATTGTTTTCGCATGTGGCATATTGGATTTGTCATACCAAATGTTTAGGTGACCTAGAATGCATAGGTTGGAGTGTAGTGTAATCAGGTTTGAAACTCTGCCTAGAAGTGTACCTGGGAATGTTGCATTGCTAGGTAAAGGAGTAGAAAGTTAAAGGAGGAAGATGGTGTTGGGTTGCATCTGGTGAAAAGTGCTTCACAACCTTGTTTGGAGATGTCATTAGCTTTAGTGATTTTTAATGTTTACTTGAACACAACAGCTAGGCTGCCTCCCCTTTTGCTTCTACAATGTTGTGTGATACTTTTGATAGCCTAGAGGAACGGCTTCATGCAACACTAGAGCCATGTCTTCTCCCAACCATGATTTTGTTATGAAGAGTATGTCAGGTTGTATGTCAGTGAGAATGTCGTAGATGTGATGCTGGTTTTTGGATAGTGATCAAGCATTTATTAGTAGTCAGTTTAAATAATGTCTTATAGTGATGGTGTGACTTTGTTTTGTAGCAGAGTGAGCAGTGTTTTGTGGAATTGTAGCAGGTTTATCCATAGTGCTGGTATTAGCTGTATGAGGATAGCAATAGTGAAGTTGTTCTGTATTGTATTCCTGGTCCAGAAAGCTAACAAGGCATTTTGATGGGTCTGCATGTGGAGGTGGTGGAGATGGTGTTTGAGAGTGAGTTGGTGAGCTGTGTTGTTTTTGTAGAGTAGCCTTGATGTGCAGTAGACATGGAGATGCAAATTTGTTAAGAGTAGCATGTGTTTTTTAGCTTGTCTGTTTATGGTGGAAAGTGTATGAGTTAGGGGTGGTGGTGGAGCACGTGAGTCATGTTGTAAGGTTCTAAATTATCCAGTGAATGAGAGGTGGTTAAAAGAGAGTTGCTGTATATGTGTTAGGTGTGGGGTAGAGAGAAGGCTTGTAGTAGAGTTGCTTTAGGGTATGTATTGTTTGTGTAGTTAACAGGGTCAGAGTGGGTGTATGTTTCTGGTTTGTTACGGAAAGTATTATGAGCTAGTGTATGTGTGAGATTTTGTTGTTCTGGTGTCTGTTATTTTTTTTGTAAGGAGTAGTGAGAGGAGATGATGCATTACTTTTCGGAAAAGTATTTGTATGTGAAGTATTGTTGGCAATTGGAAGCTGCAAGGTAAAGCGATGGTGATGTGTTTTGGAAAAGAGTGTATGTGATGTGTGAGAGGAGAAGGACAAGAGTTAGGAGTCTGTGTTAGATTTGATTGTTGGAAGAGGTAGTAAGTGTGGTGGAGTGGAGTGTAGGGGTTGTGTTTTTTGGTAAAAAGAGAAGGGTGTTGGATGAAAAGATGGAATGTTGAGTGTAGGTTTCTGTAGTAATCAGGTCCACGCAGGTAGAAGTGATTCAAGAGGATTTATTCAAGTTGATTACAAGATCAGTAATACAGGAGTAATTCAGCCCCACCAGGAGCAGCCAGCAAGGCGCTCAGCCCTTCTCCAACTGTGTCATTCATACACCAACATTCAATGTTACATCATCTCAAGAGTGTTCCACTGGTGGAGCAGTGGATGACATGTAAAGCATAATAACCAAGATACTACATATCCTCCTTTCTTCCAGAAAGAAAATAGAAAAAAGGAAAATAGAATCAGATGTAGAAGCTAGAAGAACAAATTAGAGAAGAGGACGAGAGAGAAACAAAACTGAGGTAGAGAGAAAGTAAGCCCCCAAAAATATAAAAGAAACCGATAAACATAACCTTATTCTCCTTTCTTTCTATAAATGAGAAAAAGAAATAAAGAAAAGAAAGAGAAACCATCAATGAGTACTCTCTGTACACCAACTGGCCAGGTAAGTATGCAAGAGAGCAATCCACATCAGAAGAAAAGAAGATGACAGAGAAGAAGAGAAATACATTATATAACTCATACTTCTCCATGATATAATAAATATTTGAGTTAAAACAAAATAGAAAACTGGGCTGCAGTGTTGAGAATGAAAAAGAAAACAGAGTTGAGAGACAAACGCCCAGTCTAACGTGGACCAACGCTGTATAGTTAATGGACAAGAACCAAACTATACACCCATGTGGGAAAAATATGAACGTGCAGAGGCAACCACAAGAGTAAATAAAACTATTGTGCACTGTAGAATAAAAAAAACAACCCACACTAGACACCTTAAGAAAGGTAAGAACGTGCACTGTAGTGAAGGTATAAATAATGTAATGACGTGTAATGTCATGTCCGTGTAAGGATGCACCTCGAATGGAGGTACAGTGTTATGCACAAGATGAAGGGGAGACCAAACAAACAAACCTCCGGAGAGGTCAAGAGTTTGTGCATTGTAGATGCGAGACAGAAACCACGCACCGTGTGAACCTAGATGGGTGTGCACTGAAACAAAAGAGATGCCTCGTAGAGAGGTCAATGTGCACTAGAGTAGTGGGAATACAACCCACGTGAAACACCCCGTGAAGAGGTAAAAACATTGTGCACTGTAATAAAAGACACATACCTCGTGGAGAGGTCAATGTTATGCACTAGAGCAGTGGGAATACAACCCACGTGAAACACCTCGTGAAGAGGTAAAAACATTGTGCACTGTAATAAATGGGCTAAAACCCATAAACAAAATCTTAGACACTCTATGTAGAGTAAAAATGTACACGTAACCCAGGACTGAAACCTAGACATTGTGCACTGTAACAATAAACAATTTATACAGCAAGAAACCCATGGACTGATGGATTATCTCTAAAATAAAAAATAGATTCCAACTTGGCCCACAAGGTGGCAACGTAACACAATTCATGTTGAAATGTCACAGTCAATTGGAAAATCAATACGTAACTTCACTTGAGTGGCAAAAGTTCAAGGTAATCATGCGTAACACTGAAGAAAATTTCTGACAGGGGTGTTGCAGCGCAAGACCGGGAAACGGGTAATAACCTTTACCGATACCCTCCCTGCGTCGCAGACCCGACGTCGCACTAGCTCATTCACACACGCAGTCATTGGTGGGGCCCATAACACCAACACTCACACGTCTCTTTCACCTTGTCTGCACACACAGGCGGGATGAGTAATTCAAGCGCTGGACATGTGGGGAAATACCTTATAACCTATAGGGAAGGAAAAGTCATTTACAAATATACATTAACGCCCTTTCGCTTTTAGATCCTCAATCCCAAACATCAAGGCACTCCTCCCACTTCAGTCAATGGACCAAATTAGTTGGATTGGTTGATGATTTTAGAACCAGCTAAAACACATTTTAAGATTCAGAATCCTTTCCTCCTTAGCTGAAAAACCACAAACTCGTTGTTTCTTGTTAATCAATAATAATTTCTCTAAATTTCCTAGAGCTTTAGTATGCATTTATTTCGTAAAGTTTATATCAAATTTTCAGAAAATCACAAAACTTCATATTTACCTAATCTTACTACTCTGGGGTCCTCTAATTCATTGGCTCTGTATAGATCGTCCGTAATAAACCAAAGCTCAGAGTTCTCTGCCTAGCACGTTACAGTCCCTAAGATCGGCAAAGGACCAAAGACGTGCAAGCGTCGGTCAAAAGTTCGCAGTGGTCAAAGAGTCGTACAGCATCCAGGTCATCAAAGTAAGGGTAGGAGGCGACAAGCGACCCTAGTCCCTATTCTGCTAAGCTTTTATGAAAAAAACTTGAACATAGAAGTTACAATTTTAAAGTTTAGAGTGATCATGATTGGTTGGTTAGGATCGTCCGATGTGTTCCCAGGATTTCAGTACAAGTTCAAGGGGTGAGGTCACCGGTAAAAATTGTATCAAGTCGTTCCGGTTCTCTGTAAAAGTTATTGTTCCCCTTTCTTGGAAGACGTCCAATGTGTCATCCTTGTTGGGGTACTGTGTTCAGAGGTCACTGCGAGGATCATGGAAGCTCTCGCGCAGGCGCTGTTTACTCCGCGCCACATGAGAAAATGGCCACTTCATCGTGGAGTCTCGGTAGCCATCTTTGATTTAGGCCCAAATGCTAATTTAAGCGAAACAAACACAAAAGAATAATTAATATAAAGAAATAACAAATCTAATGTTTACCCCTTACTAATCCCTTTATGTGCTTGTATTTATCTAGCGTATAGCAACATTTAAAGCATTTATATTCACCATTTCGATCCTCCTTCTGGGCAACATTACAAAACATTACAAAGCAACATATATCATGCAATTTTCTAATTACCACATTTACTACTGTTAATATGCGTACATATTTTAGTCATAAAAATTATATTAGCCATGCAATTGCAAATCCCACGTTTAATTTATATTAATAAGTGTTGGTTAATAAACATGCAAACTCATTTAATAATAATATAGTTAATAGATTATTTAATTAGTATTTTTATGCAAAATAGGGGAGGTATACAAAATTTTGTACAACCTGCTCCATCAGGGGCACGCAGTGAAATACTGCTCTTTCTATGGACAATGCCCAGTTGAAAAAATGAATCCAAAGTGATGTAAGTAAGCACTGAAATGAAGAACACAGTACCTTCATCCTAGATTGTACTTGCTGTTTAGTCAGGACTTCCATTCTCCCTCACAAATGACGAAGAAATAAAAAAAAATAAACATGCAGGCCCAGGATGAAAACTGCAGAACCTGACGTGAGGAGAACAACGTAGAAGGAACTTTATTGTTACGCAGTAGAAAAAAAAAACGTGGTAGGCAGATTAAATGTAGTTATAATCTTCAATGATGCACACCGGTGGTTGGACAATCCTAAAATGGCGGCTCGTAGGGTGGCGCTAAGCTGGGTGGCTCACAGCGTGTGCGTGCATGCAGGGAACCTAAAACAGCATCCGGCAGGGAGAACGAAGGACGTCACAGGCACTTGAACAAGGGGAGCGCGCTCTGGTTCTGACTCGTGCCACTTTTTGAAAGAAAGCACGGCGGTTGGCAAAGTGTAGGCATAAGGTTTAAGGGTAGATCAAAAACAAAGAAAAAAAATGTGTTACATGACTTTCCCCGCATTTGTTCGTAAGAGCCACAAGCACCACCTCACACTTGTAGCTAAACCCCCAACCACAGCATGAGGGGACACAACGGTGAAAACTTTTGAAGACAGTACGTGTCCCGATGTGTGGGGTACCAGGAGCATACTAATGCGCAGTGCAGGCACGTCCCAAATGGGCACACAGGAACAGATTGTAAGCGTCGGCATAATAAAAATGAAGTGACTTATAGCTCTTGCAGGCTCACTCTGCGCTGCATCGATGTTGAGAAGCTTTGTTCCAATGCAGGCAGTACTCAAACACATACTCTGTGCAGTGTCAATTAAGTGAAAGAAAAGGCTTACTTTACTGGAAGGCTTAGTGTGCGCAGAATCCTAGAAGTAGACTGTTGAGGTAGGCAGTATAAATCGCAGTGAGGGGAAGCTTGTAAGTAAGGCAACAGTTTCTTTTTCTGGAAGCACAGTTGAAGACTGTAGGTTAATTAAAAAACTTCACAGGGCCCAAGAGACACTGTATGAACAGCAGGACCAGATCAGTCCTGCAGAAATTTCTCTTGATGACTGCCAGGCACTCCCCAAGTAAGCGCTCTCTAAGTAGCAGAAACAGGCAGTAGAAAATGAGTTCTTGGGGAGCTGTAGCGACAGCATGCATTACTTTGATCTGCAGTACTTTGACAGCAGGAACAGCCCTCTTTAGATGCTGTGGGAACAGCGGGCAGAGACTTAAGCTGCGTAGAAACTGGAACTGGCGCTTTTGCGTAGAGGGCGACCGATGGGAGGTCACTGGTGGGGCTTATGTATGCCAGTAGAGGAATAAGTGCAGCTGTAGATTCAGAAGTTGCTTGAGGTTGAGAGTAGGTACTCCAGATTTGAAATTGAAGTCCTAAGAGGTAGCAGACGCAGATTCTTTGGTTCAACTCGTCGCCATAAAATTGTAGTAATCAGGTCCACGCAGGTAGAAGTGATTCAAGAGGATTTATTCAAGTTGGTTACAAGATCAGTTATACAGGAGTAATTCAGCCCCACCAGGAGCAGCCAGCAAGGCGCTCAGCCCTTCTTCAACTGTGTAAGTCATACACCAGCATTCTATGTTACATCATCTCAAGAGTGTTCCACTGGTGGAGCAGTGGATGACATGTAAAGCATAATAACCAAGATACTACAGTTTTATTGTGATAGAAAGGGGTCTGTTAGTACTAATTCAAGGGTACTGCTGGTGCTTTGTATGAGCCAGGAGTATGTGCCTGGATGGGATATAAACATACTTTGACTAGCGGCACTATGGGTGACAGGGAGCCTGTATCGTAAGCACTTGTTGCACAGGACATACCTTTCACCAAATGTGGCCCCTTACATAAAGAACACAAACATACAACCATTTTTGAAAATGAGAACAATTCAAATATTGCGGAAAAAATTCATACTTTGGAACATTTTCTGCTCTTTGATTTTCTCACACTTAAAAAAATGGCACCATGCCTACCAGCCACTGGGAGCAAGATGCCTGCTGTGTGGAAAGACAAAACTTTGAAATGGGAGAAAATTAAACTGATGAGTTAACTTTGTTTATTTGGTTTCATTAAATTCATAATTAAAATCTTATTTCCAAGTGTTATATTTACAGACAACCGCCATCTTGCTCCCAGTGGCCTGTAGAAATAGTGCCAACATTTTAACAGAAAAAGACAGCCATTTATTTAAATGGGAGGAATGTAAATTAAAAACATGCTCCATAAAACATTGACGTAATTGGCTTTTTGAAAGTGGAGAAAAATATTGACATAATATTTCATGGAAATATTTTCCATCACTTTAAATTTCTCCTGTTAAAAAATGAATGACTACTCTTCAGTTATAAAGGGCACAGTGTCTACTGGCCACTAGGAGCAAGAGGCCTAATGTTGGTCAATGCAACGCTTTAAGTGGCTCCTGACGATAGGATGATTGCCCGACTCCACCGTCCGGCCCTGGGCAACCGCATTTTCCTCTCCCAACACCCCACCCCTGAGAGCTTGGTGGTCCAAGGCTCGACTTTCCAAGGGTGCATTTCCTACCGCACCGCCTGATAGGGAATCCAAGAAGCTGGACCACCTTGGGAAGAAGATTTTTTTCTTCCTACAGCTTAGGACTGCAGTCTGTGAACCCTCATGTCTCTTTGGCAGTTACTCCCACTCGGTGTGGGACACAGTTGCGCAGGTGCTGACACAGTGCCTGGAGGAGGCCTGGTCGTGCTCTCCCGTGCAGTTGCCGAAGGGAGAGACGCAGCGAAGTTCGCCATAAGATGTGGGCTGGACACCGCCGACTCACTAGGAAGGACGATTTCGACGTCAGTAGCACTGAAACGCCTGGTTATGGTCCCCAGGCTTTTCGGGTGATGTCCAAGCTACTCTTTTGGACATGCCCTTTTATGGCCGTCGCTTGTTTGGTGACAAAGCAGACAACGCGCTCAAGCGCTTTGAGGACTCCAGGACTACGGCCATGTCCTTGGGTCTCGCTTCCACCTCCTGCCCAGCACAGTCTGCTTTTCGCCCCTTTCGTGGCTATGGAAGGGGTGCCCCGCCACGTCTGCCCAGAGCCACAGACCTGCGCAAGCTTTCAACCTCTGTGCGGCCGGGGACGTGGGTCCCACCGTCGTGGGTCTGGGGGCCAGCAGGCGGGCCAGTCCACCAGTGCCCCTTCTGCAGCAACCTCCAAGCCTTTCAGGGCCACCTTTCGCCAGTGGGCGGCAGGATTCGCCATCACCTCCCCCACTGGCTCACCATCACGTCGAACAGGTGGGGTTTGCAGATAATCCGAATGGGCTACTCCCTCCCCTTTGAGACTACCCCTCTATCCATGCCACCTCAATTCCATCACACGTCAGAGGATCACTTGACCCTTCTCCAACAGGAAGTTACAGCTCTCTTGGCCAAGGGGGCCATCAAGCGAGTTCCTGCCCCAAAAGTAGGTTGTGGTTGTTATTCCCACTAAGTTCTGGTGCCCAAGAAGGACAAGGGCTTGTGTTCTATCTTGGATCTCAGGAACGTCAACCACTACCTCCAGAAGGAGAAGTTCAAAATGTTGACACTAGCTCAGGTCCTGTCTGCCCTCGACCCTGGAGACTGGATGGTAGTGTTGGACTTGCAGGATGCTTATTTTCACATCCCCGTCCTGCCAGCCCATCGGCGTTACCTACGGTTCACAGTAGGCTACTAGCACTTTTATTTTACCGTGCTCCCATTTGGCCTTACCAGCGCCTTTCGGGTGTTCATGAAAGTAATGGCGGTCGTCGCAGCTCATCTTCGCAGATCAGGGGTTCCAGTCTTCCCATTTCTTGACGACTGGCTGTTGAAGGCAGGCTCGCCCCAGGCTGTCGTCTCCCACCTCCAGACTACGGCCGACCTCCTGCATTCGCTGGGGTTCACCATCAACATGCCGAAGTCGCACCCAAATCCCTCTCAGAAGCTCCTTTTCATCGGAGCGGTTCTGGACACAGCGCAGTTTCGGGTTTATCCTCCCGAGCAGCGAGTCCAGGATATTTGGGCTATGGTTCTGATCTTTCAGCCTCTATCCTGTGTTTCGGTCAGAATGACCCTGCGGCTACTTGGCCTCAAGGCCTCCTGCATCCTGCTAGTGGACTATGCCAGGTGGCATATGCAGGCTCTGCAGTGGGACCTAAAGTTCCAGTGGGCACAGCATCCGGGGAATCTTTCCGATTGCATATAGATCTCGGAGGGCACTGCACACCAATTGCAGTGGTGGCTAACGAATCATGGTTGGGTCAAAGGCAGGTCCCTCGCCCTTCCCCAACCAGAGTTCACAGTGGTGACGAATGCATCACTTCTGGGGTGGGGCAGGCACGTGGGGGAGGCACAGCCACATAGGGGAGGCAGAGATCAGAGGCTTCTGGTGTCCGGCGGAGTCCAGGCTCCACATCAACCTTCTGGAGCTTCGGGCGGTACGTCTTGTACTGAAGGCATTGTATTCCTTCCTTCTGTCAAACGGAGGGTGGTGCAGGTGTTCACTGACAACACCACTGCCATGTGGTACTGCAAACCACACAAGATGATGGACGGAATGTTGCACATTGGCAAAACATTCACCCCCAGTCACAGATTTAGGTTTAATCCATCATTATTTTGCTCACCACGCTACCCCAGTTCAGACATGGCCATATGCAAATCAGTCTTGACCCTGTGCCTCATGGGAACAGTCCAGCCTGAACTGCCAAGCCATGTCTTCCCTGGACCGGAATCAAGCATCCTAGGACCGGTTTCGGGGTTTCACCCCTCTTCAGCTAGGATAGCTGGATTGCAGTGGCGTAGTGAGCACCGGACCCACGTCTGGGCATACCCTTCCCACATAGGGCGAACAGCAATACACACAAGATGATGGACGGAATGTTGCACATTGGCAAAACATTCACCCCCAGTCACAGATCTAGGTTTAATCAATAGTTATTTTGCTCACCACGCCACCCCAGTTCAGACATGGCCATATGCAAATCAGTCTTGACCCTGTCCCTCATGGGAACAGTCCAGCCCAAACTGCCAAGCCATGTCTTCCCTGGACCGGAATCAAGCATCCTAGGACCGGTTTCGGGGTTTCACCCCTCTTCATCCAGGATAGCTTGACTCCAGTGGCGTAGTGAGCATGGGACCCACGTATGGGCATACCCTTCCCACATAGGGCGAACAGCAAAACACACAAGATGATGGACGGAATGTTGCACATTGGTAAAACATTCACCCCCAGTCACAGATCTAGGTTTAATCCATCGTTATTTTGCTCACCACGCCACCCCAGTTCAGACATGGCCATATGCAAATCAGTCTTGACCCTGTGCCTCATGGGAACAGTCCAGCCCGAACTGCCAAGCCATGTCTTCCCTGGACCGGAATCAAGCATCCTAGGACCGGTTTCGGGGTTTAACCCCTCTTCAGCCAGGATAGCTTGACTCCAGTGGTACTGCAACAAACAAAGCGGGGTAGGTAGGGTCGTGGACCCTATGTCAGGAGCAGGAGGCACTTCGTCTCTGGAAGTGGCTAGAACATCAGGTGGTTCAACACCTGGCAGGTTCTCTGAACCCCAGGGCGGACGAACTCAGCCGCCGGTGCATGATGGATCACAAATGGCGTCTTCCCTTGGAGGTGGTGCAAGGTCTCTTTCAGCAGTGGGGAGAGCCTTGGTTAGATCTATTCACCACTGAAGATAATGCGCAATGTCAGTAGTTCAGCACGTTGGAATTTCCAAAGCGGCACTCGCTAGACGACGCTTTTCGTCGTGATTGGAGTTGCGGTCTTCTATATGCCTTTCCGCCTATACCACTTCTGCCCAGAGTGCTGAAGATCAAGCGGGAACGGGCCCAAGTCATTCTTGTGGCTCTGGACTGGGCACGAATAGTCTGGTATCCCAAGCTTCTGCACATGGCCATCGATCCTCCGATCACACTGCCTCTTAGGGAGGATCTTCTGTCGCAGCAGCAGGGGACAATCTTCCACCCGAACCTGTCCAGCCTCCCAACTCCTTGCGTGGAGATTGAGCGGCGACAGTTGGCGGCTTTCGACCTTCCTGCCGAAGTCTGTAACGTTATCTTGCCAGCCAGGCGTCCCTTCACGAAACCGGTATACGCCTGTAGATTGAACAAATTTATGGCATGGTGGGTAGCAAAGGCTGTGGATCCCCTTTCTGCACCCCTTCCAGAGGTTCTCCTCTTCCTTCTTTCTTTGGCTCAGCAGGGCTCTGCTCTGGTCACTCCAAAAGGCTATCTTTAGGCCATTTCAGCCTTCCTTTGGCTGCCTGACCAGCCTTCTCTTTGGAAGTCCCTTATTGTAGATCGCTATCTTAAGGGCATTACTCACTTATTTCCTCCCATCCCTTTCGTAATGCCCCAGTGGGACTTGAACCTGGTTTCGACCTATCTTATGTGCACTCCTTTCGAGCTGTGACATAACTGTCCTCTCAGGCTTTTGACACTTAAAACTGCCTTTTTGGTTGCCATCACCTCTGTTCGCAGGGTGAGTGAGCTTCAGGCTCTTTCTTCCTGGCTGTTCTTCCGGACAAAGTTGTCGTTCGCACTAGGCCTTATTTCCTTCCCAAAGTGGTTACCTCTTTTCACATAGGACAGACCCTCACTTTGCCCACCTTCTTCCTGCCCCCGCATCCTTCTAAAGAGGAAGAGAGGCTCCACCGTCTTGATCCAAAACGTGCGCTTTCATTCTATCTGGATCGCACAAAGCAATTTCGGGTGGATGACCAGCTCTTTGTTAGCTATGTGGGTGCCAAGAAAGGTCAGGCCGTGCAGAAACTAACCATTTCCTGATGAGTCGTTCTTTGCATCAAATTCTGCTATTCCTTAACGAAAAAGTAACCTCCAGTCTGGTTGCACGCCCATTCCACCAGGGCGACGGCAACCACTACTGCTTTGGGATGTGAGGAAATATGAATTTTGTGATCAGTTATGTCCCCTATCGTAGACCCCAACGGCTCCATGTGCATGCTATAAGTACATGTATGTTCCCTCCAGTTCCAGTTTTGAAGACGCCAATACATGTGCGTCCACCGTCAACATGTCCTCTTTCAGATCCGCCATGAACGGGTCAGATCTGCCATTCCTAGGTATGAAAGGCCACCGACTTTATGAGGTTCACTTTCCACATTTCACAGATTCAGGCGAGTAGGCCCTGAATTCTGTCATCAAGCCTTTCCCTGCCTTCTGCCCCTGAAAGCTCCAGTCCGAGCCTGCATCTGTATCCATGAACTTTGTCCTACTCCCTGCGCGGCTAACGGTGCCTGATCCAGCCTGTTGCCTGCCAAAAAACTGTATTTCACCTTCAAGATTATCTGCTCCGCTCCTCATCCGATGCATTCCTGTCTAGTAGTTTAGGTAAACATTCTTCCAGCTACCGTGCAAAGGGCCAGGCCTCACTGTCCTCATGCAAGTAATTCATAGCCCCTGTTACCATGGAAGATTCCTGCCCCCTCGCATCTCATGTAGACACTTAGACGCTTGTACACGCACTAACAGTCAGTATAGAATAGATTCCGTCCGAGAGACTTTTCCTTTTGGATAATACAGTTCTTTAAACATAAGATATCAGATATGATTTGTGATTAGGTTGACATGACCCCCCCAGACTTCTGTCTCCACATGTAGAGCTAAATGTCAAGTCCCCTTCACCCTCTAGTTGCACGTCAATCACACGTCATGCGGCTGCGCGCGCATCTCTGCCAAGTATTTCTGCTGACATTGCAGGATTCTTTCATGGATCCACCCACTTGTGACATCATGTTTAATGACGTATTTAGTTACACCTATGTTTACGCCTTTTTTCATTACGTATGTGTATTATATCTGTATTATCAGCTGTTACGCCTCTTGCATCTGTCTTAATGTAATGCTTTCCATATAAATACCATTACTTGTCGATAATGTATTGCCTTCCTTCCTGAACCCTCATGGTGATGGAGTGTGAAGCCTGCAATTCGAATTGTATTTCCTTTGTAGAGGAATAAAGCCTTTTAGAACCTCTAATACCACGGATTCTGCCTCTTATATTTACTGAGTTATTCTTACTAGACTTTACCGCATAAAAAATAGTACCGGTAATGAAATATTTACCACATAAATTGGCGCCCGAATAGGGACACTTTCTCATCTCACGCGCCGGAGGTGCGTTGCAGGCCCGGTCTCCTGCCACAGCTGAACGGACAAAAACGCGTACCTGCAGGATTTCCTGTATCTCCCTCCGGCCAAGCGGGGGTGACTGAGGCTGCGATCAACACCCAGACGAGGCGGTGAGAAGTGCGAAGTATCCCGACCAGAGCCTAGCTGAGAGAGCAAGATCCGAGGTATACAGAGGCCCACCAGGTTCCGAAGTTCCGAGTCCAGACGAGTCGAGTCCAGTCCGGTCCAGTTTCAGTTCAGTTCCGAGGCCTTCCGTTCCGAGCTACCCGGTGAGTACCATTGCCGGGGAGGCATTTAAACGTGCACATAATCTGTGCCGGTCAAGACGGGTTTGGGTACACAAATCCGGTCTGCACTGTTTCAGCAGTGTATCTGTACTGTTTAGCAGTATATCTAGTATGTCTTGCATATAATTAAGTATTATTTAGTGTTAGTATTATGTCAGTAACGAGTTTCTTATTAGTTATCATCGTTCGTTAAACTGTCAAATGTTAAATGTTTAATACGTTCTACATATTGTGGTGTGAATGATTGTTCATTATTGTGTTTACTGTATTAAGTGTGTTCAAATAATAAGATCTAAAAATGCCGCTCTTTTCAAAACTAAGACAGATCAAAACTAGAAAAGGGGTACTCGAAGAAGCTGTTCCCATTCCACCTAGGGACACTCCAGGATACTTTATGTATCATAAACATGGCTTAGATGCCGTGTTATTTCTTGATTAATGGGTGGACTACACCAAGGATTTACCAGAGAGTCAAAGATGGCCCGCAGCGGGGACCTGGGATGCAGACTGCATCATGAGAGTAGAAGAAGAATTATGGAAAAAGAAAGCCAGACAGTCACAGAAAGATGCCATTGAATTATGGTGTAAAGAATCATATAGACGTACAGAAAAGGCGCTCAGACAGGAAGAGAAAGGTAGGGAGAATTCGAATAAAACCCGAGAAAATTTATTAATAGAGGAAGGTACCCGAGTAAAAACAGAACAAGTAGATAGACAAAGAAATACTCTTATGAATGGTATGTATCCTCTTCTGGCCGAAGGATTACCTAAGGCTACCCCGGACTTGACTCCTCCATTGCTCCCGATAAAAGCACATCCTAAAACAGCAAAGGACGTTTTTCTTTCCTCCTATTTAGATGACGTAGCTCCCGAGTATGCTAATACCATACCACACACACCGCTTGCCGATGGTGTTCAACACCAAGAGCATCCGTCTGTATCTCCGCAGCAACAAACTCCTGCACTAGTTCCAACAGGTCCGTCCGTTTCTACTATTTTTCCCGCATCTACAATTTCTATCTTACGTCCAACGAATCCTTTTGTGCCTAGCACCTCAGACGGTGCTACAGGAGGTACGACAGACATGTTTGCCACACCGCCACGAAATAAACAGACCCTTAGAGATTTAGCACTCCAACGTACACCCCATCTAGTGACATCCGACATGTTTAAAGAACATCTTGTGGATTGTAGATACGATCCAGTGCCAGGTAAACAGGACAGATTGCTAATATCATCACTACGTATAAGACGAGCTACATTGTATTTAATGACGATACCAGGAATGGTTGAACACCTAGACGATATATATCACTTTGTCCAAACAGGGCGAGGCCCAGAAAGTATTAACGAAGCTATGGAATACCAGAAAGTGGATGTCCAAAGACAACTACTACGTTTTTTCATAAACTGCGTGATCAGGAACCAAGACAGGCCTGAGGCAGATCATGATACCATGCAAAAACTTGCCAAATGGGGTCAGAACATATCAGACGAGAAACATGATAGACAGGCGTGTGTAATCGCCATGTATCGAAAGATCCGCAAGGAAGTAGAACGAATACATAAAGAAAAACGAGAAGCAGACAGAATTGAATCAGAGGGAGAAGAGGAGCAAGAATCAGAACAAATAGAAACGATAGCTTACGTAGGTAGAGGAAGACCCCATAATAATACTAGAGGCTTCAATGATCCGATATGTCCGATACGTCCAGAATGTAATAGACATTTTCAAACCCCTATGTTAAATACAAGGTCCCCTGAACACCTATTCCAAGCCGCTGATAAATTACTCCGAGATCGAAGGGGGTACCATATGCTCGATTCCATGGATGAACAAGAATTAGCCAGGTCAGCAGTACAATGGGCTGACAGTCCCAGCAAATACAGTGATGATGCACTAGCACACACGTTTCTGAATCTTGCCCCAGACGAACAGCGTTTAGCTAGTACATACATGATTCAACACCTCCTTATATTATATAAAAGCCAACACTCCGATCCAGGACCCTTACCTGACATATTGATAGAACTACTCACGAATAAATGGAGAGGTTCAGGTACTGATTTGATTAAAGAAATTCTAGAATTTCGAAACCAGTATATAACTTTCGTGTGCCCAGAACACGTTCCAGTTCCCACTATGGGAAGAAAAATGTATCACATAGATAGACTGAATCCGTTACGCGAAGTACACCCAATCAGAGGTGAAGGTAATAACTTTACACGCGTGTTTGTGTACACGCCTATAACTAAAATCGAATTATTAGAAATGAAGAAAGTAGTACCCAGCCATGACAAGGATCCAGCAGGTTTCCACCGTGAGATAAAAGACATGCTACTCATGGGAGAGTATACCTACCCCGACATTATGAAAATACTGAAAGTGTTAATGCCTGCCGGTGTTTACGAGAAACTCAAAGAAAAGGAATGGGAGGTGGGAGACCAAAAGATAGATTGGACAGCATTAGAAAACGAAGAAAAGGCCCGAGCTGCAGGAGCAGGGCTTGGGGAAAAGACAACAGCACTACCAGGATTACTAGTGCAGGTACTGCCACGTTTATTAACTACGAAAAAGGAGGACTGGGGTGCAATCTCAGCCTGTAAACAAAAGCAAGATGAAGACACTAGTGATTTCTATTCCCGATTTGAAAAATGTTTTGGTATAAATAGTGGCATAAAAGCAAGTAGCGAGTCATATCCACATTTGTTTGTGACCAAATTAGTTGAAAATTCCCTACCGCAAGTTAAGAATGGAGTATTGAAATTTGAGAGTACCTGGCAGGGTAACACCCCGTCACAAATGTTACAGATGTTACAATATCACCACAATAGAATTAGAGAAGAACAAGAACATGAACAAAGACGTATGAAAGATACAAAAATGAAAATGCTTGTTGCTCAGTCAGTTCCAGCTGATGGTCACCAAAAGGGTGATTCAACAGGTCCAGTTAAAGGGACATGTAACTATTGTAAACAACAAGGTCATTATATACACGATTGTCCAGTTCTGAAACATAATATCGCCACGGGTAGAACTCAGGAAAGACCACGTCCACCTAGACAGGATCAGAATCAACAACAAATTCCTCAGCATGTACAACCTAGGTCAGCTCCGCAACAACTAGCTCCGCAACAGGCAGTTCCACAACAGACCGTAGCACCACCACCAGCGCAGCCTATTGCTGCCACACAAGCAACAACGCAACAGATGTACCAGTATGCACAAGCAGATTATCCCGATTATCAACGATACACATGAAATAGCCTAGAGAGGGAAGTTGGATTACCCCTTATTGAGGTTCCTGTAGATCAAGAGGGACCTTATGTACATAGTGAACTATTAGGGGAAGACAGAAAGTTTTTACTTGATACAGGGGCAAGCAGAACAACTATACGACGCAGTGAAGTTCCAGGGGCACCCCTCTCAGGCTCACAAAATATTTGCCTTGGATTCTCTGGAAAACCTCTAATTAATGACGTAACACAACCTCTTCCACTTACGGTTGGTCCATTGACACGTACTACAGATTTATTGCTTACTAAATCATGTCCGGAAAACTTGTTAGGTATAAAAACATTGAAAGCTCTAGGAGCTATAATATGTTGTTCTCCGGAAGGAGTACGACTATTTTTACGTGATTTTAAAGGTCACTACGTGTCCAGAGACATGGATCACCGGCTGCAGATTTTACCTACGCATTTATGGGCACAAGGCCCCACTGATGTTGGTTGCATGAACATTACACCATATCGAGTCACACTAAAAACAGGAGTAGTACTACCACGAATGCGACAATATAGGTTACCACCAGATGCTGTGGCGGCCTTACTGCAAATCATTGACGAACTCATTGCACAAGGAGTGGTTGTCGAAACCGACTCCAATGTATGCAATTCCCCGATAATTCCGATTCTTAAAAGAACGGATCCAAAAGCATCACCAGTATATCGATTAGTTATTGACCTGCGCGAATTAAATAAATGTATTGTACCACAATACCCTGTGGTCCCAGATATCTCTTCATTACTAACCGCTATTGATTCAGAAGCAACGTTCTTCACTGTAATTGATCTCAAGAATGCTTTCTTTAGCGTCCCAATAGATCCGGAAAGTCAATATCTGTTCGGATTCAGTTTAAATGGACGAAGTTTTAAATTCACACGCGCACCTCAAGGATTTACAGACAGCCCCAACATCTATAGCCAAGCACTAAAACAAGAACTTGACAGTATCCACATGCCAGTTAACACTGCCTTGCTTCAATATGTCGATGATCTGTTGATCACCGCCCGAAGCGAACCTGAATGTGAAACAGCGTCACTGACGGTTTTAAAATTTCTGGCCGACAAGGGGCACAAGGTGTCCCCTTCTAAGCTGCAATTCTGTGTCCCGCGAGTTGTCTACCTTGGGCACTCGCTGTCCAAGGAGGGAAGACAGCTTACACCCGACCGCATCCAGTTAATTGCTAACATGCCACCACCCAAGACACAAAAGGGGGTGCGGGCTTTTATAGGCCTCACTTCATACTGTAGGCAGTGGATCCCTCAATATGCATTTCTAGCAAAACCACTCATCCAGTTGACAACACAGGAGGCCGCCACATCGACTGTCCTCCCTTGGACTCAAGAACATACACATGCTTTTGAAAGCTTAAAGAAAGCTTTATGCCAAGCACCTGTTTTAGCAACACCATGTTACAATAAACTGTTTACACTATTTGTTACAGAACGCAAAGGTACTGCCTTGTCAGTACTCACTCAGGAACAAGCAGGATCACACAAACCATGTGCTTATTTCTCTAGTACATTAGATCCAGTAGCTCAGGCTCTTCCTGCGTGCCTGAAATCAGTGGCAGCAACAGCTTTAGCAATCAGACAAAGCGATGCCATAGTGTTAGGACATCAATTGACAGTACAAGTACCACACGCAGTAGAGGTTCTCTTGAACCGCACACAAACACAACACTTGACTATAGCGAGACTCACCGGTTACGAATTGACATTGTTTCAGCCACACATAGAAATCAGACGTTGTAATACGTTAAATCCTGCCACACTTTTGCCAGTAAATGGAACAGATCCATTAGCACATGATTGTATTGAAGTCATTACTATCACGACAAAACCCAGACAAGACTTGACAGATATCCCTTTATCAGATCCAGACTTGACATTGTATGTAGATGGTTCATGTATGAGAACAAGTACAGGAGAGTTAGTGGCCGCTTACGCAGTCACAACAGACACTGAAGTCATTGAAACAAATTGTATTAACATTTTGTCAGCTCAAGCAGCAGAGCTCATCGCTCTGACACAAGCCTGTACTCAAGCCAAAGATAAGAAAGTCAACATATACACAGATTCACGTTATGCATTCGGAGTCGTCCATGACTTCGGCGTGCTGTGGCGAGAGAGAGGTTATTTAACTTCTCATGGTGCCCACATCCAACACGGACCCCTCATTCAAGCCCTATTAGACGCGATCCATCTACCTACTGCAATATCGATTATGAAATGCAAAGCTCATACAAAAGTTACCGATATCATTTCTCAGGGTAATGACCTAGCTGACAGAACAGCTAAACAGACTGCTCAGAACCAGACTCATACAACTGACGCGACAAAGACAATAGCTCCGACACCAACACATTGCATGACAGTTAAGGATCCCGCCCTTGATATAATTGACATACAGACACATGCTACACCAGAAGAAATAAAGAAATGGACTGAATTAGGAGGGATCCAAACGGATCAAGGATGGATGACGAAGGAAAAATCTATATGGTTTCTTCCCGATTCCATGGTTCAAGTCATCATTAACACAATACACAGTCCAGCGCACCTAGGAGAAAAAGCTATGCTAGACAGTATTCAACACATTTGGTTCAACAAACACTTGCGAGCAGCAGCCAAACAGAAAGTACGTACCTGTATGATATGTTGTCAGTTTAATCCAGGTAAAAGCATCCCCGTAGAGCAGGGTGGATTTCAACCTCCCGATCATGCTTTTGAAGTCCTCCAGATGGATTATATCCAGATGGAACGATGTCGAGGATTCAAATATGTTCTCGTAGTTGTCTGTGCTCTTTCCCGTTGGACAGAAGCCTACCCGGTTTCAGATTACACTGCCCCGACTACTGCCAAACAGTTAGTTCGAGCATTCTTCCCACGGTATGGTTTGCCACGTGTTGTCTACTCAGATAACGGCCAGCCATTCTCATCCGAACTAATGAAACACGTTTCACTTTTGTTAGGCTACCAATGGAAATTCCACTGTGTCCGACATCCTGAGGCAGCAGGTCTCGTGGAACGCCATAATCAAACTCTGAAAATTAGATTGTCCAAAATATGTAGAGAAAAAGGTGTCGATTGGATAGTAGCCTTACCAGTTGCACTCTTTTACATGAGAATGGTAGCACATTCTCGAACAGGGCTATCCCCGTACGAGGTGATCTTCGGTAGACCACCAAATATGTGGGGGACGCCTATACCTCGCAAAATCACTGATGTTGACTGTAATATGCTGACAGATTACCTGGCTTCCTTGATGTCTGCACTACAATCTTGTCGTTCACAGGTAGCTGCAGCTTTTCCCGATAACACTGAGGTGAAGCCCCATGACGTGGTTCCAGGTGATCTGGTCCTAGTGCGGAATTTCGACCGGAAGACCCAACTGGAGCCTAGGTGGAAATCGCCAAAACTTGTTCTACTAACAACAAGGACAGCCGTGAAGATCGAGGGACGTAAAGGGTGGTTGCACTCGAGTCATATCAAGAAATTTTATGGACTACCGTCCAAAGTGAACACTCAGCCCTGCATTTCCTCACAGACAGACTCAAAGCTCCCCTTGGTTGAACCCACGAAAACGGAACTTTATAAACTGAAATTAAGGTCTAGCAAGTCAGACAATTTGATTGTTTAAGTCCTCTCCAAGGTGAATCGGTTGAATTTGTCTCTGACATGTATCCTTTAGACCGGAATAGAGAAAGAAATCAACAGATGCAGCTTAAAAAGCATGCGTATTGTAAATCACTTCGTAGTCATTGCACAGTAACACTATTAATTTTGTTTTTTCTAATTTTTCTGATCATTATAACTAGTATATTACTTCGTATGTATTACCCTATTTCTAAACGTGCTTATAATGTTACTGCTGAACATTCTTTTAGTGAATTACCTCCGCATGAGTTGTCCTATAGATTTGCGCTGCGCAACAACACATTCATTAGTATGTTACATCATTCCCATCAGACCAGCAATGCTACAAATTGTTGGATATGTGGCCGACTCCCTCCCTATCAGAACTATAAGGGAGTTTTGCCCCTCTTTCCGTATCCGTTAACACACAATGGCTCCTGTGGAGCATGGTTTAGTTTGATTAATTCCCTAGATTCAAATTCCGCAGTTTATCAAGACAACTGGGTATGGGGAAACCTGAACCTGGTCTTGCTTAAAGTCTGCTACCCTAACAAGGAGGGACTTCCCAAAAGAACAGGAACTGATCTAGAAAATGAAGTATATGGATTAGGTAATTTTACACTTAACCTCATGATCCTGAATGTTGAATCCGAAGCCACACCAATCTTGCCCGCTATGTCAGTATTCCCAGTTAAAGGGGAATTATGTGTAAGAAAGAATGGTTCCATACACATGGGCCATAGTAAATGCACCACTGTAATAAAATTCAGTGATCAAGGCAAATCTACATTTAGAGCTTCCCGTCATTCCTACTTCATATGTGGCCAGACCGCATATATATGTCTACCTCTAGATTGGGATGGTACCTGTTACATAGCATTCCTTCTGCCACCTGTTTTCCTAGCTCCTCCTGATTATCACAGAAATACCCATTTAGTACACAATAGACAGCAGAGAGATCTCCCGATTTGTCGATTACACTGAAACGGCATGGGAACAATATACAGATTTCAATAAAGGTTTCTTTCCTTATATAGGAACAGTCACTAATAGTAAACTGATACGTAGATTAACTAGATCCCTTGAAGCAGTAGTAAACGAGACTACTTCCGCCTTAGGCAATTTAACAGAAGAGCAGTCTGCTATGCGGATTGTTGTGCTTCAAAATCGTCTTGTCCTTGACGTCATCCTGGCCGATAGGGGCGGAGCTTGTAGAGTCATCGGATCAAGTTGCTGCATTTTCATACCAGAAAATTCACCGTCAGTATATAAAGCCATAACCCGCCTTCATAAGATTATAAGCCAGATACACCAGAGCCCAGGCACCTGGACTTGGTCCGGTTGGTTCTGGAGCGTGCTGTCAGCCTGGGGATGGAGGATCCTATCCTTCCTAGGTATTGGCTTTCTCATCCTATTCAGTTGCTGTTTATGTCTACAATGTGGGCCAGCAATTTGTGGCCTGTGTGCCACATCGTGTATCCCGCATCCAAGTTTTCGTTCAAGATCCCGGAAGAAGAAAGAAGAACAAATGATGCTATATGAACAGATCGATGGATTGATGAAGATCGATATCTCCTGAGGGTCCGTAGGGGACAAGGAGGGAATGAGGAAATATGAATTTTGTGATCAGTTATGTCCCCTATCGTAGACCCCAACGGCTCCATGTGCATGCTATAAGTACATGTATGTTCCCTCCAGTTCCAGTTTTGAAGACGCCAATACATGTGCGTCCACCGTCAACATGTCCTCTTTCAGATCCGCCATGAACGGGTCAGATCTGCCATTCCTAGGTATGAAAGGCCACCGACTTTATGAGGTTCACTTTCCACATTTCACAGATTCAGGCGAGTAGGCCCTGAATTCTGTCATCAAGCCTTTCCCTGCCTTCTGCCCCTGAAAGCTCCAGTCCGAGCCTGCATCTGTATCCATGAACTTTGTCCTACTCCCTGCGCGGCTAACGGTGCCTGATCCAGCCTGTTGCCTGCCAAAAAACTGTATTTCACCTTCAAGATTATCTGCTCCGCTCCTCATCCGATGCATTCCTGTCTAGTAGTTTAGGTAAACATTCTTCCAGCTACCGTGCAAAGGGCCAGGCCTCACTGTCCTCATGCAAGTAATTCATAGCCCCTGTTACCATGGAAGATTCCTGCCCCCTCGCATCTCATGTAGACACTTAGACGCTTGTACACGCACTAACAGTCAGTATAGAATAGATTCCGTCCGAGAGACTTTTCCTTTTGGATAATACAGTTCTTTAAACATAAGATATCAGATATGATTTGTGATTAGGTTGACATGACCCCCCCAGACTTCTGTCTCCACATGTAGAGCTAAATGTCAAGTCCCCTTCACCCTCTAGTTGCACGTCAATCACACGTCATGCGGCTGCGCGCGCATCTCTGCCAAGTATTTCTGCTGACATTGCAGGATTCTCTCATGGATCCACCCACTTGTGACATCATGTTTAATGACGTATTTAGTTACACCTATGTTTACGCCTTTTTTCATTACGTATGTGTATTATATCTGTATTATCAGCTGTTACGCCTCTTGCATCTGTCTTAATGTAATGCTTTCCATATAAATACCATTACTTGTCGATAATGTATTGCCTTCCTTCCTGAACCCTCATGGTGATGGAGTGTGAAACCTGCAATTCGAATTGTATTTCCTTTGTAGAGGAATAAAGCCTTTTAGAACCTCTAATACCACGGATTCTGCCTCTTATATTTACTGAGTTATTCTTACTAGACTTTACCGCATAAAAAATAGTACCGGTAATGAAATATTTACCACAGATGTCTGGGTCCCCCTTCATGACATTTGCCTGGCAGCTACATGGACTTCCTTGCACAAGTTTACTAAACACTACTGCCTGGACAGCCAAGTCTGGAGAGATGGCCGTTCAGTTCTCCCAGACTTCCTGGTGTGAATTTGGTTCGCAGACCCACCTCCGGGGTTGGTATTACTAGGATATCTATTCTAAGGTGAGGAATCCATAACTGTCTCTTTCAGATGAACAAGTTACTTACCTTTGGTAACGATATATCTGTAAGAGACACAGATCAGTTATGGCTTCCTCACCACCCCACCCATCTTACCCGTTCTGCAGACTGACTTCTTGGGTAAGGGACTTCCCTTCAGGGCCCTAGTTGTGTGCACCAGTGGTCTGTGTCTTGCATGGCTCTGCTCTTCTGGCGTGGAATGTCGTGAAAAGAACTGACGTCAGCCCACAGGAGCGGCGTCTAAGTAGATACTGCGACGTCATTCCAGCGACCACTATGCCAACGACGAACGCAAAGTCATCCGATGCCACCTACCGACGCGCACGGGTACTGCTGAAGAAAAATTCTCTGTATCCAGTCTGACGCTTGGGGGTAATTCTAAGGTGAGGAATCCATAACTAATCTATGTCTCTTACAGATATATCTTTACCAAAGGTAAGTAACTTGTTCTTCAAGGCTGTGAGCTACTCTGAAAGTGTTTGCAAGCTACTTGTAGCTTAAGATCGACTGGTTGTAGCATTTGGTTTAGGGACCAAAATGTGTTACTTAGGCACCAGTGACTTGTACAGTCTCCGTTATTATTCTCTTGCTTTCTCCAGGGTCGCAAGCTGCTGATAATTGGGACCACCAGCCGCAAGGATGTCCTGCAAGAGATGGAAATGCTGGATGCATTCAGCACCACCATCACTGTGCATAACATCTCCACTGGCGAGCAACTCATGGAGGCATTGGAGGTGAGTCAACCTCAAAAGAATGTCTCAGCAAAGATCTGAGGCTACAGCCAAATGGAAAGCATACACAACACAGTGTAATTTGAGTCCTCCTTACTCTAAAGTCCCTGATAACCCTGTATTAGTCTGGAAAGGTCACTGAGGCAGGAAGTAGCCTGAAAGGCAGGCAAAGTACAGACCAGAAAGAGAAAACTGTAGCACTTGGGATGTAGTGTAAATGAGGGGCACTGGACATTGCCCAGGAGAGCAGTACACTTGTTGTAAGAAGTGGACTAGGGTGGGAGCACTCACAGAAGGGTGAATGTTTAAAGAAAGGAGTTGGATGTCCAAAATGAGAGTTGGGTATGTGTTCTAACCAAGCATGTGGTTAACTACACACAGTAATGGTAAGCAAATCAAGGTGGAGACACTGCACTGCCAGTGAGGTGCATGTGTCCTACAGTCCGGCCCAAACATCAAGGTGGGGCACAGTGCTTCAGGAGTCTATGCTACTGTGCTATGATGTGCATGTGCGAGCAATAATCGCAGTGAGAAAGCCGGGTAAATCTCTGCCTTAGGAGTAGGGATGTGACACACATGTGCCACAGAGATACCATATGGACACTGTGTTGGCCAGGGGGGAGGCTGGATGTACTCAGCAGAGTTATGTAGTGGTGAGGGCGGGGGGCTGTATGTACTCAGTAACGTTAACTAGCGTTTAGAGTGGGATTTAATGGTTCCCAGAAGTTGCCAGTGGAGAAACTGCAGTTTAGAGGCAACGGAAGGCTGTGCAAATGGCACCTGTGGTGGAATACAGCGCTGCCTTGATTTTGTAGGGTGGGAACAGTGCCCAAGGGGTTGGACACAGTACTGTTCAAGGGTGTGTGTAGGGCACAGCACTGTGTGGACAGTGGAAGCTGGGGTGTGGTCATTTGTAACATCACAAGGCTTGGGGTGTGAATGTGGACCACATCACTCACCAGGACTATAGCATGGAAATGTTTCTGGATCGGTTGATATTCCTCGGATATTCTGCTGTGCAGCTAATTATTTCAGAAGTGCATTCTAAAGCAGCCCCTATTTTGTGTCATTTTACACCTCCTTATTGACACCTAATCGAGTTCTGGTTTTAAGATAGCATTTAAAAATATAGAAAAATACTTTGTTTTCATTTTGAAAGTGTTTATTCTTAAACAATAATGAATTGGTAGTATTTCATAGTTTTGCTGACATGCAGCACTGAAATACTTGTATCTGACCAGGAGTGTGAGTTGTCCGATACCCTCAAGTTTCCCCTTGCAATTCATGAATTCTTTAGGAGCGGGTGGCCATAGGTTGATAAGTTTATATGAACAGATATTTCATTACTAATCACGCTGCTCCTTTAGCATAACAGTACCTAGTAGAGCTGCAGAAGAGAGAGAGAAACACAAAGGCATGTCTATTGTAATGTAGGAGGAGCTTGTTATTGGATATGTTATTGTAAATACATGTCAGGCATTGAAAGAGGCGATAAGAGTGTAGTAATGTGTGCAGCAAGAGGGGCTCTATTTCAGCTGTCCATTTGTGGAGTAGGCAATTATGAAACAATGAGATTTCCCACAGGCTGCTGCTTTGAATGCCAGGGTGAGCAGGGTTAAAAACTCTTCATATAGGCCAGTCCCCCCGGTGTGCTGGCTGTAGGTGTCTAACTCTGTGTACTGATTATTAACTGCTTCCTTTGCATCACAGCTCCTGGGTAACTTCAAGGACAACGAGCGTGCTGTGATCGCACAACATGTCAAAGGCACCAAGGTTAACATTGGGATCAAGAAGCTGCTGATGCTCATCGAGATGTCCCTGCAGGTGAGACGCCCTAGTCCTGATCCCTGATCAAGGTGTTCAGTCAATGCTGGCCCCTGCTTTAAGGGCACCCTCCCTGGGGACTGTGGTGTCTATCCATTGACTTGTGGATAAATAGGTGATTCGCTTCTTCGTGACTTAAGGGCATCACCACAGCAGTCTGATGGCGTACATCTCTGCTCGTTTTATGTTTCAATTTATCAACTAAGGAAGGAGCCAACCGTCTGATTTCCGGTGCTGGAATGAGTTTACCAGACTGAGATCATTCGCTTATTTGAATGTTCTAAAGCATTAATTAGCTTATCATTTGTAATTTTTTCAGTTAACTAATTTCAATTGTAAAGCATGTCTGACCATAAGACACACCATCTTCACAGTGAATGACATATATTCAACTAACATTGTAAACTTGCTACTTAAATAAAATTAAAATACATTCAATGTACACAATAAACATGAACGATAATACATAAAACATAAATGGTGCAATGCATTGAGATTGAATCCAGTCAGTCTATAATCCAACAACCAATATTTAACTACGCAGTACTAATTTTGTGTAGCTAATTTAAGGTTGTTGACGACTGGATATATATATTTGTTCTGCAAGGGCAATTCATTTTTACTTGCTCCCTGCATTGAATCATATTTATTTATTTATTTATTTATTTATTAAACCCAACAGTACTATACGCCAATTATGGGGTTCTCCTCAGGGCCTTTAGACTGGATTGATTCTGAATTTGCAGTTCTCGTTTTTCAATTTTTTGAATCCTTCTTGAGTATTCAGCCATGGTTAAGGCGAATTTCGTTAAGTTATTGAGACGTGTGGTTTTCTAAATCGCACCTTTTATATTGAACTTAAGTAGTCACCGCGGCACATTTCCCCATGGGAATTTCCATTCTTGTTCTTTAGCTTTACGAAGTGAAAAACGACTTCTGCTCGCGCCGAACCTTTGCTACACCAGGGAAGCGCGATCAGACAGGACTTAAGTTCGGTTCGACGCGAGTCAAGAGAAGAACGTTGGAATTAATCAACATGCGAGCCTGAACTCAATTACCAACAGTCATTGCAGGAGAGAAGAATGCTTTAACGGCTTGACACGCGATCCCCCGATCTGTTGAAAGCGTTAGCTCTCCAGAAGGTAATGACAAGGTTCTCTCCAAACTGGAGCACCCAAAACATAAGTCTGATTAAGTGTCAAGACTCTCCACCTGGCTGGTACCACACTTCTGGAGTAGCACTCTGGGGAGAGTCAAACGGCCAGTCCCTGCCTAGAAGATTCCATCTGCACAACAAAGATCTAACCAACAAACACGATCAGCCAGTACCCGGGAAGGGATTATATGTAGACCCTTGCTAACAAATGGTTACTGCTGCCCTGTCTCCATCCTCCTGCACTTCAGTGTCCGAGGCTGCACCCTTCTACTCGGGAATGCGAGCCACGCACTATCACTGTCTGGGGAGGCTGTACCAAAAGACCCAGTATTCCGTTTCCCAGGGGCATGCAAAATGCACCCCGTTGATCTCTGCAACCATAAACTCAAAACAACCATACATACAAACACACGGGGATGTCAGCGTGGGGCCTGGGCCTTACATTCAATTGGAACTTTATTCTGGAGGTGATGGGGTGGTAGTAGGCATCATACTCTTGCCTAAACAACAAACTGTCTGTTTATTATTCTTTTTTTTTAGTTTAGTCTGTTTAGTATTCTGAATCAGAAAAACAGTATGCTGCCACCTCTGTGTAATGTAAATGTTTCAGGACATGGACAATAGTCCCATATCGACTAAAGAGTGCAACTGGAACACCCATCCACACCTCAGAGCCTGGCCCCGTGTCTCATGGTCAGATTCAAGGCCTAGGCCTCAGCGTGTATGCAGATTTATTGTGTGGGCTGGGTCAAAATTATCAGGATACCAGATAACCTACATGTAGGGTCCCTCAGGGCAGTGGAGCACACCTGTAATACCATGCATGGCGTATCCCCATAACTTTGGATTCTTAATTTCTACTTACCATTATTTCTGAGCCATAAGTTCAGATCTGTAAAAAATGTGTATCCCAAAATTTTAAAGTAAGGTATATGTACTTAAATTACTTAAACTGGAAGTTCTGTAGTAGGGGATCTCTGTGTATAGTCATAATCTATGAATAGTCCCGCCCATGTGCGGGTACCCCGGAGCAATCAAAATATCTCTTAAGTTGTCCTGCATTTGCAAACCTGCAAAGACACTTAAGAGACAGACAAAATAATACAGCCTAATACAATATGGCTGCACTGGCCAGCACTTCATCTGAAGTGAACACAAAAGCCAAAATAAAGTTTAAATGTCACTTTTATTCACATCTGACATGTTCATTTATTGTATCACACTCCCTTCACCTAAATCCCTTTAAACAATAGAGAGGAAGGGGTGGACAGACAAGCCCTATAGGCTGTCATTATGTGTCTGCTAAAAGGATACCGTGCCTTTAAGGAACTCTCCAGAGACCCCCGGTATCCCAGGATGCACAGCCAAAGCAAGTTACTTTCAGTTCTTTTTTCCGGCTCCTGCTAGCAGGACCCGGGAGCATTGAGCTCTACCCTTTTGGGTGGATATTTTGGACTAAAATTGATTTTTTGGAGATAAAAGTTTGTTCATTCGACGTCTAGAGCCTTTCTCTGCTGCATCCTGTAGTTTGGTGCAGTTTGACCCACTCTTAGCATGGCTTTGTTTGATAAATGCCCTGAGTGTGGGAGGAAAATGGCCAAGACGGACCCACATGATGTCTGTATTCTCTGCTTATCATCTTCACATGTCCCTGCTACATGTGACATCTGCAAGACCTCCAAGAGGACCCTGAGGGACAGAGAGAAGATTCGCCTTCAAGGGCAGGAGAAGCAGAGAACAGGTGGGACTTCTGGGCATGGAGGATCTCCTTCACCATCCTCTGCCCATGCTTCAGCCACTGGAGGGACCTCCGGGCAGAAAAAGGAGCAGAAACGACACCTACCGGCCGGAAGATCCCGTTCGAGGACGACGGCGAAAGGTACAGCACCGGTGTGTTCGCCGTCGATCCAGGGCTCTGGATCTCGGCGTCCTCGACGTTCGACGTCGAGAGAGGGGCCGGCGAGACCTCGGACTAGGTCGCCGTCGAAGGCTTCACAGTCGACGTCGACACACCATCGACGTCGTACTGAGCCCCGCAGACAGCGCCGCTCGCCATCGAGGCGAGCCCGCTCGCCTCCTTCGCCGCCGACTCATGGATCGACGTCGACGCGGAGACACCGGCGACGGACGTCGAGTCGAGGGAGATCGCCGTCGAGTCGAAGGAGATCGCCGTCGAGGCGACATCGCTCACCGGCGACGTCGAGAGGCTCGCCGTCGAGACGAAGGCGCTCGATGTCGAGAAAAGGCAGGGGGCGCCGTTCGACGTCGAGGGGACGCCGTTTGCGTTCAACGGCGAGGAGAAGCCGTACGAGGTCGACGCACGGTTAGACGTCGAGGACGAGATCGCCTGGTACCACTTCTTCAGTGATTACGATATCCAGTCGTGGATCTAGGAGAGGAGGACGCTCTCCCTCGTTCACTTCGGCCTCTTCACGGGGTAGACCCGCAAAGAAGAGAAGGGTGGACGGAAGTCCGGCCAGGGCTAGTCCGGGTTCTCCTGCAAGGAGTGATGGACGGAGGGAGTCTCCAGTGGAACCACTGCCTCGACCGCAACCTCAGCCGCGGCATCAGAAGCCTCCTACGCCTCCTCCTCCTCCTCCTCCACCACCGCCTCCGGTGCCACAGCTCCCGCCTTCTCCTCGGCGACCAGTGGCTCCTAAGAGACTGAGATCTCGCTCTAGATCGCGCCGGAGGTCACGGAGCAGACACAGATCGTCCACTCACACAAGGCATGGACGACGGAGGTATAGATCTCGATCCAGAGGCACGAGGTATTCGGACTCTTCTGGCACTGGACGGCTTTCCCCCACGTTATCGTAAACACCGCCTACTAGAATCTCGCCAGTGGATGATATTGCCACTTTCCAAGATGTTCTGATGAGAGGGGCGGCAAAATTGGGAATCTCAGTGACAGTACCAGTTCCCCCTACCTCTGTGATATTCGAGACATTACACAAGGCGCATCTCTCACGCCCCCTCCTCCCTTTGGTTCCAGGTCTGGAGGAACCAGCCATGGAGGTCTTCTTGACACCGGCCGTGGTGAAGTCTGCTCCCTCAAGGTTGCAAAAGAAATACAGGGCCCCTGATTCGGACCCGGCGTTCCTCAGGGTGGACCCTCCCCCGGACTCTGTCATTGTGGTTGCGGCTAGGAAGCAACATGCCACGTCGCCCTCTTCAACAGCTCCTCCGGATAAGGAGAGTCGCAAGATGGACTCCTTGGGGAGGAGGATGTGCTCTACGTCTGCCTCGACTATGAAGGCTGCTAGCGCCTCCGCTCTGCTGGGTCGCTATGACCGATCGTTATGGGACTCCCTGCAACAGTTTGTTGACTCCCTGCCTAGGGATAAACGGGAAGACTTCCAGGAGGTGATGAATGAGGGCATGATGGTCTCCAACCAGATCATCAGTGCAGCGGGGGATGTGTCATTGCTGGCGGCCCATGGGTACTGTCATGGAGTACACATGAGGAGACATTCCTGGCTGAGACTTACCTCTCTCAAGCCTGAAGCGCAGCAAAAGATTGCTAACTTACCTTACTCTGGCACGACGTTGTTCGGGTCTCATGCGGATGACGAAATGGCCCGCATGAAGGCCGAGGCAGAAACCCTGAAGGCCGTGGGGTTGGAAAAACCCAAGGAACAGAAGAGATCATTCCGTTCCTATGGCAGGCGTTACTCAAAACAACGCGGCCAAGGGCGTCAGTCTGGGCAACAACAACAACACCAGCAACAACAACAGTTCCCGAGGCAGTCCTTTCAAAAGCGCCAGAGGGGCAGAGGGCAGCATCAATCCTCGTCGGGGAACAAAGGCCCGGCCGGGTCGAAGCCCTGAAAGGTCACTTCCCCCTTATCTGTTACCTGCTCCGGTGGGGGGAAGTATTCAATACTACCTGGCAGAGTGGAGAACAATAACTCAGGACAAGTGGGTGCCGAATATTGTTTGCAATGGGTACAGTCTTAGTTTCACCAGCCCGCCTCCACAGGTCCCACCAGTGCGCTCTCCCTACATGGTGCGAGAGCTCCAGTGGGAGGCGGACATTCTGTTAAAGAAGAAGGCGATAGAGACTGTTCCTTTGAGGCAAAAAGGAAAAGGTCTTTACTCAAGGTTCTTTCTCGTCAGAAAAAAGGACAAGAACGAGTTCAGGCCTATTCTAGATCTGCGTCAGGCAAACAAGTGGATCCGCAGAGAAAAGTTCTGTATGTTGTCCCTGCATCAGATTTACCCTCAGTTGCATCGAGGAGACTGGCTGTGCGCCATAGATCTGCAGGACGCTTACTTTCATGTGCCGATCGCACAAAAGCATCGCAAGTTCCTGAGGTTCTTGGTAGGCAACAACCATTACCAGTATACAGTACTCCCGTTTGGTCTGAAGTCTGCACAGAGGACGTTCTCCAAGTGCATGGCAGTGGTGGCGGCACACTTGCGGAAGAACAAAGTGTTTGTGTATCCCTACCTGGACGATTGGCTGATCAAAGCTTCCACGTACCAGGAAGCCCAGTGTCATTTCAACAGGACAGCTGCCTTGCTTCATCGCCTGGGACTGCACATCAACATGACGAAGTCAGTGCCGATCCCTGTGCAGTGTCTCCATTACTTGGGGGCCTCAGTCAATACCTTGAACGCAAGCGTGTGTCCTTCGGAGGAGAGACGCTTATCTATCCGTTGGAAGGCCCTGCACCTCCTCTCAGCCCACTCTCCTACAGTGAGGACGGTAGCCTCTTTACTGGGGTCGATGGCTTCATGCATCTTTCTCACCCCCAATGCACGTCTGCATATGAGGCCTCTGCAGGAATGTCTGGAGGATCAATGGGACCAGAGGCGGGGGCGTTGGGAGGACAAGATTCATCTGTCCCAACACGCTCTACAGTCTCTGAAATGGTGGTGCTCCTCAGAGAATGTCTGCAAGGGGACTCCCTTTCACAAGGATATTCCGGTCCAGACAATAGTGACCGATGCGTCTCTCCAGGGATGGGGAGCGCATTCGGGCCCTCTTCAGATTCAGGGGATATGGTCACAGACGGAGATGACTTACCACATCAACGTTTTGGAACTCAGAGCAGTACACTTGGCCCTGAAGGCGTTCCATCCCTCCTTCAAGACGAACTCCCTGCTAGTTCAGACGGACAATACTACTACCATGTATTACCTCAACAAGCAGGGGGGCTCCCGTTCACGCACGCTGTCTCGGGAGGCACAGACGATCTGGAATTGGCTGGTGGCCAGGAACCTAACGATCACGGCAACCCATCTGCCGGGAGTGCAGAATGCCCAAGCCGATGCGCTCAGCAGGCTCGTTCAAGAAAATCACGAGTGGGTGCTAAACGACGACGTGCTAAGAGACGTCTTCGCAGAGTGGGGCACTCCGGATATCGATCTGTTCGCTACGGCAGAAAACAGCAAATGCCGCGACTTCGCGTCCAGGTACTACCAACCAGGGACACTGGGGAATGCACTATGGATCAGCTGGTCCAACAGCTTTCTCTACGCCTTTCCACCCATTCCCCTGATTCCGGCGGTGCTGATCAAGCTGTCGCAATCCAGAGCCAGGATGATCCTGATTGCTCCGGAGTGGCCGAGGCAATGGTGGTTCACCGACCTTCTTCACCGGTCTGTTCTACCACACCGGCGCCTGCCGTGTCGGCCGGACCTTCTCACGAAATTCGGAGGACAGATGGTTCACCCCAATCTCTCGTCCTTGAGTTTGGCAGCATGGCTCCTGAGCTAGTACAGTATGGACACTTGAACCTACCTCAGGACTGTATGGAGATCTTGAAAGAGGCGAAGAGACCGTCTACGAGGACCTCTTACGCCTATAAGTGGAAGAGGTTCTGCTTATGGTGCACGGCAAAGGACATTGACCCTACATCCTGTAAAGAAGATGTTATTCTGCCTTATCTGCTGCAGTTAGCTCAATCTGGGCTTAACTTTCAGTCTATTAAAGTTCATCTCGCAGCTTTGACTGCGTATAGAAAGGGCCCTTCCCAAACCTCATTTTTTCAAATCCCTGTGATTAAAGATTTTTTGGAGGGTTTGCGTAAGGTGTTTCCCCCTGTTAGACGACCTTCTCCACCATGGGAATTGAACGTGGTGTTGTCCAGATTGATGAGGGAGCCTTTTGAGCCTATTCATAAGGCTTCTCTGCAGCATTTGTCCTGGAAGGCTGCCTTCCTTGTGGCCATTACATCGGCCAGGAGAGTAAGTGAGATTCAGGCTCTGTGTTGTCAAGAGCCGTATACTGTATTCCATGCTTCTAAAGTGGTAATGCGTACTCATCCTAAGTTTTTACCTAAGGTGATATCTGATTTCCATGTAAATCAAATGATAACTTTGCCTACATTTTTTGAGCATCCCTCCTCTCCGGCGGAGAGGTCTCTGCATTCGCTAAATGTGCGTAGAGTGTTGAAATTCTATCTAGATAAGACAAAAGACATCCGCAGGTCGGATCAACTGTTTGTAAATTATGGTTCGGTAAGAACTGGTCTAGCTACCTCGAAACAGTCCATCTCCAGATGGATTGTGTCCTGTATTCAGCTCTGTTATCAGAAAGCTAATAAGACGTTAGGGGGTAAGCCTACAGCGCATTCGACTAGGGGCAAAGCAGCGACTACAGCTTTGCTTAGGAATGTTCCAATTGCTGACATTTGTAAGGCTGCCACCTGGATGTCGGTCTATACGTTTACAAAGCATTACTGCCTGGACTCTGATGCTAGGGCAGATGCGTAGGTTGGACAGGCTTCGCTGAGGAATTTGTTTGCACAGTGATTTGTTGGCGTTTGGTTTTTACTCCTCCGCTGTTTGTTGGTTGGGATGGGCTTGCCATTCTATTCATAGATTATGACTATACACAGAGATCCCCTACTACAGAAGGAGTAGTTTCTTACCTGTAACTCCAGTTCTGTAGTAGGGGTATCTCTGTTATAGTCATAAGCGACCCTCCCTCCTCCCCGGTGGAGTAAACTGACAGTATCAGGCCTGTTGTTATACACCTTCAAAAAGAACTGAAAGTAACTTGCTTTGGCTGTGCATCCTGGGATACCGGGGGTCTCTGGAGAGTTCCTTAAAGGCACGGTATCCTTTTAGCAGACACATAATGACAGCCTATACGGCTTGTCTGTCCACCCCTTCCTCTCTATTGTTTAAAGGGATTTTGGTGAAGGGAGTGTGATTAAATAAAGGAACATGTCAGATGTGAATAAAAGTGACATTTAAACTTTATTTTGGCTTTTGTGTTCACTTCAGATGAAGTGCTGGCCAGTGCAGCCATATTGTATTAGGCTGTATTATTTTGTCTGTCTCTTAAGTGTCTTTGCAGGTTTGCAAATGCAGGACAACTTAAGAGATATTTTGATTGCTCCGGGGTCCCCGCACATGGGCGGGACTATTCATAGATTATGACTATAACAGAGATACCCCTACTACAGAACTGGAGTTACAGGTAAGAAACTACTCCTTTAAGGGGGAGTTAATTGAAATGAAAAATATACAATTATTTATAATGTTATTAATAATCATTATTATAATAGTAATACATTACATTAATAATACATTTAATAAACAAAGAATTAAAAAAGAATAATATAAGTGAATTAATTGTATAGGCACTTATATCAATCCGTGTTCACAGATCCCAAAAAAAGTAGTATGAAGTTATGGGGCTTAAACTTGTAACATACAAAACCAAACAGAGGTTATTCCCACTCCAACAAATGCATTTGTATTGAAGTAATGAAATATGTAACTAGGAGTGAAACTGCATATAAAATGTATAGATAAACCAAGCTGATGCAGTAGGGCAGACATGCAGAACAAAAGAATACATCTAGTCAGCAAATCAGTTATTATTAATTGAACATAGATCATATCTCCTCATGTTTTCCTAATTATTCTTTGTTCGATGCTGCGCTACCTCATACTTGAATAACAAAACTCCATTAATAAGACTAATATTCAACTATCAAAAGCTTCCTTGATTTCCAGACTTTGAGGATCTGCTTCTTTGCTTTCATCGAAACACAGAGCAGCCTTATTCTTTACGGAATTTCAGGGTCAAGTTATCAATTATATAATTTAATATTACAATAACTTGTTGATTTATCAGACTCAACTGATTAGAAACATATTTCCTAGAAAATTAAACTCACACATTTCTATAAGATGAAACCGAGTAATCATTATTCAATACATCCTCAGCATGTGTCTACATTAGTCAGTGCTAGCTTAGCTATTTACACCAACGTCCAATCTGTACAACCTAGCACAATCATTTAGATTAATCTCAAATTGAGATAAATGGTACTATTAATTCGTGACTTAGAGGTCCAATCTGGCCTTTTACTGTTTAGAATCTCAAAAGGTTTATCATCCGTTTGTCTCTGATCTGTGACATCTATACTGGAACCACTATATGTGGTAGCTAGAAAATTATCGCAAATCACCGAATACAAACTTGAGGCATTTCGATTACCACGAGAACCATTTCAGATAACGAGGTTTGCCAGGAAATCAACTTCAGATAGTTTTACTTTTCTTTATTGTGAATATTTTATCTACATTTCAGATATTCAAAAAAAAAATGCATCATAAAACCAGATTGTTTCCAACTTTTCCAACTACATTTTCTATCTCCTGTTACCCCATAAGGATGATTCATTTTGCACCTAGTAGTTTAGTTGTAGGTCTTCGCACGTTTTTGCCACACTTCAGGAGTATGTGATGTTGTGGGAAGAACGTGTTTTATAACCACTTTACCTTCCAGCAGAAAAAAATGTGAGGCTGTTATAGTTTCAAACCCTTCATCCCCTCCATACTTTTTTCTGTTGTATGATTCTACTTGATCCGCTGTAACACAGGTTTCTGGATGTAGGATAGTGGCAGTCCTGATCTTGTAGGTCTTTAAGCCGTTTGCTCCAGTGCCTTTGCGCATTATGTACAGCGTTTTGAATGCACTCCAGAATTGAACTCTTATATGTGGGTCAAGATTACGCTACTTTTGCTCAAGCTATACCTGTTGTTTCATACATAAACAACTTGTTTTCATTAACCTTGTTCAATTCCTTTCACGAAACACAAAATACAGATGTTACAATCTGCACTGCTGCCATGGCGGTATGTGGTCATTTTTTGAATGCCAACTATTTGAGGCCATGCTCTAATATTGTGAAAATGCTTTGCAGAACAGGCTGGTCTATACTGAGAACGTGGTTTTAGTCCCACCTCTGGTGTGACCTTGTTCTTTAGGAAAAGGAGTTCTAAAGCGGTCTTGTTGACACACATATACATATATTTTACAAGTTTACAAGCTCTTATTGTGAGAGCTGAACAAAAGCAAGCTGCAACAAATGTAGGGGTTCATTGCTGTAATTCTAAAAGGTGCATCACATGTGAATACCTTTTACAAACATCATCAGTAACAAGTTCTGTTATAAGAAGAATCTATGGAATAAAACATTCTTACATGTTAATCAGCATGCGTTATTTATGTGATTCAGTGCCAACGCCAAAGCTGTAAAAAAACATAATGTAGGCCAGACACTGAACGACCTCCATACATGAATCAGGAATTATTAATAGGTAATAATTAATAAGAAAACTGACCAGCCTGTAGCCAAAATTTTTAACTTTGTGAACCATTTGCTATCAGAGCAGAAGATTTTTCCTGTGGAACATGTATTACAGGAAGAACTAGTAGACTCCAGAGTAAACTTCTGGATGTACTGTGTAAAATTATTCCATCCAGATGGACTGAACGTCACTGACAACACCACCTGACTACTGCTTTCCGCAAGGGATCTCAGGACTTAACTGATTCCATATTCCAAATGGAATTTTCAGTCATGATGCTTTCTGAAAATCCAGCAGTGTCCGCTCTGAAGCTACTGAGCAAGCAATCTTGAACTACTGTTTTGCCTGATGATGGCAGAAGCCGAAACATTGTAGTGGAAATATAACGGCGCATGCCACAACCTATTGACGAATGTGTCAGTGGGTCTACCCAGATGGGCCATGTACACGACGGAGTTTCTAGCTGACTTTTTTTTGTCCGCCATGGCACTGCACACTGCAACCCCAAAGTCTAGACTGGCTGCTACGCAGACTCTTCTGTTTTTACACCGGTGGACCAGAAGAGATCCTTTGCCTTCAAAGACCCTTAAGAAGTGTGCCTGGGAAGGTGAGATATATCTGTCATTTCAGTGCTCTGCTGCAGAACCAAACTAAACCCACACCTCTTCCCACAGAGGCACCTGGTGAGCTGTTCAATGCTCTCATCGGATGGTCATATTTAAATTGAGCTTACGGTTGAAAGCTAAGGCGATGTAAGGCTTGTGAAAGTTGAGGTGTTTAAGGCTCCAATTCTGTTTCACAGCAAATAGCAACAGCTCACCTCAATAGTTTGGTGTGTGACAGTGTGTCGTATGTATGCACTGATGATGTAGCACCAGCCAAACTTGTATTAATATGCATTGCCAGCTAACCATTATCTTATACATATTTATACAGCAGTCATTCCACCTGTGGTACGGCCTTGCAGTGCTGCTCACCTCTTCTTTTTGGTGTGGAGCACAGACAACCTTTCTTTTGACTTGTAGCAGCAGCTCACCTTCATACGCTAATATACAGCACAAGCTCAGTCATATATATTTGTTCAGCTCTACAGGAATCTGTTGATTGTGATCTGTTCTCTATGCTTGTGCTGATAAAATTATGTGGCTAGAACTCACCTCTGCTGTGTGGTGTGTGGCACCACACCCACCACAAGTGCATGATGACACTGTTAGTAGGTATGACACCAACAGTTTAAACAGAAGCTGAACCAACATCACGCATGCAGCCAAAGCACATTCTGCTCACTGGGGTTGGCTGCAAACAGATGCTCGTGGTGTTCTTCACCAAATGCTCAGTCTACAACCTGTAGGTGACTACACACACAGGCACACGAAGGGGCAGGATTCTTCACAAATAAGCACTAAAGGCACAGTCTACACCCTAGAGTTTGCTACACACAGGCGAAAGACTGATTGAATTATATTGGTGCACTATCTCATTAATGGCCTTCAGGGTCTTCTTCTTTTGACTGTACGCATGAGTCCTGATCTGAAGTTACCAGATAAATTATACGCACTTGTAAATTATATGATTTACAATTAATGTTTTTGCACATAACCACATATAAAGGCCCATATACCTGCCGCTGATGAGCAATAAAGATGTGTGGCAAAACATGAGCTTACTCTTAAAAAATAATGCATGCATCAGTAAACAGTCATTCATACCTATCAAGCAGTGAAAAACAAACTAAACTGTTTGACATGCTATGTATTGCTGTTACTACTTATATTTGAAACTTATAAAGTTCTCAGTTATGTAGTATCATGTTAAAAGAAAAGTATGCCTTGGACTTCCTAAGCAAAAAATTCCTTTTTTGATTACATTGAATTGAGTTTATTCATCCAGAGAAGACATTTTACTTTTCACGATGAACATCTGCATTTTTAGAAGGAAGTGTCGGGCTGATGTTTTAAACAAAATGAACAAAGTTTCAGAATTGTGTGTAGAGATGATATCGGAGGGATAATTCATTCAGCCTTCGGCGGACGTCCTGCTAATTGTGGTTGACTGGTGGCACTGACAGCAGTGGCTGTTGTTTCAAGACTTGTGTGAAGGCATTTCATCATAGTATTGGGAAATGTTTCCCTGGTATCACTTCTGCTGTCTGGGGCCTGGGCGTGTAAAGCTAGTGTAATCCATCTGCTCTCTGATCATGGAAGCTCTGGATAATTCGAATTGAGCAGCAGCACTGCTGTATGAGCATGGAGGGTTTCTAAAAAGAATGGAAGGTGCACCAGCAAAGAGTCCAAACTCAAATAGAAGTCCTTTATATTTTTTATCAGCATAGACTAAAAGAAGAGGCTGCAACTTTGAGGCCATGCAGATCAGCGGGGGTCGCAGAGCTGCAGCATCTTGAGGGAAGGACCTGAGAGAATGGACTTTTAAATGGGTGTTTGAACCTTTCCTATAAAGACCAGGAATGACAAATCTTAGAGTATATACTTTTGTACCTACAATTTCCAAGATTGCAGTGAACTATTATACTTGGTTTGGCTGTGAACCTTGATTATTGTACACCCGAACGCTTAATATAGATCGCTTATTATTACTAGTCACTCTCTGGAACCCCTAAAAGGAACATTTATATACTACGACATGGGCCGAGTGAATGCTGATCACTACGATTAATTAGTTTTGCCCTGCAGAAGTTATTGTGTTAAGAACAAAACGCGTTGGCTTATGTCTTACTGCACTTTTATACTATAAGAATAAAACAAATATAAAGGACATCTATTTGAGTTGGGACTCTTTGCTGGTGCACCTTCCATTCTTTTTAGAAATTTCTTATCTGGATTCCAGTGGAGCCCTTCTGCGGCGGACTCCGTAAGAGTTGTGCACAGGACTTTTATATGCTATAAACAGGAGTTGAGGTGCTGAGCAAAGGGTCAGCCGTAGTTGTGTTTGTTGTGAAGCATGGAGGGTTTGCCTAATGCTGCTGTATGTAAGTGATTTTTCTATGCAGCCCCTACCAAGCAGATTATATAAAAATATTCCTTTAACCGACTATAATGCTAGCACGTTAGGGAAATAGTGTTGAAAAGTCTGCTCTTTTGTCATCATTTTTCATGTGGATGGTGAGCCCCGATAACACACCTCAAAATCATTGGAATACTGCATTTGTTTTCCTTCAGAAGCTCTGGATTTTTAGCACGTTTCTTTAAAAAAAATGTGCTGCAAACCTCCACCTATTGTGTTTTCTCCTTCCAAATGTTATTGTGGGTGGGGGGGCATGTGTGAGAAGAGAGCTCCCCCCCCCGCCCCCCATATGAACCCCCTATGTGGCTATTTACTCTCAACCACTTCAAAACGTCACTAGCCGGCACTTCTTGCTACGAGCACTGTAGGGGGTTTCCAGCACCTACGGTGGTAGTGGGTCCCCCTAGCAGTACTAGATTATGTGCCCTAACGATTTTTTGGGGTGAATCTATTCAGTTCTTGTCTTCAAATGTATGTTGCCTTTTCATAGCTGTCCGGCCACACTGCCTCTTCACATTTGAATGCGCTCTGTCCAGGGGCTCTAGGTGAACCCGCTCACACCGCAGGTCCAAGAGCGAATTCGGCGGAGCACAGGCGGGCACCTCCCTCCGCTCTGCACCGCTCTGTTAAAACTTGCCCGGCATACAGGATCTGCTCCGACTGGATGTCCCCTCGGGGAATAAAGGCATTTATTTTTTGCATTATTTTTTTCCTCTCGGTCTCTCGGCTTTTAATTCCATAGCTACCGGCGAGCCAGTAAAGCTTTGCTCCGCATTACACTTCTGTGATGGGCACAGACCTGCAGGGACTACGTTCCGGGAGCTGGAGCCAGTTCCCTGTATTTAATATCTTGTGTCATGACCCAGGGACATATTTGAAACCTTCCACTCCGAAGTGCTGGGCTTTGTGTGCTTCCGGTGACGATATCCGTTAACAACTCGCGTCCTTTCTTATCTTCCGCCTTCATTGCAGGTCAAAGAACTGGTCCAAAACAGGGGAAGTTCTGAAGTGTTGCCTTCTCTCGTCAACCCCTTTTATTTTGGATCCCCGGCGCCCTCCTCACACCACTGAGGCTGATATCAGGAAGGAGTTTATTTATTTTGTGTTGTGTCTTTGTTTTGTTTGACACTGTTGTTTCTGAAGGTGTGTGCAGTTTTGTATGTAAGCATTCACGTTATGTGCTGTATGCAGGGTGTTTTCAGACCCTTATATTTTTAGATCTATCGTATCCTATCATTGTATTTTGTTTCACCGATTGCCAAGTCACTTGGATTAACCCTGGCCACCAACTTCACTCTCGAGGAACACATTGTAAAAAAAACAAAGATTTGTACTAGCTCTCTCTCTCTCTTGAGACAGGGAAACCGTTTGTTGCAGAAAGTGCCTTCGGAAATGCTGTTCAGGCAGCAGGTCCGGACTGTGAACCAAAACCGGCCCTGGCAAAGTGCTCAGCTGGCCCCCCAGCGTTTTGGGGATGCAGCTGAGCTGTTGCCAGGGTCGGTTTTGGCCGATTTTATAACAGGGGCCAATATTGCAGCTAATCTGCAAAAATGGCCCTGTACCAAAAACGGCCCCCCAGGTGCCCAAAACTTCCCCCCACCCTGGCAACCTACCTGGGAAATGCCCGGTGCCTGCTACGGCCAGTCCTGCCCTTCCAGGCACTCATACTCTTGCATGAAGTTGGTGGTAATGCCCTGCTGCATGGCCTACTAAAGCCCACACTGGCACCCCTTAAGGGCATTCTACTCACTGCAGCCTGTCTCATCCAGGGCCTTAAGCAATGTGATCCCATCACCCCAATCCTGAAGGAACTTGATTGGATACACTTGCCGGCCTCCTCCATCTTCAAAACCAGCTGTATTACTCACAAAGCCATCACAACCAGCACCCCAACTTATCTTGCAGACAAGCTCACCATTTGAGATGGTTCTCAGCATACCCACAGGCTTGGCCACATCAGACTGCAGTCTAATCAGAATAAAAAACAAGGACGCAGGTCTTTACAGTCTATGCACCCAGGATCCGGAACATCGTCTCCTTATCAATCAGGACTGCCACAGCGCTGCTCCAGTTTAGGAAAGAGCTGAAGACTCGCCTCTTTAAAGAACACTATATTACAGTGCATTAACCATCTACAACCCATTTAACTCTCTTATTACTTGTTCACTAGTTGACTTTATGTAGGATTTATATTTTTGTGTTTCTGCATGTCTTCGTTTTCAGTTTCTTGCTTGTCTGCCTTAGTGGAAGCTCAGCATTTCTGTTATTTTCACGTGGGCATGCTATGCTATTGTTTGTTTTATATCAAAACATGTTTGTAATACTCTGAAGCTGGTTTCTGTTATAATCGTGTATTTTAGTTAGTTGTTTGTGATGCAAGTCAGGTGAATATGTATTGACTGTACGTGTTGGCTTCATGCTGCAGGTGCTGGTTTTAAATGATCTGTGTGGTGTCTAGATTGATTCTTCTGTATGCGTGTCCTCTTTGCCTGGTAATCTTTGTGCAATGTATCGTGATGGTGTGTGGTATGTGTTCGTGGTTGAGGTGAGCATTTGATTTGCCTTGTGGTGTTCCGGTGATTGCTTTTTTACAGTGTGAGTGGCTATTTGAAGTTTTTAGATGTGATTCTGTCAGTGTTTGTTATGCTGATGAGTTGGTTTGAAATTAAAAGGCCAGCGGGAAGAAATTTAGAGTGAAGCTTGCAGTCATCTTTCTGCATTAACCGAAAACGTGCTGAAGCAGAGGGAGAGGCAGGAGGGCGACGGTGGGATAGGAGAAGAAGCGGCAGAGTGGAAAAGAAAGCGGGAAGCCGGGTTGAAGGTAGAAGGAGGGAGCAAGGAAATAGAGAGAGAAGGAGGCACGGATGACATGCAAAAATAAATGTGAACAGGGGGCTAAGAAGGACAGTGGGCACGCATGATCAAATGGGGCGAGGCGGTACCATGTGCAAAATTGCGTGTGAAAAGGTTGCTTAAAATAATCACAAACTCGTCTAGAGTGTTTATACTTGTTTTTCCAAATATGGTTTATTTAATATATATTTTCCTTTAATTTGACTTTCCTCTTCCACTATGAGTGGACGGAGATCCCCCCCACCCCCCTTAGTCTCACCTACGTAGCTGCCAGGTTTTCATTTATTGAATTTATCCTGGCCTCTTTTGTCCACACTGGACCACTCCCTTTGTGTGCTTTATAGCTGCCACACACTCATCTTGTAGGTTGCTGCTGAGTGTACTTTCTTATTCTCCCTCAGCTCATCTGTACCTCTAGCATAATGTCTCAGACCCTGACAAGCATTGGAGTAAGCAAATAATTGAGTTCTATCCCATCCAGATTTTCCTGAATGGGCAGGAGGAGAACATGACTCTAGGCAATTCTGAGTCTCCATGTACTCCATGTTTGCCCAATTTAGACCTTCAATTTATTTACGTTGATGCAGAGTCGTATCCACTCTGCAGCCGGGTCCTATTCTTGATCACAAATTCACAAGGTTTATGCCTGGATAATTCATTAACAAGGTACTCTATTATGGGTTAATTCCTGCACTCCGAATATCTTAGGGAGAAGGGGATACACCGATCGGATGGATCTTGTAATGTCTGATTCCTCACCTAAGAATCCCTCAAGCCCCTGACTGGATTTGGAGCATTTTTTAGGAGTGCTCCCACGCGCCGACAAGTGGCATTGTGCAGCTCCGCACTGACTCGATGCTGCCCCAGAAGTGACAGAGCGAAGCAACATGTAAGTGCCACACCTACTTCAGTTCCTTTCTTTACTTGCCTTCTGACGTGAATCCATAGCTCCACTCCTACTTTGTTGGTCTTCCAAGATCTCCTAAACACAACCTTTGAACATTGTGCTGAGGAACAGTGTCCCTATCGAAAACAGGTTCCAAGCTCTGCTGCTACTGCAGGAAGCAGATGTTGGTCACGGACCCCACAAGATTCGCCTTTGGTACCTGGACTCCAGACACAACTCTGAGTCGTGTGATAAATGTCCCCATTGCAACTAAAGGTGATTTGAGACCAGAGATGAAGTGTATAGTGCTAAACACAGGTAGTAGTTGTGGTCTTGCGTAGGTTTCCCTCCAAGTCACAAGGCATTTTCCTCGACTGCCCTATTTCCTGCTGAATATCCTTGGAGAAGTTTGAGTGCAAGAGCAAGCATGAAAAAAAATGAAACGGGCCCAGACACCATTCCAACAGTTTGACTCCAAAGAAGACACCAGGGCATCAAGATTTAAGTCACACTCCCTCAAGGTCACCGTCCATGAAATTGAGTCCTCAGTTGGTCCCGACATGCCCAGAGTTTCCCAAGCCATTGTCAACACTGCAGCAGATCGATGCCTTAAAAGAGTCCATGTTACAAATCTTCAGTGCATTTCCGGCTCTCTGTGACATGCCTTTAGGTCTCACAAAACCACAGGGGCCTCCAGTCGGGTTACAGCCGACAGGTCCTTCCTAGTGCAGTCTGTTCCCTTGGGACCAATTGCTATGGTCATACCAACTCCAGTACAGACCTGTTCCCTCAAGCAAAACTCTCACCTATGTTCTCCTGGTGGCCTGGGCCAAACCTTGCATAGGGGTTCCTGTGCATCACATGAAAGTCCATTGCCACCACCCTGTCCCAGGAGACCTAGCCTTCCTCTTCCAGTACCCCTCACCTGAGAGCTTGGTTGTGCAGGCCTCCACAGCCAAGATCAACCCAAAAGCATTTCCTTCCACTCTACCAGACGGGGGATCCAAGAGGCTGGACAGCTTTGGAAAGCATATTTTCACTTCCAACAACCTAGCCTTGCGGTTGGTGAACACCACATGCCTCTTGGGCAAATATTCCCATGTGTTATGGGATTTGGATACGCAGCTGCTTCCTGTGCCTCCCGAGGAGGGCCGAGATATCCTCAAGTGGGCGCTTGTGGAGCGCAATTTGCCATCTGGTGTGGGATGGATTCCACTGACCCCCTGGGTGCTTCAAATTGTGTGGCAGGGATACGCCCTCCGTCTTTGGCACCATCCCAAGAACAGCGGACAGAGGACTATCTCTCCTTGCTCTTCTGGCCAAAGGAGTCATCAGGAGGGTGCCTGTGTCAGAAGTGGGACCTACTTGCTATTCCTGCTACTTTCTGGTGCAGAAAATGACAGAACTTTGTCCTATTCTAGGTCTGTGCCTTCTCAACGGCCTTCTATGGAAAGAGAAATTTAAGATGCTCACATAATCTCAGGTCTTATATGCCATGGTCCTTGGAGACTGAATATTTGCGTTTGGCTTGCAGGACACTTATTTTCACATCTCCATCCTGTAAGGCCCGCAGGAGTTAACTGCGAGTTACGGTGAGCCATGAGCACTTTGTTTGCTGTGACCCACCAATGTCCCTCGGGTGTTCACCAAAGTGAGGGCGAATGGTTGCATCTGATCTTCAGAGGTCATGGATTCCAGACTACCCCTATCTTGATGACTGGCTGTTGAAAACAGGCTCACCCCATGCAGTTGTCACCCACCTACAGACTATGGTGAACCTTTTGTACTCGCTGGGGTTCACTATCAACCTGCCGAAGTCACACCTGACTCCTTCTCAAATGCTTCCCTTTATCTGAGGTATTCTGGATACAGTGCAGTACCGCACCTAGCCTCTGGAGAGGAATGTCCAGGATATTAAGCTTATTATCTTGATGTTTTAGCCTCAATCCTAGATTTCCCACTGGGTACAGCACAAAGGGAGTGTCTCCTACCTGATCCAGATTTCGGAGACTGCAAAAGATCTGCAGTGATGGCTGACTGACCACGATTCGATCCTAGGTAGACCCCTCTCTGTTCCCCACCCAGAACTGAAATTGGTAACAGATTCATCACTTCTGGGCTTAAGGTGCGGCTATCTGGTTGTACAGCACCTGGCAGGCTCATTGAATATCAAGGCAGACAAACACAGCTGTCAATGCCTTGTAGATCACGAGTTGGTGACTCCATCCACAAGTGCACAGGGTCTTTTTCCAAGAATGGAGAGAACCCTGGCTCAATCTGTTCAGTACTGCCGAAAATGCGAAATGTCATCATTTCTGCGTGTTGGAGATTCCAAAGCGGCTCTTGCTGGGAGACTCATTCCTCCTTGAGTGGAATTAAGGGCTCCTGTACACCTTTTCACCAAAGCCTCTCCTTTCCTGAGTTCTCAAGTAGATCAGGACCAACAGGGCCCAAGTCATCCTGGTGGCTCCGGATTGGGCAAGGAGACTCTTGTATCCATTACTCCTGAGCATGAGTATCGGTACTCCTATCAGGCTGCACCTTCGAGAGGATCCCCTGTTACAGCAACAGGATGGATACTGCACCCAAACCTGCACAATGTTCACCTTCATATATGGAGTTTGAGAGTTGATGAAAAAATGACTGTTTTCTTGCTGCCAGCTTGGCACTGAAGTCCTAAAAAGCAGTCTGTCTATTGAGCAGCTATACACATTCCCTTTGAGACATAGCAGTGAGATCTTGCCAGCAGACCCAGAGTATCTTAGGGCCTCTTGGCTCACACGATTCATGATTGGCAGGGCACAGCCAGGTATGTCACATGCGCGGGCTTGGATACCACGGACTGCGTTAGTCTTTGCAGACATGCCTGGATGAGATCAACTAGATTTTCCAGCACTGACCAGGCATCCATAATGGATATGCCCTTTGATGGAGAGAAGATGGACTCCACTTTAAATTTACTAAAGATAGCTGAACTACAGCATGTGCCTTGGGACTGTTGACCCCTGCAAACCAATTTCTGCACCAGTTCTGAAAGTTAAGGGGTTATTCAAGGGTCTGGCATACTGCAGAGACAGCCTTCCCGTTCAGTGATGCAGCAGATATCAATTATTTTTGGGGCCTTGGATGTGAAATCAGCTGACCTGTGAATAGGCCAGCAGGGGCACCTCTCTTGAAACAAAGGCCAACAAACGACTTTAGTTTGCTCTCAGTGGCACATACTCAATCAGGGGGCTAAGGGGTTATGATCCAGCATTTCATCCCAGATGGCAATCCATCATGCCAGACAGATGGGTCTTGCAAATTGTACCTTTTATCTCCTTCCTACTCCATAGCCTTGCCACACCTAATTGACTTTCAGAAGAGCTTCTGTCCATTCTGCTTCAAGTGGTATGCTTGTCAGGCCTAAAAGAAATCTACTGACCCACTCGCAATTGGCAGTAAAAAAAATTCAGGTCGAGCTATTTTTAGCATCTACTCGTCCCATCTGGCAAGTAAACTTAGGCTGGAAAGGAACCAGGTGCTCTCTTCATTCAGAAAGTGAATGAGCAATAAAGATGCCATTAAATCTTGTTTTTATCCTGACACATTTGCAGTCTGTTCAAGGAAAGAGGTGAAATGTCAGTTTGTCTTTTAACTAATTGCTGCTAGGAAAATGAGGTTTACTTTTGTCTCTCTTACTAGGTTTTTCTCAAGTGAGCTGTCTGAAGATGTCAGTTATTTTTCTCTTAACACATTACATTTAAATAAATAGCCTGTAAATTAATATTATAAATATTCCAAAATATATCGGGAATTCCAAAAGCTTTTTTTTCTAATTAAGAAGTGTGATGCAAACAAAGAGTTAAATAAGAGAAGAACAAACAAGAACATTTTATTTGGTGATGTGCAAATGACACATATTTGCAGAAACTCAGTATATCTGCAAATTAGGGTTTCCTCAAGAACGCTTTTTAGCCCCGCAAGGCCTTGGAATGGGCACTGTAAAATGTTATCTGTTGGACCGTTCAGCATTTTGCCAGGCTTACCATCCTTGTTTCATTTATTTGTTATGATGAGGTTTATTAAATGTTTGACTCATGTTCCCTCCTAAACCATTTATGATGCCACAGTGGGACAGTAACTTGTAGTTGGCATTCCTCATGTGCATACCTTTCGAGCTACCACATTGGGGGTTGTTCACTTTACAAGCCTCCAGTGAGGGTGAGTGTCCTTTGCTCAATCTCACTCATCGAAAGGGAAGGAGAGGCTCCATCAGTTGGATCCCATAAGGGCTTTTGGGTCTTACATTGGTTGTACCAAGGACCATCAACTTCTTGTGCGGGTCAACTTTTTGTGGGGTTTTCCAAAATAAAGGTATCACCCCAAACTAACCTCTTGTGTAGCATTGTTTTACACTCCTTCTTTCACCATTCTATTACATCCTGGTGCTTCAGAGGGGGGCTGGGATCACAGCCTAATCCCCTTTGCCTGATGGTTTTCTTTTCACAGGCGGTTTGACAGAAACCTAATTAATTGTTCAAAGATAATTCCCTGATTATCCGGGTGCCTTTCTCCATCAGAATCCAGAGTTCACATCAGGTCTCCCAGTATATATGAGGTGGAGATGTCCTGGCACATATCCTCACCCTTTGGTATCACATGGGTAGAGCCATCCACACATACATATTGGAATTATAGCACTTATCCATGGCATGCAAGGTCTCTTCTGCCACTACCAAGACTGTGCAGTGTCAGCACTTGGATGTGTTTGTGTTTCCAGAGCGTCTCAAGTGGAACTCTAGGCTCCTGTAAGCCTTTGCACTGAAACTTATCCTGCTCCGAGTTCTCAAGAAGATTACTGAGAACGGTTTGTGGTTTGGTACGATGCATGCCAAATTGACCCCCTCCAGGTCTAATCTCTAATGTTCTGTTTGTTCTGTCTCTCGCCTGGTTGGGCCTGCTTTGGGCGCTGCAAAATGTTATCTTTTGGCACCTCAAACTAGTCCTCGCTTACTTGATGTTTACTCCTTTCAAGCCGCTTCACATTTGTCCATTTCAGCTCCTCACCATCAAAACTAGGTGTTCGAGGCATATGAGCTGCAGATTATACACTGTGCATAGATCGCCATCTGGCGTTGGGCCCGGATGTTTGCAGTTTGTTTTTCCTCTTGGAAAGTCTATGGAAGTCACGAGGTCGGTGACTCCTCCTCTGGTTAGTATTGCGCATGGGCTTCGGCTCCATCCTCAGATTGTTTTTTTCCGCCATCGGGCTCGGATGTAATACTTCGCGCTCCGGTTCCGAACTTCCCAGTTCACCGATCGACGCACAAATCCTCGCTCATCGAGCTTCTTCAAAGATAATAAATCATCTTACTTATCTTCTCTTCGGCACTTCTTCGATTCCGGTCGTCGACGGCGGCCTTCGGGCCTATTCCGGCTCCGGTCTCGGCTGATGGAAAGAACTCCCTTCAAGAAGTGCCCTCGATGTGGGTCCAAGTTTCCCCACACCGATCTTCATGAGGTGTGCAACCTCTGCCTCTCCCCAGAACACGAGGCCCGAGACTGTCCCGCCTGCAAGTCTTTTCGCTCAAAAAAGACCATTCGAGATCGACGGGCTAGACGCAACATGGCGCAATCCTCTACCTCCGCTCCAGTCGACATCTTCAGGGACGACGTCTAAGCTCCGGGACAGCAGGACATCGAACAGGAGGACGACGACCTCGTCAGCGCTTCCGAGGCCGACGACTCATATGTGGAGGACATCACCCCGGCGCAGCGGGTCGTGAGTACAATTCCCCCTCCCACGCCCACGCCGATACCAAAAAAGGCTTCGGTCACACCTTCGCCTCCGGGCCTAGGCAAGACCAAGGACACTGCTTCTCACACCCCACCTTCGGGCCCGGTAAAGAAGCCTATTAAGCCTTCCGGCAGCTCGGGCTCAAGCCAGCCAGCCACCGGTGCCGAGAAACACCCTTCGGCACCGAAGAAAAAATCGGCCTCCACCTCCACACCGAACCCGGCACTGAAGTCTTCGGTGTCGAAACCTGCTCCTCCGGCGCCGACCAAACATCACAAGGCCCTCGGCACTGACACTCCCGTGCCGAGACCTTCTTCGGCACCGACCAAAAAATCGGAGGTCCCAAAGAAGCACAGCTTCGATAAGCCTAAAAGACCGTCGGCCCCGAAACCTTCGGCGCCGACCAAACAACCAGTGTCGCAGGAACTTTTCACACCGGATCCTCTGCAAAAAACACTCACCAAGGATCCAAAAACTGGACACTTGACATTGTCTTAAAAAAAGAGACACTTAGACAAGCCGGCTCCACCTCCAAAGAGAAAGGACATTGCTACTTCTCCTTTCAGGGTGCCTTCCCCACCTCCTCCACCCTCTCCACCTCCACCCCCCCCACCTCATTGTTCCCCCACCTTGTCTCCTGTCCCAGACGATTTGGGAGACCCTTATTATGATCCAGCAGATGTGCCACAAGACCCCACCCCTACTGGATCTCCAGACCCATGGGATGATTATAACAATCCGGACATCCCAGATGTCCCACAGGATGACCTTTACCCATCTAGGTCATCCCCACCTGAAGATTCCTTGGGTTTTCACCATTTGTTACAACGGGCGGCACACTACCACGGGGTGGAGTTGCATACTGACCCAGTGGAGGAGGATTTTCTCCTAGACACCTTTGACGATGCACATAGGTCTACTGCCATTCTACCTATGCTAAAGGGCGTAATTAAACATGCCCCTGAGGTTTTTAAAGACCCAGTCAGGGCCAGGGTCCTAAATCCTCGTATAGTGAAGAAATACAAAGCCGCCCCCACAGACCCTTCTTACATTAAAGGCCCTGCACCATTGGATTCCCTAGTGGTATCTACAGCTAGGAAGCGCTCAAATTCTCAGGCGTCAGGCGAAGCACCCCCACCTGACAAAGAGTCCAAGCTCCTAGACGCGTCAGGGAAGGGCACTGCGTCACTAGCTGCCAATATATGGCGTATCACCAACACGCAAGCACAGCTGGCCCGATACGACAGGGCGCACTATGATGCGCTAGAGACCATCATGCACCATCTCCCTGAAAAGTACAAGACTAGGGCTAATGAACTGATTCAAGAGGGGAAAACAATAACTAATACCTCGATACGCTGTGCCCTAGATGCAGCAGATACAGCCTCCAGGGCCATAAACACCAGTGTCCTTCTCAGTCGCCATGCCTGGCTCAGAGTTTCAGGGTTTAAACCGGAGGTACAAGCCTCTATATTAAACCACCCATTCGACCAAGATCATCTATTTGGCCCCAAAGTAGACGAAGCCCTCGAAAAAATGAAAAAAGATACAGACACGGCCAAATCCATGGGAGCCCTGCAGTCACATACTCCCAGGCGCTCCTTTCGCCGCTCTTCCTTTCGGGGCACGGGCAGAAGCTACTCCTCGTATAGTGCATCCACGTCCTACAAATCCCCTCCTCAATCTACCTTCACAAAGGGTTATCAAAGAGGCGGATACAGAGGCAATAATAATAAGGGCAGAGGCAAGACAAATACCGCCCGCTCTGCCACACCTCCTGCCCAATGACTTTCCCCCGCTCCCTCCAGACCATTCCACTCCGGTCGGGGGCAGACTACAACATTTCCTTCATGTCTGGGAGACAATCACCTCAGACAGATGGGTGACACAAATTATTCACTCAGGGTATTGCCTAGAATTAACATCTACCCCCCCAAACATTCCACCCAGGCACCGCCCTATGTCTCAAGAACATACTGCGCTACTAACACAAGAGGTGATCTCCCTCCTGCAAAAAGGGGCAATAGAGCAGGTCCCCATAAATCAACAAAATTTACTCCCTGTACTTTCTGATTCCAAAGACGGACGAGACTCTACGACCTATCCTAGATCTCAGACCTCTAAACACCTACATACATTCAGACCATTTTCACATGGTAACCCTTCAACAGGTTCTTCCACTCCTCTCCTAGAGCGATTTTCTCACCACTCTGGATTTGAAAGACGCATACTTTCACATTCCAGTACACAAGTCTCACAGAAAGTACCTCAGATTTGTTGTGGATGGACAACACTACCAGTTCAAGGTGCTCCCGTTCGGGGTAACAACAGCACTAAGGGTTTTCACCAAGTGCCTGGCAGTAGTGGCTGCACACCTCAGAAGACAGCACATTCACGTCTTTCCGTATCTGGACGATTGGCTCATAAAAGCCACGTCCTACCAACAATGTGTGCAACATACCGCCGCTACGGTCCGATTACTTCACCAGCTAGGTTTCACGGTGAACCATCAAAAATCCCACCTGGTACCATCACACACAAAACAATATCTTGGAGCCACCATAGACACCTCAAAAGCCATAGTCTATCCCAATCCTGCCAGGATTGCAAAAATACAGGCTCTGCGTCAAAAATTCCTATGTCAACACTCTCTCCCAGCAAGAGTGTTTATGCAGCTCATAGGGATGATGGCCTCTTGCTTCTTTATAGTGCCCCATGCAAGACTCCAAATGCGTCCACTCCAAGAGTGCTTAGCACGCCAGTGGAACCAGGCCCAGGGACAACTGACAGATCTGGTGTTGGTAGACGGTCGCACCCATCGCTCTCTGCAGTGGTGGAACACCACAAACCTTTCCAGAGGTCGACCGTTCCTGGACCCGGTCCCACAAATAATCCTAACAGCAAAAGCATCACTCTCCGGCTGGGGAGCTCATCTGTTACATCTCACAGCACAAGGCACATGGACGCCACAACAGAAGTTACTCCACATCAACCATCTGGAGTTACTGGCGATCTTCCTCGCCCTAAAATCCTTCCAGACGCAGATTTCAGGCAAGGCAGTCCTCATTCGCACAGACAACATGACTGCCATGTACTACATTCAAAAACAGGGGGGCACACACTCTCCACAGCTCTCTCGGTTAGCACAGAGCATATGGAGATGGGCAATTCCACAAAAGATTTTTCTCCTAGCCCAACACGTCCCAGGAGTCAAACACCGTGGCAGATCTGCTCAGCAGACAGACACAGCAGATCCACGAGTGGGAACTTCACCCACAAGTTCTTCACCCGTTCTTTCAGAAGTGGGGGCATCCACACATAGACCTATTCGCCACCCACGAAAACAAAAAATGCTCAAGCTTCGCCGCCAGATATCCACACCCATTGTCCAAAGGCAATGCGATATGGATGAACTGGTCAAACAAATTTGCATACGCTTTTCCACCTCTCCCACTAATTCCATTAGTGGTGCGAAAGCTACAACAGCATTCCCTAACTCTGATCCTAGTAGCTCCAACATGGGCCAGGCAACCGTGGTACACAACGCTGCTGGAACTCTGTGGTACCACACCAAAAGCTACACCTCTCACCATGCCTCCTAACCCCGAACCATGGAGAGATCAGGCACCCGGACCCCGCTCAGCTAAACCTTGCGATCTGACTCCTGAGGTCCTAGAATTCGGATACCTTAACCTTCCCCCTGATTGCATGAACATTATCAGGGAAGCTAGACGCCCTACTACTAGAGCGTGCTATGCAGCAAAGTGGAAAAGATTTGTTGTTTACTGCCACAACAACACAATCAATCCTTTAAATGTATCCATACAGCATATTATATGTTATTTACTCCATTTACTCCATTTACAAAGGTGTAACCTAGCATATACTTCCATTCGGTTACACCTCGCTGCAATCGATGCTTATTTACAGAACAGGCAGCACCTCTTACTTTTCAAAGTGCCTGCTATCAAGGCCTTTATGGCAGGCCTCAAAAGAGTAATTCCACCCAGAGTGCCACCCTCACCTGTCTGGAACTTGAATATAGTCCTCACACGGTTAATGGGACCCCCTTTCGAACCATTACATAAATGCGAGCTGCAATTTCTCACATGGAAAACAGCTTTTCTGCTGGCCATCACTTCCCTCAGAAGGGTTAGTGAAATACAAGCACTCACTATACAGGAACCTTTTCTCCAGATGCATCACAACAAGGTTGTACTCCGCACCAACCCCAAATTTCTACCCAAAGTAATTTCTCCATTCCATCTAAACCAGTCGGTAGAATTACTAGTCTTTTTCTCGCAACCCCAAACAGTTGCGGAAAGGGCTTTACACACACTGGATGTTAAAAGGGCTTTACTTTACTACATCCAGAGGACGCAACCTTTTAGGAAAACCAAACAGCTATTTGTCTCCTTCTCCCCACCACACAAAGGCAACCCTATTTCTAAATCAGGGATAGCTAGGTGGATTGTAAAATGCATACAGATTTGCTACCACAAAGCAAAACGAACGCTATCGGTTCCCCCTAAAGCCCACTCTACAAGGAAGATGGGGGCTTCTATGGCTTTCCTAGGGAACATACCACTAGATGACATCTGCAAGGCAGCGACATGGTCAACACCGCACACCTTCACAAAACATTACTGTGTAGATGTGCAAACCAAGCAACAAGCTAGTGTGGGTCAAGCTGTACTAAAAACACTGTTTCAAACAACTGCAACGGATGCCGGTGGTCGCCGCTAGGGTTGGGTACTGCTATATAATCTGAGGATGGAGCCGAAGCCCATGCGCAATACTAACCGGAGGAGGAGTCACCGACCTCGTGACTTTCAAAGACTTTCCAAGAGGAAAAACAAACTGCAAACATCCGGGCCCAACACCAGATGGCGATCTATGCACAGTGTATAGATCTGCAGCTCTACATGCCAAGAACAGATGCATACTGGTAAGTAGCATATTCCTTCTAAATGCCATTAGTGAGCTTCAGGCTCTGTGTCTTCATACACCATCTTCTTTCCCGATAAGCTGGTTCTGTGTACTCGGGCATCCTTTCTAGGTGTGAGCACAACTCCTGGAGTTTCACTCCTCAAAATTCCTTGATGTTAAATAAAAACTCTCCGAGATTCCGCAGAGATCTGCCAATGGATGGAAAACATCCACGTCACGCTGAAATTTGGCGCTAGTAGTGCGAGCAGTACTGAAAAATCAGCGCAGACTGCACCATGTGGCACGCAAGAACTCACACCCATTTGTTGGTTTTGCTGCCGCTTGAGTAGAAAATCTACTCGAGAAGCAGCACTCTGACCATGACCGCACACGTTAGAAAATCCAGCTAGGAGATGCCAAATCTTGCTTGCATTGGCTAGCTCACATTTCTGGAGCCTTGCGAAATTTGGGCAGAACTCAGCATTACAAGAGCAATGTGGATTCGCCAAATTCCTCCAATTCCAATGGCGGAATGAAACATTCTGCCCACCCCTGATCCTTTCTACCGAAAGTTGTATCGCCGTTCCAAGTTGGTCAGATCATCACCCTGACGGGGGTTCTTAGTGCTACCTCACCCATCAAAGGCGGAGGAGAGACTAAATGGTTTGGACCCGAAGAGAGCTATCAGCTTCTACACCAATTGTACCAAAGACCACCAAGTGGACAATGAGCTATTTGTGGCGTTTGCCTGGGCGTCAAAATGTAAGGCTGTGTTGAAGTGTACCATCTCATGCTGGATTCTGTTCTGAATTAGGATCTGTTAAGAATTGACCAAAAAGCTGTCTCCAGAAGGACTGCCCAACCATTGCACCAGGGCCAAAGCTGCTACCACGGTGAGGCAGTGTTAGAAAAATGGGGGTTTCTAGTTGGCAGTGGCTTGCACCCTGTCCAAGTAGGGACCCTTCCTTCTAGTCAGGGTAAGGGAGTTACACACCCAAGATAACCCCTGCTCACCGCCTTGGTAGTTTGGCACGAGCAATCGGGCCTATCTCAGAAGCAATGTGTAAAGCATTTGTACCTAAAACACACAGTAACACAGTGAAAATAGTAGAAATGGACACAACAACAGTTTATAAAAATAACCACTCTTTATCTAAATCAAACAAGACCACAAACCAGCATACATAAGCAAATATATCACTTTTTAAAGCTTTAAGCAGGTTTATCCATAGAACTTTATGGATGCGTTGATCTTAGCACAAAGTACCTTTGATGCGTCAAAATCTGGAATGAAAAACAGCTACAGAGGAAGGAAGCATCAAACGCAAGCGATGCATTGATTCAGTCTTCCCAGTAGAGTGGAGGCGTCAGATCTTTCTGCGCGCAGGAGATGTGTTGCATTGAATCCTTACTGTGAGGGGAAGAGATGCGTCGAATTTTGGACATGCAGCCCAGGTTCCTTACTGTGGGGCTTCATCGAGGAAAACGTGGCACACGTGCGATTTGTGGAAAAATCAAGGCTCGCTGGGTCGATGCGACGGCAAAACAGGTGCTGCATCAAATTCTCCGGGCAGGGGATGCATCGATTCCATCAGCCGCAGAGCAGGGCCTGCATCGAAATCGGAATGAGGGTCTCGGGTGTCGGAGACACGGTGCTCTGGATTCTGGCTACTGTGGTTCTTCCAGCCTCGAACAGATGCTGCGTCGATTTTTCTGCCGCGGTGATGCATTGGTTTTTCAACCGCACGGCAAGCTTGTGGCGGATAAGAACGGCACAGAAGGGCCATGCATGGGTTTTCAGTATCAGAAGTGGCCAAACCACCTCCAAGGACCCAAAACTGAAATTGGCACCACTTGACAGGTCAGAACTCCCCAGCAGAGGAGCCCTGGGGAGCTGCAGATGAAATCTTTAATGGCCCTGAGACTTCCAAAAGGAGGCAAGCACACACAAGCTCTTGGAGAACTTCGGAAAGCAGGATTCCAGAAAGCAAAGTCCAGTACTTTCACTGCCCACAGACAGAAGCAGCAACGGCAGGCTAATCCAGCAAAGCAACACAGCTCTTCAGCTCTTCTTCTTTGCAGGGTCCTCAGTCCATAAGTGTTCTAAAAATGTTGGGCTACTGGTCCAGTGCTTATTCCCCTTTTTGCCTTTGATTTAGGCATACTTCAAAGGAAAGTCTTTGTTGTCCACAAGATCCCACCTTGCCCTGACTTGGTTCCAGACACACTACAAGGGGGCAGAGACAGCATTGTGGGAGGGGGCGCTAGAGGGCGCACAAGCAGAATGGCCACACTGGTGTGAGGCTCCTGCTGCCTGGAAGAACATCCTCCATTTATCCTGGTTTAGACCGCTGCTCCTCCGACGGAAACCACAAACGAGTGTTGCTATTACCATCCAGCACACTCGGTGAAAGTTTCGAGACTGGGCGATTTGCCGCGGCGAAGATATCAGCGGTGCGAGTTGGAGCGGGCGACTGGCTGCTGGGAGGTGCGACGCTCTGCCCGGCGGGCGATCTACTCTGGGCCGGGGCGTACCACGCGGCGGACGGGCCTCGAAGGGGATCGTCGGCTGCGGAGCCCTGCACTCCTGTGAGACCGGCTGCGGCTGCCACCTGATGACTTCCCTCCCCCCCCCCTCCACCGAGGTGAGCGGCTTTGTGGCGTGCCCTGCATCGGGACCTGTTGTGACCCACGGCGCTGTCTGCTGGGGGGACCTGAGGCGAGAGGACGAGTAGTAATGCTGAAGACGGGAGATATGCCCCGCTGACATTTGGTGTTTGCCGCCCCCCCCCCCCCCCCCTCCTCCCGCTTGGGCCTGCGGAAGAGTACCGCCTACACGAGGGCACCAGACCAGCAACAGCGGTGCCGGCCATTGGAGGCTTTGCCATGCTAGAGGCGCGGGTACAGGGTGCTGCCCGTTACGGATCGCGCCCGAGGCCCAGGAGGTCTGCGCACTGCGAACGCCCTGAGTGTTGAAGGCTGATCAGGCGGCTGAGACCGGGCCAAACCCCCCCCCCCCCCCCCCCCCCCCCCCCCCTACGAGGTACAGTGGAAGGCGGTGGGCTTACCAATATACAGGGAGACGGAGACCAGCAAGTGAGACCCTGGGAGCACGCACAAGAGCTTACAGCTTCCCACTTTGAGATCTGAGACGGTGGCGCTCCGGGACTGGGTGCATATCCTGAGGCGGGCCCTGGTGGCGTTAGTTCCGTATCCTTGGCCGCAGTGGACTGTTGCGTGCCACCGTTCCGACTGCCTGCTACCTAGTGGACCACCAGGGAGGCTAGCGGAGGTGTGGGCCCTCCCCCCCGGCTGGCGTGCTGGGCCACAATGGTGGAATGGTGGAAGATAGGTGATTGCTGCGGGGACAATTCTGCTTAGTTCGAACTTTGATTCCAGCAGCGGCTGCTTGGCTGCGATGGCCGGTGGACCGTGGGTGACGCCTCCTTCCCAGCCTACAGTCTCTGCCCGGAGGTGCCGGGCTGGGCCATCTCGAGGACTACTGTTCGTTGCTGCGCTCCACTCAGCGTCCCGGACCCCGTCTGCGCCTAGGTGGAACACGAACTCGCCCCTCGCTGACTGCTGTGGGCCCCTACGCGCCGACCACGATGGGTAAACAAGACAATTGGCAGCCTAAACTCACGTTTGAGGCCCCGGCGGCTAAGAAGGGGGTACGAGGCACGCAAGCTGCGGGGACTTCCCAGGGCCCGTCTACGGACGGCGCGGCGTCGGGCCCCTCTGCGACGGAGTTGCAACAGCTGATGCAGGAGATGAGGCAGGGGTTTGCTACCGTGGTGGATAAAGTAGATCGGTTATCATCGCGAATGGACGCCTTTGCTCATAAACTGGATGTACATGAGGAGCGTATAACAGAAACGGAGAGGCGAATATCTGATCATGAAGACACTACGGCCGCGCATACCACGCAGCTTTCGAGAATGGACAATGTCTTACGAGTCATTGCTGCCAAGAATGAGGAGTTGGAAGCCCGCAGCCGCCGCAACAACATCCGTGTGGTGGGGGTGCCGGAGTCTACAAATACAGGACGCATGGAAGACTACGTGGAGAAGATACTCCTTGCCTCCGTTGGGTCTGAAGCGTTCTCTAAGCAATTCATCGTCGAGAGAGCGCACCGCTCTCTTGGACCGCGGCCCAGGCCCGGAGCTCCGCCGCGACCCATCATTGCACGGCTCTTAAACTACCGCGATCGTGATGCGGCGCTGAAGGCGGCGCGCGCGCACCAACAGCTCTTGTATGAGGGTGTCAGCTTTACCCTCTACCCGGACTTCACGCCAATTGTTCAGGAACAACGCCGCAAATTCCTAGAGGTTAAAAAGAAACTCTGTGCCCTGCAAATTGATTATGCATTGCTGTACCCGGCAAAGCTGCGAGTCACCCACCAAGCAAAGCAACATTTTTTTATGAATCCACAACAAGTGGAAGATTTCTTGAAGGCTTTAAAAAATGCGAGGACTGAGCGCCGCGAGGAGGATGATGCAGCTCATGAGGATGAACACTGACTGCGGGGTGCAACTTCTTACTGATTGGTCTCCGAGCCTAAAGGCTGCTGCTTGGCCACTACTATGGTGGCCCACCTGCTGGACATGCGGGTGCTACAGTGCCGTGACTGTACGAAAATGGCGGCTCTGGCTTTTCCCATTGGATGGGTAACGGGGGATCCTTTTCCTGAGGTGTATGGGATTGATACTCTTCCATTACCAGATGGACTTGCAGATGAGGCGGTTACGGGAAGCTCGTTGGGGAAATTTCGGGTGAGGGGAGGGGGGCTGGGGATGTTTGGAAATGTTATTATAATGTTGAGTATGGATGTTATCACAGTGATGTATTTCGCGGATCTTGGGAGAGTGCATGGTACAGAAGTGCGAAGGGAACCCCCTCATGGTGTATGTGGGGCACGCAGACATTCACATAAGATATGCAGTGAGGTTTACATTTGGGTAGGACACAAGGCACGATTCTATTGCGCTGTACAGGTAGAACAGGTCGTGCACGTGCCCACTGGAGGGAACGAGTTAGGATTTCTTGTGCTGATGCTCTTTGCCCCCCTTTCACTGTTAACATGGCTAGGATAGATACAGATTTAAATATCTTAACTTGGAGTGTCAGAGGCCTGGGAGACCTGAGGAAAAAGAGGCAGATTCTCTCTTATTTGGATCGCCACGCAGTCCATATAGCATTTCTCCAGGAGACTCATTTCAAAGCGCAAGCTACTCACACTTTTGCCAGTAGATGGGCGAAACACGCAGTCTTTTCCTCCTACTCTTCATACTCTAGAGGGACGGCGATACTGGTCAAAAAAGGAACGCCCTTCAATATGACAGGCGCTAGGAGCGATGCCCAGGGACGGTATTGTCTGATGTGGGGGAGGCTGGGGCATGTGGCGGTTACCCTGGTTTGTTGCTACGGCCCTAACATAGATGACCCGCACTTCTTTACAGACCTCAATGCGGCCATAATGGGCGTGGGCCCGCGGCACCTCATTTGGGGAGGGGATTTTAACACTACGATTGATCCGTCTAAGGACAGGTCCCACCCGGCCCCACACCATTATACGAAAGCTCGTGTGACGCTGGTAGACGCGATAACTGAACACAATCTGATTGACACATGGCGCTATCTCTATGCGGACAAGCGGGAAGGCACACATTTTACGGCGCAAGCCCGGTCGTGGGCACGGTTGGACTACGTTTTTCTGTCGCCCCATTTTTATACGGCGCTTGCACGGGCACGCCATCTTCCAAGAACTTTCTCTGATCACTCGCCGGTACGCGTTACGCTACGGGCTGCGGACATTGCCCCCCCCCCTGACTGCGTGGCGCTTGCAACCCACAATGCTCCTTGATACGGTGTTTCAGGAGGAGTTACGGGAAGAATGTTTGGATTTTTTTAGGCGCAACAAAGACTCTGGATGCTGTTGAAACTATATGGGATGCATTTAAGGTGACCTTGAGGGGCATGTGCATAGCTAAGGGGTCCGGTGTACTAAAGAGTATACTAACACGCCTAAGAGCGCTGGAGGGAGACCTTGCTGCGCTTGAGGCGTCGTTGGCTGGCGGCCCTGACGATGCTACGCTGGCGCGTATCCGCGAAAAGTTGTCGGAATATACAGATAAAGCCAATAGGGAGGCGAAATTTAGAGGCAAACATTGGGTTGCCCGCCGCTATGGCGAAGGCGAGAGGCCTGGGAAGGCCTTGGCGGCGACGATCAGATTGACAAGGGGCCCTACTACTATATTAGAAATTGAAAGTATGGAAGGTGCGGTATATAGAGACACCGCACAAATCCTTAACGCGTTTGTGGAGCACTATCAACACTTGTACACGTCAACTAGGGCGGGGGATTTAAACTTGCAGGACTACCTGGAGGATGTGTCCCTCGGGTGGCTCAGCGATACACACAGAGCATTTCTGAGCACTCCCTTTGAGTTAGATGAGGTGCGTGAGGCCATTATGCACATGCGCTCGGGCAAGGCCACGGGCCTAGATGGAATACCAATAGAGTTCTATAAGACCTACATTGATTTCATGGCACTGGTCTTGCGGGAGGTGTATGAAGATGCTCTCGAGGTGGGCCATTTGCCCCCTTCCATGCGCATGGCCCTCATTACGTCCCTCCTTAAACCTGGGAAAACGGCAAACAGGTGTGACTCCTATCGGCCCCTTTCATTGCTCAATTGCGATGTGAAAATCCTTGCGAAACTAATTGCTACCCGTATTAATTTGTTACTCCCAAACTTGATACTACCTGATCAGGCAGGATTTGTGCCCGGGAGGGCGACATCCCATAACCTGCGTACCTTTTTTTCGATCCTAAACTCGGTACATGAAGACCTGCCGATGGCCGCCATCTTCCTCGACGCCTCGAAGGCTTTTGACTCATTAGAATGGGATTATGTATTCCAAGTACTGGAGCGAATGGGGTTTCCACTCATTTTCATCTCCTGGATTAGACTGTTATATACGTCTCCTAAGGCCACGGTGCTGATCAACGGCACACTTTCCTCGGCTTTTCCCATCACCAGAGGGACTAGACAGGGCTGCCCCCTGTCGCCCCTGCTGTTCGCTATAGCCATGGAGCCACTCGCAGCAAAGTTACGGCAACATCATAAGGAAAAGGCGTTGCGGTGCTTTCAGAGGCAGATATTAATATCTATGTACGCAGACGATATTACTCTGTACATAAGGGACCCTAGTGATAACCTCAATCCGATTCTTAGGGAATTTATCCGGTTTGGCATGCTCTCGGGAGTCCAGATCAACTGGAGCAAGTCGCGGGTTTTTCCCCTCACGGCTGCTACGAAGCAGTTTGTGCTGGAGTACCCTATAGCCTGGTGTGAAGGTGACTTTAAGTATTTAGGGATACACATAGAAAAAGACAAAAGTGAGCTAATGAGGGCAAACTATGGCACGACAATGCACGTATTGCAGACTACATTGCTAGATGGATCACGCTCCCCATTTCCATGGCAGGAAGGGTGTCGTTGATTAAAATGGTAATATTGCCTCAGCTGTTGTATCTTTTCTTGAATATCCCTTTTTACCCGGGCAGTTTCTTCTTCCGGCACCTACGCTCGGAGCTTATTAGATTGGTTTGGGGAGGGAAGTCACCCCGGCTCAAGTGGGAGGTCCTTATCAAGCCAAATAACCAGGGCGGGTTTGGCGTCCCTGATTTTGAGCTTTACTTTCAAGCGGCACAGGCACATTATGCATATTTTTGGATACAGCAGCCTCGATACATGCCCCAACTAGCGGCCGAACACTGGCTGGCACACCCGGTCCCCATAGAGGGTGCCTTGTATATCCCTGTGCAAGGGAAGGATACGTCACCCACGTCAGTGGTGGGTGAGTACAGTCATTGCGTGGAATCGAATCACAGATAAATTGGGGAATACCTTGTTGTATGCACCGCTCTGGCCCCTGGTTTACCATCCAAGCATGCCCCTGTTGCAGGAGACGGGGTTTCGGAAATTAATTCATAGTATTCACGTCGCGACGTGGGGGGACCTGTACCACAATGGCATGTTCCGTTCTATGGACCACTTATTTGCAGGCATCCAGCCATCTCCCCTTGACGTTTTTCTGTATATCAGGCTCCGGCGAGGGATTAGGGCATTGACACCCGATTTTCCGCATGAGCCCCCCGCTGTGGCATCACTGCACCGTATCCTCCTGGGTGAGTCCCCTGCAAAGTTAGTCTCCCAAATATATAAAATGGTCCACTCGCTCATAGTCGCCCGCCTCTGACGGCTCGGGCTAAATGGGACCTAGAACTGCAAGTCTCACTAACGGATAAACAGTGGGAGTTCTGCCTGCAACAAACGGAACGTATATCGTCTAGTAGTAGATTTTGAATCATACATTATAAATACATTCACAGACTATATTATACTCCTGCTCGGCTTTGCCGATACCGACTCCGTGAAGATGACAGATGTGACAGGTGTCATGCCCCGGGGGCGGATTTTCTCCACCTGGCGTGGTCGTGTGAAGCGATGCACCGCTATTGGTGCCAGATATTTATGGCACTTTCTAAAATGGTTAATTTGGAGATTGAACCCTCCCCTATCCTTGCCCTCTTGGGATACGTGGAACCCATACAGGCCGCGCATCGCAAATTCATTGCGCTTGCCTTTTTGTTGGCTAAAAGACGAGTCGCGTGTAAATGGGGTAGGGGCAGGGCCCCCACATTTAAAGACTGGATGCGGGATCTTACTTACTGCCAGGAACAGATCAATACATACTCTGAACTCATGCCACCAACATCACGACCAACAGATATCTGGGCTCCACTGCGCTGCTACCTGTTAGGGGGAGAGGATGCTATAGGACATGGGACCCCCACTTAGCCTCTTGCTGGGCAATCGCGCATGGGATGTTGGGGGTTTGTTGAGGGGAGGTGCTGCCCCTGGGGTGGGGCTCTGCGAGTACTACACATTGGGATAATTGGGTCCCGCACACCATATTCACTAGATGCCTGGTGCCGAGACACATGGGAACTGGCTGGGGGACCCGTCTCCCCCCCCCCCCCCCCCCCCCCCCCCACCCGGGGAGTGGGCGGGCATAGGCAAACCTTCGGCCTGATGTACAGCTCTGCTTTGATAGGCAGAATCGCAATGTCCATGTCTGATGTGTTTATAATTTCCTGCCTCTACTGTATTGCTTGTGAATGGAATATGTACCCATTAATGCTCCCTTGTCTCTTGATGCATGTTCGCTCAAATCCATCTTTCTTTCAAAATAAAGTTTAAAAAAAAAAAAGAGACAGCATTGTGGGAGGACAGGAACAGCCCTCCTCAGGCATCAGTGACAACTCTTCCCACCACTCTAACTCAGGAAAGCTCATTAGCCTGGTGATGGGCAATCAGGATATGCAGAGTACACCTGAGCTCCCTTTGTGTGACTGTGATTGTATGCCAGCCTAAACCAGACATTGATTCCACAGGCAGACAGCGACACAGAATGGAAAAGCAAGAAAATGCCCACTTTCTAAAAGTGGCATTTTCAAACACCCAACTTAAAACAACTTAAAAACCAACTTCACTAAAAGATGTATTTTTTATATTCTGAGTTCAGGGAGCTCAAACTCCAAATCTCTGTCTCTTCCCAATTGAAAGGTACACTTGTAAGAGGTTACAAAGCAGCTCCAATGATAACCTATGGGAGAGATAATCCTTGCAATAGTGAAAAATTAAATTAGCAGTATTTCGCTATCCGGACATGTAAAACACATTAGTACATGTCCTATCTTTCACATAAACTGCACCCTACCCGTGGGGCTACCATGGGTTTACCTTAGGGGTGTCTTACATGTAGTAAAAGGGAAGGGTTGGGCTTGGATAGTGGGTGCACTTGCAAGGTCGACATGGCAGTTTAAAACTGCACTGGCAGACACAGACATGGTTTCAAGGCTACTCATGTGGGTTGCACAATCAGTGCTTCAGGCCCACTAGTAGCATTTGATTTACAGGCCCTGGGACACACATTGCACTTTACTAGGGACTTATGCCAATCATAGATAAACCAACTACCAATACAATTTACACAGAGAGCATGTGCACATTAGCACTGACTAGCAATGGTAAAGTGCCCGGAGTCCTAACACCAACAAAAAATTGGATGAAGATGGCAAAACGTTTGGGGATAACCCTGAAAAAAGGGCAAGGTCCAACAGGCAGCTAGATGGGTGTTCCTCCATGCGTTCACAAAGCACTATTGCCTGGAAAGCCAAGTCTTCCGAGAAGTGCAGAATGCCCGCTCGGTCCTGCAGGACTTTCTGGTTTGAGTCCATTCACAGCCCACCTCCCCTTCGTACTGCTTTGGTATCTATTCACAAGGTGAGGAATCTGTGGTTAAAAGTCTCTATCAGAAGAACAAGTTACCTACCTTTGACAACACTCTTTCTGGTAGAGACTCTTAACTAGTCCTCACTGACCCTCCTATCTTCCTCGTTCTGTGGTTAGACTCTGTTTATTAATAAGATCCAAAGTCTAAGAATCTGCACTTTATCAGTTTGATTTGGGGACACCACTTATTGGGGCGCAGACATGCTCTAAAGCAACTGACGTCAGCACGCAGGAGAGGCGCCTATACATGCCCCACGTGTCACTTCTGGAGCAGAACGGCGTCCGTGCGGAGCCATATGGTGCCACCTCTCCACTTGCAGAGGTACTATGAAAAAAGTTTCTGTATCCAGTGTGACACCTGGGGAATATTTACAAGGTGAGGAATCTGTGGCTAGATAGTCTCGCTACCAGGAAAAGCATAACTGAATGTAAGTAAATTATTCTTTTATGGCAACCATTTGCCCACACTGAAACTGAATCTCCTGATTTGTGGTTCCTGTCACAATCCTGTATGCGATAACTTGGTTGAGAAAGCAGTCGTACTCCTGATTTATGAAAAGATATTTCTGAGAAAGTAGTGTTACTTTGAGAAAGTTAGTCTTGAGGTAAGGGTGCTATAGATAGTCCCCTCCTGTCCTTAAGGTGATTTGCTAAATAACTGAAAGGAATACTCTTCACTCTGGGAAGAGCTAAATCTACAGCACTCCTGAGCGAACTACTCGCTTAATGAACTTGTCAAACCAGTTATTAGTTTTCAAAGCTAGTTTATTCAACTGATCGTCAAATCAAATGCTATCCATATAGTCACTTCATAGAAATGTTTGTTCAAATCATTAATACATCCTGGTGTATCTTAGGGCAAGTGTATCACAACTGTTGCTTCGCTGAAATTTTACATAGCCCCAATGCATTTCGGGACCAGCCCTTCGTCTGGGGGTAATCCCTGTAAAGGAAACGGAATGGGTGTCAGTCCAAGAACTGAAAGAATGCGCGGTGAAACAGCATGCAAAAAGGAAGAAAAAAGAATTTGGGTGGCTGTAAAGAAGGGTGTTGTAAAACACCGAAGTGTGCCCAAGTGAGGGTGTCCGAAGTTTGGTGTCCTAGATATACAATGATTGCGAGAACTGGAAAAAATCAGGCTTACAGACGTCTCCTAAAAATATCTATAAAATACAGTGCTTTCTGCAGAGCAGTGAGTATCTAAAACGGATAGTGACTGTGCTGAAAGAAACTAGAAAGTGCCCGTGATGTAAAATTACGGAAGTGGCTCACAAAATCAGTAAATATATAGCAGAGTGCGTGAGCTCCGGAAACAGAGTTCCAACTAGGTGCAGTCAGAATTCATAATCGCAAGGAGCGGGTATAATAATCTCGTACCTGTGAAGCCGATGCCGAAAAACGCCGTAATACGGATGCTTCGTGAATGCGTAACCTTAGGTGCACATGACGGTGCACCAGTTACAATCCTGTATGTAAAATATGCCCTTTCACAGAAAAATATTCTTCAGAAAGCACAGCAATAATACTTTGCAGTCAATAAAAACTGACAGTAAATGTCTACTGGAGGGCACAGAAGGCCATTTACTAGCTATGTAACAAGAGGCCAAAGAAGAACGTAGACTTCCCGTGGACCAGAGGACAGCAGTAATAGTGGTCATACCGAAGGGGGGTAAACCGCCTACAGAGAGTGGTTCATTCAGGCCTATCTCCCTGCTAAATTTCGAAGTCAAGGGCCTGGCGAAACTTTTATCCATGAGATTGGGCTAGGTGATCACCTCACTTGTGCACCCAGACCAATCGGGTTTCATGCCCCATAGAGGGACCAGACTCAATCTGAGTAGATTATTCGGGGTTCTGCATTTTACGGATGCGACACCGGATGAACAAACAGCGCTCTTATCTATCTTTTTGCTGTGCTAGTGAAATTGGGATTGGGACCGAAGTACATAGGGTGGGTGAGATTACTCCACCAAAATCCGTTAGCCAGGGTATGAGTGAACGCCACTGTGTCAAGGATGTTCCCCCTTCAAAAGGGCACAAGACAGGGGTGCCCTCTTTCCCCTCTGTTTGCCCCAGCCCTGGAGCCTTTGGCGGTGTGGATACGTCAAGACATATGAGGGGGATACCGTTTGGGGAGGAATGGGAGGAACGTATTTCACTATACACTGATGATGTCCTGCTGTACTTGACAAGACCATGCCAGCCGATCGACAGGATATTACAAATATTGAGAATATATGGGGAATACTCCAGATACCAAATCAATTTAAATAAATCCCTTCTCTTTCCCCTGGCAGGGGGTGCCCAGACTCTACATCCAGATGTAGAGTCCCAGTGGAGACGAAAGGGTTCAAGTATTTCGGAATTTACGTGACAAGAAGCGCCCAGGAATTCTATCGCCGTAATCTAGGCACTCAGTTTGATAGATTAGGCGCAGATGGCAAACATTGGCTGACCCTGCCCCTCACCCTGATGGGGCGTGCAGCATTGTTTAAAATGATGACACTCCCACGTCTGTTATACGCTCTACAAAATACACCATATGAAATGCCCCAGCTATACTTCAAGAGAGTGGAGGCGGAACTGCAAACGCTGCTCTGGGGTGGAGGGGCCCCCAGGATAGCGTTGCGAAAACTGCAAAGAGGGGTCTATGACGGGCGACTAGCAATCCCAGATGTCCATCGCTACTACTGGGCGGCCCAACTAGTGACAGTAAATGGTTCTTTGGAGATCGTTCAGAACCAGCGTATAGAGTTTATAGATTAACCATAGGTTGGGATGGGCCCAGGTCGCTGTTATATACCAAACGATTGGCGAGCAATGTACCGCATCACACCCAGACAGTGGTATTGGCGTGGCGGGCAGCAACAAAATTCCTAGAGCGGGAGAGTATGTGGACTGAGATGACCCCGCTCTGGGTAGGTACTGGGATATGTTCAGTGAATAAACTGAGGGATTTGTAATAAGTCATACTGCAATACGATGTAATTGTCTCCTGATTATAACAATTGCTGAGCTGAGTTTAATCAAAATAATTATTTAAAAAATGACCGTAACAGCAAAGTCTTGCAGTGCTCTGTTTAAGAAGAGGGTGTTGATATTAAACACACCATTTTTATTTGTTCCGACAAAGTAGCTCCACCAGTATAACATGCTTCAGAGACAATAGAGAGGCAGACCAAACCAGACTTCTCAGTGTAAAAAGCCTCAGACAATATGAAGGTGCACCAAAACAGAAAGAATGGCATACCTCATCCAGCAGGACTCAGGCGCAGACCAGGTGACCCTCAGTCCTATGAGGGTCCCGACCATCAGGTTTTTTTTTTTGTAAAATGTTGATTATTAAATAAATGTACCAGCTCTGCAAACCATTACATCCAACAGCTGAATCCTGTATATTGCAAGATATGACCATGTCATGGAATTCATAAAGAGACCTCATACCTGAGCACCAAAGAAGGAGCATCACCAATCTCTTTGTGCTCTTCAGAAGGAGATTTTCAGGCTTCTTCTCAAGATTATTTTGGTGGCACCATCTTGGGCCACACAGTTCTGGTTCTTGTGGACCTGTGGTACATGACTACGAAGACTCCAATAGGATTCAGCCATAATGTTCAGTTAAAAAGTGTGGACCACAGGGATTGTGTCTATAATCGCTGCCATTAAAACTCTGGCTAATGAAACCTTTTAACATGGTTGTCTGAATATTACCAAAAACAACACAAAGATCATCTAAGTGCCCAGAGAGAATTTTTAGCACTTTGAATGGCAGAGAATCTATATTTTGTCAGCAATTGACAATTACTCCTTAAAAGATATTGCCTTGGTTGCTCCAGCCTGTAAGTTCAACTTTAAGTACTTTTCATTAGCAGTACATCTAGTAGCACTCTATAGATATCTAAGAACATCTGGCAAACAAAGACTTTTTTCCCAACATATCCTTGAAAGAATTTGTGAGGATTTGTATCAAACGTTTCTGCTGATAACATGGTGGAACGAACACTACGTTTGGAGTTCTTAGGAAAACTGAATTTTCCCCCATGCGTCAATCTTAATTGATCTCTTGAACGACACCTCTCACATTAGCCATCTTCTCATCAAGATGGCTTGGAGAGCTTCGTGCATTCATCATCAAAGAACAGGTTCTACAAGGACAGAGTTTGATTTGGAACTATTCCATACTTTATACCCAGAGGACAACGTTTCTCCCTTAGCAGACAGTCGATCTACCAACATTTGTTACAGAACCTTACACAACAGAAAGCTCTCTTTCGATGTCAAACATTGTTTAAAATTCTACATAGACAAAACTGAAGATTTTCAATAATGTGACCACTTGTTTATCAACTTCAGAAACTCCAACAAAAGACAACTACTTTTGAAGCAAGGCATTACTCGTTGGTTTTCAGTGTACATTGCCTAGCATCACTCGGAGAAGAGCAGGCCATTGCAAAGTAAAGTGGGAGTTCACTCATCCAGACGCATGGCAGGCACGTCTCCCTTTTTTTTCCATACCACTGAATTTGCAGCCAACACAATATTTCATTTCTCACGCTTCTAAATCTGCTAATGTCTAGACAGGATTGGTGGCTGCAAATATACGAGGGAGTTCAAGTTAACCACAGTAGTGATTTTATAATATTGTCCTTTGCCCAGGCCACCCAATGCTTTTGTAGGACACACCTACCTTCTCCACTCTGTTTTTAAGTATTTATTTGGTAATGGTTAAGTATTGACTGAAGATAAGGCTGTAAAGCACTCAAGTCCTGTCCCATATCAGAAGTCACTACCTCATCCCCTCTGTGTATAAAGAAAGGGTGCGACGGAAATTATTTATTGTTCCTTATGCAGCCCAACGCTGCTTCGGGTGTGGACTATAAATCCAAAGGGGAATCCTCCTTCAATTGGCACCTAATTGTAAGTTCACAAAAACAATAATAATTTAATGACTTTCCTAAATGTTTCATCCTTTTGCCCGCGGTCGTGTGTCCTAAAACACGTTCTGCTGTTTAATACTTGCTTGTCCAGATTAAATGCTGTGTTTGCAGCAGAGATACTAACATTAACTCTTGTCTTTAGATGGATCCTGAGTATCGTGTGAGCAAGTTCCTGGCACTGCTGAAAGAAGAGGGCGCGTAAGTAGCAATAGTCTTTTATTTATTTTTTAATATACTAGTGTGTGAACCATAGGTGAACAACTTGTTGTGTGTCAAACTCCAAAGAGCAAAAAGAGGAGAATTATGATGCCCGAGTAAAAGTGAGCCTCAGTGATGGCATGGCATTTGTGTCTTTTAGACCTTTTACCTGTGATTTGGATATATTGTATTCTGTTTTCATATTATAGAAGTTGCAGCATCCTAGCGTTCGATGTCTAAATGGTATCTCTTCTTTGTTTGCTACGAGAGGAGATGAACAACCCGTGCTCTCCATTTAACTGCATACCTGTTTCTTATTTTCAAAATATATTGGATGATAGGATAGTATGCAAGGTGTGTTTAAAATATTTTGAAGCTGAGAACCATCTACAATACACGGAAAACCCTCGGATCACCATGTAAACCACTCCTCCCCACAGCAGCTGCTACAAGTTTACTTTTCCACTGCATCGGCGCAGGCTGCAGTGACTGGCCGCCCTCTTGTGCTTCTACAAAATGTCTTTAAGGAGGCACCAAACCATATACAAATATTACATTAGTCCATAGATTATATCAGACATTTAATTTATTTTGTTATGTATAATTTATCACGTATAAAAAACCAGTACATCCTTTTGTACTACATGACATGTATTTTGTACAAAGTATTAAACATACATACTTAAATTCTATGTCAGGACCGGAGGCGAGGATTATGCTAAACTTTCTCCACTTTAATGAACAGCAGCCATTTTAGGATAACAAACAACTACTATTCCCATGAAACCTAGGGAATAGATCAAAACAACAATAGAGTCCACAGGTAGAGCGTCATCTTCCCTGCACCAATCACAGGCTCTGTTGTGGATAAAGTCCTCTGTCCCTGTTCATTCCTCCTCTTTCGTCGCTGTAAGTCAGGCAGACAGTAGGTATCATGAATCTTGTTTTCCAGAATCGCCTGAAGGACAAAAAAAGTAGTATCGGCGATAGCCATGGCCAGTGTGCAAGGGAATATCACCTTTAAAAATGACGGACATCTGGTAGACTTCTAGCCACAGATTCCTTACCTAAAATATCCCCCAGGCACCAGACTGGATCCAGACGTTTATATGCTGTATCCCTGCGCACCGGTAGGTAGCATTGTTTGGCTCTGCGTATTCTACGCCAGAAATTATGTGCGCAGTGCCTATATAGCACACACCCTGGCGCACTGATGTCAGTTCTTTCCGTGCCAGGCATGGCTGATCCAGTTAGAACTACCCTCAGTTGTTTTTTGATCAGCTTTTTCTTGACTTTCGTCAACACTTGTTTTGAAAGATTATTTCTCCTGGTGTGACAGGTTGTCCCCTAAGAAGCCGACTCGTTTCAAATCATGTGGTGCCTGTCACAGTCAAATATCTGTCACAGACCCACACTTGGTGTGTTTGTGGTGCTCGGAGAGGGACCATGACACCAAGACCTGCGAGGAGCCGCACCCGGCATTTGTCGTCCCACTCAAAGTCGTTTGGGAAGTCCTACAAACACAAGAAGTAGAAAGCGGTCTTTGACTTCATCGCACCCATCGAAGTCTTCTGATGAGGTGGAGGAGCATTGGCACTCCAGGCCTCATGCTTCACTCGAACCTCATCAGGGTTCACTCCAGGCTTACCTGACTTTCCTGGGGCCGGAGCGACCCCCCGCCCAGCTTAAGGAATTTTATGAGGCCATGCACCTCATATTTGAGGGGCTCAGCCAGTCTGGAGCGCCTTTGGGCCGCATGGACTTTGGGGGGCCCCCCATTGGATCCTCGCCAGCGAATTTGACTTTAGCGCCAGTCGGATCCCATGTTGGATCCAGAGCAGAGTTGCCGGCGAGACTGAGACGTTCCTCGGTTCCTGCTTCAGTGCCGATGCCGCTATTCCTGACTCCAACACGGAGCTAGATTGGCATCACCCAAAACCAGTTCCGTCGCCAACCAGGACTAAGCTCTCTCGATCGGAGCCATTGCCTTTTGCATTTGGCAGGCCTGGAGAGGGATACTAATGGAAGGGTTCAGAGGCCACTTATGAATATCAAAATTCCCTAAATGAGAATGAGGACAACTGGTATGCGCAGCTGGCGGAGGCCAGTGGGTTTTACTCCTCACCTGACACTGGCTTGGTCTCTACTCCTACCATGGCTACAGAGGTGGGAGCCTCTTTCGGTGTTGTGGTAAATAATTTAATTACCGGGACTTAATTTGATACGGAAACATAATAAAAATAGCTCAGTAAATAAGAGGCAGGATCCGTGGTATTAGAGGTTCTAAATGGGCTTTTATTCCAATGGTCGATTATAATCGGTTGCTCCAGGTTCCATCACCACGAAGGTTCAGGAAGTGAAGTACATACGTTATTGACAATCAATTACTTTTATACAATAGGCATTACAGTGAGGCCAATACAAGAGGCGTAACAATTGATAGTGGTGATAATATATTCATACGTAGCAAAAATAGGCGTAACTGGGAGTGATGAAAGAACGTCATCAGATGTGATGTCATAAGAGGGTGGTTACATGAAAGAATTTCGCAATGTCAGCAGAAATATTTGGCAGATATGCGCGCGCAGCAGTATGACGTGTGATTGACGTGCAACTAGGGGGTGAAGGGGACTTGATATTTAGCTCTACATGTGGCGACAGAAGTCTGGAGGGTCAAGTCAACCTAATCCCAAATCATATCTAACATCCTATGTTTAAAGAACTATGTTATCCAAAAGAGAGGTCTCTTAGAGTAGAATCTTATTCTATACTGACTATACTGACGGTTAGTGCGTGTACAAGCGTCTAAGTGTCTACACTAGATGCGAGGGCGGAATCTTCCATAGTAACAGGGCTATGAATTACTTGTATGAAGACAGAGAAGTCGGGCCTTTGCTTGGTAGCTGGAAGAATGTTTACTTAAGCTACTAGACAGGAATGCATTGGGCAGGGAGCGGAGCAGATAATTTTCGAAGGTGAAATACAGTTCTTGGCAGGCAGCAAGCTGATGTCAGGCTTCGTGAGCCGCGCAGAGAATGAGACAAAGTTCATGGTCACAGATGCAGGCTCGGACTGGAGCTTCAAAGACAGAAAGCAAGAAGAGTTCGATGACAGAATCAGGGCCTACTTGCCTGGACTGTAAAAATGGCATAAGTGAACCATATAAAGGCAGTGGCCTTTCGTACTTAGGAATGGAATATCCGGCCCATTCATGGCGGATCAACAGAGGACATGTTAACGGTGGACGCACATGTATTTGCGTCTTCATAACTGGAACTGGAGGGAACATACATGTACTTGTAACATGCACATAGAACCGTTGGGGTCCAAGATAGGGGACATAACTGACCAGAAAAATCCATATTTCCACATTCCCTCCTTGTCCCCTACTTGCCCGTCAAGAGATATCAATCTTCATTAATCCATTGATCTGTTCATATAGCATCATTTGTTCTTCTTTCTTCTTCCGGGATCTTGAATGAAAATCTTGATGTGGAATGCACGATGTGGCACACAGACCACAAATCGCTGGTCCACATTGCAGGCATAAGCAGCAACTGAATAATATGAGAAGGCCAATACCTAGGAAGGATAGAACTCTCCATCCCCAGGCTGATATCACGCTCCAAAACCAACCGGACCAAGTCCAGGTGCCTGGATTCTGGTGTATCTGGCTTACAATCTTATGAAGGCGGGTTATGGCCTTATATACAGATGGCGAATTTTCTGGTATGAATATGCAACAGCTTGATCCGATGACCCTACAAGCTCCGCCCCTATCGGCCAGGATGACGTCAAGGACAAGACGATTTTGAAGCACAACAATCCGCATAGCAGACTGCTCTTCTGTTAAATTGCCTAAGGCGGAAATAGTTTCGTTCACTACTGCTTCAAGGGTTCTAGTCAATCTACGTATCAGCTTACTATTAGTAACGGTACCTATATAGGGAAAGAGACCTTTATTGAAATCTGTGTATTTTTCCCATGCCGTTTCAGTGTAATCGACTATTGGGAGATCTCTCCTTTCTCTATTGTGTACTAAATGAGTATTTCTGTGATAATCAGGAGGAGCTAGGAAAACAGGTGGCAAAAGGAATCCAATGTAGCAGGTACCATCCCAATCTAGAGGCAAACGTACATATGCCGTCTGACCACATATAAAATAGGAATGGCGGGAAGCTCTAAATGTAGACTTGCCTTGATCACTAAATTCTACTACAGTGGTGCATCTACTATGGCCCATATGTATGGAACCATTCTTTCTTACACATAATTCACCTTTTACTGGAAATATTGACATAGCGGGCAAAATTGGAGTAGCTTCGGATTCGACATTTAGGATCATAAGATTAAGCGTAAAATTACCTAATCCATATACTTCATTTTCTAGATCAGTTCCTGTTCTTTTGGGAAGTCCCTCCTTGTTAGGATAGCAGACCTTAAGTAAAACTAAATTCAAATGTCCCCATACCCAGTTATCTTGATAAACTGCAGAATTCGAATCCAGAAAATTAATTAGGCTAAACCATGCTCCACAGGAGCCGTTGTGTGTGAACGGGTATGGAAAAAGAGGTAGAATTCCTTTATAGTTCTGATGGGGAGGGAGTCGGCCACATATCCAACAATTTGTAGCATTGCTAACCTGATGGGAATGATGTAACATACTAATAAAAGTGTTATTGCGCAGCGCAAATCTGTATGACAATTCAAGCGGAGGTAATTCACTAAAAGAATGTTCAGCAGTAACATTGTAAACATGTCTAGAAATAGGATAATATATGTGCAACAATATACTTGCAGTAATTATTAAAAGACTTGAGAAAAACAAAATTAATAACGTCACTATGCAATGACTACGCAGTGATTTACAGTACGCCTGTCGTTTCAACATTTTTCGGGTGCTTTCTCTATTCAGGTCCAAGGGATATATGTCAGAGACAATTCAACCGCTTCACCTTGGAGACGACTTAAACAATCAAATTGCTCGACTGATTGGGCCTGAGCTTTAATTTATAAAGTTCGGAGTCACTTTTTTCCACAAAAGGAAGTTTTGAGTCAATGGGTGAAGACACACAAGGTGTGCTATTCACATCTGATTTCAGTCCATGAAATTTCTTGATATGACTTGAATGAATCCATCCTTTTCTGCCTTCGATCTTCACGGCTGTTCTTGTTGTGAGCAACACCAGCTGAGGTGACCTCCACCTAGGTTCCAGCTGCGTCTTTCGATCAAAGTTCCTCACGAGGACTAAGTCTCCCGGAACCACGTCATGGGGTTTCACCTCAGTGTTGTCAGGAAAAGCTGCAGCTACCTGTGAACGACAAGATTGTAGTGCAGACATCAAGGAAGCCAAGTAATCTGTCAGCATGTTACAGTCAATATCAGTTATTTTGCGTGGTATAGGCGTCCCCCACATATTTGGTGGTCTGCCGAAGATCACTTCATACGGGGATAGCCCTGTTCGAGAGTGTGCTACCATTCTTGTGTAAAAGAGTGCAACTGGTAATGCTACTACCCAGTCGACACCTTTTTCTCTGCATATTTTGGATAATCTTATTTTCAGAGTCTGATTATGTCTTTCTACGAGACCCGCTGCTTCGGGGTGTCGGACACAGTGGAATTTCCACTGATAGCCTAACAAAAGTGAAACGTGTTTCATTAATTCGGATGAGAACGGCTGGCCGTTATCTGAGTGAACAACACGTGGTAAACCGTATCGTGGGAAGAATTCTCGAACCAACTGTTTGGCAGTAGTCGGGGCAGTGTAATCTGAAACCGGGTATGCCTCCGTCCAACGGGAAAGAGCACACACAACTACGAGAACATATTTGAATCCTCTGCATCGTTCCATCTGGATATAATCCATCTGGAGGACTTCAAAAGGGTGATCAGGAGGCTGAAATCCACCCTGTTCTACGGGAACGCTTTTTCCTGGGTTGAACTGGCAACAGATCAGACAGGTACGAACCTTTTGTTTGGCTGCAGCTCGTAAATGCTTGTTGAACCAAATATGTTGAATGCTGTCTAGCATAGCTTTCTCTCCTAGATGAGCTGGACTATGGATAGTGTTAATAATGACTTGGACCATTGAATCAGGAAGGAACCACACAGACTTTTCCTTCATCAACCATCCTTGATCCGTTTGGATCCCTCCTAATTCCGTCCATTTCTTTATTTCTTCTGGTGTAGCATGTGTCTGTATATCAATTACGTCAAGAGTAGGATCTTTAACCGTCATACAATGTGTTGGCGTCGGGACTATTGTCTTTGTCATATCGGATGTTTGAGTTTGAGCAGTCTGTTTAGCTGTTCTATCAGCTAGATCATTGCCTTGAGAAATGATATCAGTAACTTTCGTATGTGCTTTGCATTTCATAATCGATATTGCAATGGGTAAATGTATTGCATCTAATAAGGCATGAATGAGGGGTCCGTGCTGAATGTGGGCACCGTGAGAAGTTAAATAACCTCTCTCTCGCCACAGCACGCCGAAGTCATGTACGACTCCGAATGCATAACGTGAATCAGTGTATATGTTGACTTTTTTATTTGTGGCTCGAATACAGGCTTGTGTCAGAGCGACGAGCTCTGCTGCTTGAGCGGACAAGGTATTTATGCAATTTGTTTCAATGATTTCAGTATCTGTTGTGACTGCGTAAGCGGCCACTAACTCTCCTGTACTTGTTCTCATACATGAACCATCTACATACAACGTCAGGTCTGGGTCTGACAATGGGACATCTGTCAAGTCTTGTCTGGGTTTCGTTGTAATTGTAATAACATCAATACAGTCATGGGCTAGTGGGTCTGTTCCATTTACAGGTAAAAGTGTGGCAGGATTCAATGTGTTAAAACGTCTGATTTCTATATGTGGCTGAAACAGTGTTAGTTCATACCCTGTAAGTCTTGCTATAGTCAAATGTTGTGTTTGCGTTCGATTCACAAGAACCTCCACTGCATGTGGTACTTGTACTGTCAATGGATGTCCTAACACTATGGCATCGCTTTGTCTGATTGCTAAAGCTGTCGCTGCCACTGATTTTAGGCACGCAGGCAGAGCCTGAGCTACGGGATCTAATGTACTAGAAAAATAAGCACATGGTTTGTGTGATCCTGCTTGTTCCTGTGTGAGTACTGACAAGGCAGTACCTTCGCGTTCTGTAATAAAGAGTGTAAACTGTTTACTGTAACATGGTGTTGCTAAAACAGGTGCTTGGCATAGAGCTTTCTTTAAGCTTTCAAAAACTTGTGTATGTTCCTGAGTCCAAGGGAGAACAGTCGATGTGGCTGCCTCCTGTGTTGTCAACTGAATGAGTGGTTTTGCTAGAAATGCATACTGAGGGATCCACTGTCTACAATATGAAGTGAGGCCTATAAAAGCCCGCACCTCCTTTTGTGTCTTGGGTATTGGCATGTTAGCTATTAACTGAATGCGGTCTGGTGTAAGCTGCCTTCCCTCCTTGGACAGCGAGTGACCAAGGTAAATAACTCGCTGGACACAGAATTGCAGCTTAGAAGGGGACACCTTGTGCCCCTTTTCGGCTAGAAATTGTAAAACTGTCAGTGATGCTTTTTCACATTCAGGTTCGCTTCGGGCGGTGATCAGCAGATCATCGACATATTGAAGCAAGGCAGTGTTAACTGGCATGTGGATGCTGTCGAGTTCTCGTTTCAGTGCTTGGCTATAGATGCTGGGGCTTTCTGTAAATCCTTGAGGTGCGCGTGAGAATTTGAAGCTACGTCCATTTAAACTAAATCCGAACAAATATTGGCTTTCCGGATCTATTGGGACGCTGAAAAAGGCATTTTTGAGATCAATTACAGTAAAGAATGTTGCTTCGGAATCAATAGCTGTCAGTAATGATGAGATATCGGGGACCACAGGGAATTGTGGCACAATACACTTATTTAATTCGCGCAGATCAACAACCAATCGATATACTGGCGGGGCCTTCGGATCTGTTCGTTTGAGAATCGGAATTATCGGTGAATTACATATATTGGAGTCGGTTTCTACAACCACTCCTTGGGCAATGAGTTCGTCAATGATTTGCAGTAAAGCCACTACAGCATCTGGTGGTAACTTGTATTGTCGCATTCGTGGTAGTACCACTCCTGCCTTTAGTGTGACTCGATATGGTGTAATATTCATACAACCAACATCAGTAGGGCCTTGTGCCCATAAATGTGTAGGTAAAGTCTGCAATCGGGGATCCATGTCTCTAGACACATAATGACCTTTAAAATCACGTAAAAACAATCTTACTCCTTCCGGAGAACAACATATTATAGCTCCTAGAGCCTTCAGTGTTTTTATTCCTAACAGGTTTTCTGGACATGATTTAGTAAGCAATAAATCTGTAGTTCGGGTCAAAGGTCCTATCGTAAGTGGAAGAGGTTGTGACACTTCATTAACAATAGGTTTTCCTGAAAAACCAAGGGAAATATTCTGTGAGCCTGAGAGGGGTGCCCCTGGAACTTCACTACGTTTTATGGTTGTTCGACTTGCCCCTGTATCGAGTAAAAATTTCCTGTCTTGGCCTAATAATTCACTATGTACATAAGGTCCTTCTTGATCTACAGGGATCTCGATAAGGGGTAAGTCAACTTCCCTCTCTAGGCTGGTTCATGCATATCGTTGATAATCAGGATAGTCATACTGTGTGGTCTGGTACAGTTGTCGTGTCGTGGTTTGCGTGGCAGCAACAGGCAGCGCTGGTGCAGCTGGCACAAACTGTATAGTCTGTTGTGGAGCTGGCATGGACTGTGCATGCTGCAAGGCTCCTTGTTCATTCTGATCCTGTCTAAGTGGCCGTGGTCTTTCTTTTGTAATGCCCGTGGCGATATTACGCTTCAGGACTGGACAATCGTGTACATGATGACCTAGTTGTTTACAATAGTTGCATGTCCCTTTTACAGGTCCCGCTAAATCGCCAGAATGTGTCGTACCCTTTTTATGTCCTTCAACTGGAACTGTCTGGGAGACTAGCATTTTCATTTTCGTGTCTTTCATGCGTCTTTGTTCATGATCTTGTTCCTCTCTAATTCTATTGTGATGATACTGTAACATTTGTAACATTTGTGATGGAGTGTTACCTTGCCAGGTACTCTCGAATTTTAATACTCTGTTCTTCACTTGGGGCAAGGAATTTTCAACTAATTTTGTCACAAACAGATGTGGGTATGATTCGCTACTTGCTTTTATACCACTATTTATACCAAAACATTTTTCAAATCGTGCATAGAAATCACTAGTGTCTTCATCTTGCTTTTGTTTACAGGCTGAAATTGCACCCCAGTCTTCCTTTTTCGTGGTTAATAAACGTGGCAGTACCTGTACTAGTAGACCTGGTAGTGCTTTAGTTTTGTCCCCAAGCCCCGAACCTGGACCTCGGGCCTTTTCTTCTGCTTCTAATGCTGTCCAATCTATCTTTTGGTCTCCTACCTCCCACTCTTTTTACTTGAGTTTTTAATAAATGCCAGCAGGCATCAATACCTTTAATATTGTCATAATGTCGGGATAGGTATACTCTCCCATGAGTAACATGTCTTTAATTTCTCGGTGGAAACCCGCTGGGTCTTTGTCATGACTGGGTACCACTTTCTTCATTTCCAACAATTCTATTTTCGATATGGGCGTATATACATATACACGTTTAAACTCATTGTCCTCGCCCTTTATTGGGTGCACTTCTCGTAAGGGATTCTGTCTGTCCATGTAATACGTGGTTCTTTCCTTGATGGGCAGTGAGACATGTTCTGGGCATATAAAAAGAATGTACTGCTGTCTTGATTCTAGTATTTCTTTAATTAGCTTAGTACCTGAACCTCTCCATCTATTCGTGAGTAATTCGGTCAATATATCAGGTAAGGGACCAGGATCTGAATGTTGGCTTTTATATAGTATAAGAAGTTGTTGAATCATATAAATCCCAGCTAAACGCTGTTCATCTGGGGTGAGATTCAAAAATGTGTGTGCTACTGTGTCATCACTATACTTCCCGGGACTGTCAACCCAATGGACAGCTGACCTGGCTAATTCTTGTTCATCCATAGAATCGAGAAAATGATAACCCCTTCGTTCTCGGAGTAATTTATCTGCTGCTTGGAATGAATGCTCGTTAGACCTTATATTTATTATTGGTGTTTGAAATTTCCTGTTATTTTCTAGACACATCGGACGTATCGGATCAGTAAGACATCTAGTACTATTACAAGATCTTCCTCTACCTACATAGGCTATAGTTTCTGACTGTCCTGTGGGCAGTCCTGATGCTTCTTCCTCGCTTTGTTCGAACTGGTCTACCGCTAATCTTTCTTCGTGTAGGCGTTCTATTTCTTTACGGATCTTTCGGCACATGGCTATTATACAGTTTTGCTTATCATGTCTCCCTTCTGATATATTCTGGCTCCATCTGGTAAGAATCTGCATTGCTTCCGGGTCTACCCCCGGTCGGTCTTGATTTCTGATCACACAATTTATGAGGAAACGCAACAGTTCCCCCTGTATTTCCACTTTCTGGTATTCCATAGCTCTGTTAATACATTCAGAATCTCGCCCGGTTTGGACAAAATGATATATATTATCTAGATGTGCAGTCATTCCTGGTAATTTCCCTAAATACACTGCGGCTCGTCTGATACGTAATGATGCTAGGGTCATTTCGTCCTCTTTTCCGGGCACAGGGTCATATCTACAATCTATAAGAAGTTCCTTAAGCGTACGGGCATTTATGAGTTTGGGGGTACGTGAATGTGCTGACTCTTGAAAAGTAAGTTTATTTATTCTAGGTGGCGTAGAAAAGATATTGGTAGCACCTCCGGTAGCCCCATCTGGGGTATCGGGTGTGAAAGGATTCGTTGAACGTGATACAGCAACTATAGGCGTGGATACAGCTATAGAAGTAGCTGTAGGAACAGATGCAGAAACAGATGTGCTTGCCGGAACTTGTGTCAGAACTTGTTGCTGTAGCGATACGGGTACTGGATCTTGGCGTTGAACCTCCCTGGCAGGCGGTCTATGTGGGGCGGGATGAGCATACTCGGGAGCTGCGTCATCTAAATATGAGGAAAGAAAAACATCTTCTGCGGTTCTAGGATGCCCCTTAGGATGTACCTTTATTGGAAATAATAGGGTTGGCAAGTCTTTTGGTATCCCTGGGGTAGCCTTAGGTAATCCTTCGGCCAGAAGGGGATACATACCATTCATAAGGGCATTTCTTTGTCTGTCTACTTGTTCTGATTTCACTCGTGCACCTTCTTCAATTAACAGATTTTCTCGGACTTCATTGGAATTCTCTTTACTCTTCTCTTCCTGTCTACGTGCTTTTCCTGTACGTCTATATGATTCTTTACGCCATAATTCAATGGCGTCTTTCTGTGATTGTCTAGCTTTCTTTTTCCATAATTCTTCCTCTACTTTCACGATGCACTCTGCATCCCAGGTCCCCGCTGCGGGCCACCTCTGACTTTCTGGTAATTCCTTAGTGTAGTCTACCCATAGATCAAGAAATAATATGGCGTCTAGGCCATGTTTATGATACATGAAGTACCCTGGAGTGTCCCTAGGAGGAATAGGAACAGCTTCTTCGAGTACCCCTTTTCTAGTTGTGATCTGTCTTAATTTCGAAAAGAGTGGCATATTGAGAACTGATCTGATACTTGATCTTGAACAAACTTAATACAGTAATCACAATAATGAACAGTCATTCATACCACAATATGCAGAACGTACTAAAAAACATTTAACATTTAACTGAGCAACAATAATGATGACGATCTAAAGAAAACTTAATCACTAAACATAATACTCGACTTGAACTGAAATATTCTGAATTTATATACTTGATATACTAGATATACTGCTAAACAGTACAGATACACTGCTGAAACAGTGCAGACCGGGTTTGTGTACCCAAACCCGTCTGGACCGGCACAACTTATGTGCACGCCAGAACGCCTCCCCAGTAATGGTACTCACCGGGTAGCTCGGAACGGAAGGCCTCGGAACGGATCTGAACTGAACTTGAACCGGACTGGACTCGATTTGAACACTTCGGAAACCGGACTTGACTTGGGACTTCGGAAACTGGTGGGCCTCTGTATACCTCGGATCTTGCTCTTTCAGCTAGGCTCTGGTCGGGATACTTCGCACTTCTCACCGCCTCGTCTGGGTGTTGATCGCAGCCTCAGTCGCCCCCGCTTGACCGGAGGGAGACACAGGAAATCCTGCTGGTACGCGTTATTGTCCGTCCAGCTGTGGCAGGAGACCGGGCCTGCAACGCACCGCCGGCGCGTGAGATGAGAAAGTGTCCCTATTCGGGCGCCATTCATGTGGTAAATAATTTAATTACCGGGACTTAATTTGATACGGAAACATAATAAAAATAGCTCAGTAAATAAGAGGCAGGATCCGTGGTATTAGAGGTTCTAAATGGGCTTTTATTCCAATGGTCGATTATAATCGGTTGCTCCAGGTTCCATCACCACGAAGGTTCAGGAAGTGAAGTACATACGTTATTGACAATCAATTACTTTTATACAATAGGCATTACAGTGAGGCCAATACAAGAGGCGTAACAATTGATAGTGGTGATAATATATTCATACGTAGCAAAAATAGGCGTAACTGGGAGTGATGAAAGAACGTCATCAGATGTGATGTCATAAGAGGGTGGTTACATGAAAGAATTTCGCAATGTCAGCAGAAATATTTGGCAGATATGCGCGCGCAGCAGTATGACGTGTGATTGACGTGCAACTAGGGGGTGAAGGGGACTTGATATTTAGCTCTACATGTGGCGACAGAAGTCTGGAGGGTCAAGTCAACCTAATCCCAAATCATATCTAACATCCTATGTTTAAAGAACTATGCTATCCAAAAGAGAGGTCTCTTAGAGTAGAATCTTATTCTATACTGACTATACTGACGGTTAGTGCGTGTACAAGCGTCTAAGTGTCTACACTAGATGCGAGGGCGGAATCTTCCATAGTAACAGGGCTATGAATTACTTGTATGAAGACAGAGAAGTCGGGCCTTTGCTTGGTAGCTGGAAGAATGTTTACTTAAGCTACTAGACAGGAATGCATTGGGCAGGGAGCGGAGCAGATAATTTTCGAAGGTGAAATACAGTTCTTGGCAGGCAGCAAGCTGATGTCAGGCTTCGTGAGCCGCGCAGAGAATGAGACAAAGTTCATGGTCACAGATGCAGGCTCGGACTGGAGCTTCAAAGACAGAAAGCAAGAAGAGTTCGATGACAGAATCAGGGCCTACTTGCCTGGACTGTAAAAATGGCATAAGTGAACCATATAAAGGCAGTGGCCTTTCGTACTTAGGAATGGAATATCCGGCCCATTCATGGCGGATCAACAGAGGACATGTTAACGGTGGACGCACATGTATTTGCGTCTTCATAACTGGAACTGGAGGGAACATACATGTACTTGTAACATGCACATAGAACCGTTGGGGTCCAAGATAGGGGACATAACTGACCAGAAAAATCCATATTTCCACAGTGTGGTGGTGCATAGGGCACTTCAGGTCTTGGACATTCATCTACCCTCAGTGGCATTCAAGACAAACATCTTGACAGTAATTACATTATTTTTTATTATTTCAGGGGCCCCCTACCGCCGCCTTCCACCGATATATTGGAGACCATATTGTTTTCCCCAATTTTGGGGCTTTTCGGCCTTTCCTCTCGTAAATTTCTTTCTCGAGGTTAAAAGTGGAAAGGAGCCGGGCTACCCATTGCAAGAAGGAAAGGTGGCCACTGGATCTAACCAAGCGGTAGCAATGCAGATTTTGACCACTGCCATTACCAGAAACATAAAGCATGGATGAGTGCCATCTGACCCTGAGCTGCTTACCCCAAATAGCATTAGTTCTGGGGTTAGGACTACATTCATCTTCAGTGTTACCTCTAAAAATTGTTGTATATCTTTCTTAAGGATAGCAAGTTGCGGGCAGGTCGAGAACATGTGCACCAGATCCGCCCTGGAGGCCTGGCAGCGAGGGCAGCACTTTGCTATTTTATCTGGCGTATAGTACAGATCCAGGATCTTTTTAAAATGCTGCGCCTGTAGTTTTGATTAGCAAAGTATACTGTGTCCCTTATCTAAGGAATCGAGAAACCCAGATCCTTTTATCCCAAGCCTTTGGTCCCATTTGTCAGCCTGTTTCTCTAAGTCGTCCGGCTGCGTGGCAACCAGCTCACTATAGATTTTACTAATAGTACACCCTTCCTCGTCCTTTAGACGATCAATTAAGGCATTCTTGGCTATCCCTTTTGGGCCCCCTGTTTTCTTCCCCCAGTAACTGCGCACCTGTAAATATTTAAAAAAATCTTTCTTATCTACTCCAAATTTATCCTGTATCTCTCTTGAGAATGATCTGACTCCAGTTACGGCAACAAGGTCCCCAATCACTCCTATACCCAACTTCTTCCACCGTCTCATTATATTATCATGAAAGACTATTGGTAGTGCCGGGTTCATGTGTAGGGGGTATAGTAGTTTATTCTCCCTATCCCCATCTTTCTTTTGGTCGTCTTCCAAACCTGTCCTGCTGCTACTAGCTTCTTAAACCTCACCTTCTTATAGTAGCTTAGCTCAGTAAATCTTTAAAAAATAATAATAATGTAATTAATGTCTAGAATTTTTTTACTCCAACGCGTATTTTGTCTTGAAGAAATCTTTCTGAATAATCGTCTGTATGTGCATTATCGATTTGAAAATACTGTGTGAGAAAACAAGGCCGCTGCTAATGGTATATGTAATCTTATCCTATACATTTTATTACTATGAAATCTCTCTGAATAATCATTTGTATATGAATTTATGTGCCCCGCCTACAAATATCTCAATAAAAATATATTTTTTAAAAGACTAGCATCTTGACAGAGGTTCTTTAGAGTCACCCCATCCGATCCTTTACTGTCCTTTAATTAAGCCCATAAAGACGTTCTACTTTGGGACTGGTCCGAGCCCTGCACAGAAGCTCCTGTATCACACCACTTCTGGGGACCCCATTTTCCTTACCCAGCACCCCACCCCTGAGAGCTTGGTTGTCCAGCCCTCCACCACTAGGGTCAACTGCGGTGCATTCCTTACCACTGCACTGGATAGGGAATTCAAGAACCTGGAATCTTTGGCAAGAGAATGTTCTCTTTCGCCAGCCTTCTGGGATTATATTCCAAAGTGATCTGGGATTAGATTGCGCAAGTGCTGGCTATAGTCTTGGAGGAGGCCAGAACCATGCTCTCCCAAGCTATTGCTGATGGGAGAGACGCATCAAACGTCACCATACAATGTGGACTTAATATGACCTACTCGCTTGGTAGATCGATTTTATTGTCGTGGCCTTGCGGTGCCATGTCCAGCTGAGAACCAGTCCACCCAGCCTCCCCCCTCCCCCACACAGCCGCAGCCTCCAAACGCCTTTAGTTTCCCCTCCGAACACCATGGGCATCCAGTGGGAAGCAGGATACACCATCACCTTTACCACTTGTGACCATGTAATATTGGATCTTTGGGTTTTGCAGGTACTCCAAAAGGGCTACTCCCTTCCCTCTGTGAACAACCCTCCACCCATGCTACCCACTTACAATCCAGGTGACGGAGAACTACCTCTCCTTGCTCTGTCAGTAAGTGCTAGCTCTCTTGGCAAAGGGAGCCAAAGAGAGGGTGTCGGCATCCGAAGTAGGCCATGGTTTCCCACTACTTCTGGTGTTAAAGGACAGAGGCCATTGTCCTATCCTATACCTGTGCCTTCTCAATCTCTTCCTGAAAAAGGAGAAATTCAAAATGCTTGCGCAAGTTCTGTCGTCCCTGGACTTGGGAGACTGGATTGTAGTGTTGGACTTGCAGGATGCATATTTCCACATCCCCACGGTATGCCAAGAGCACTTTCAGATTGCCATACTTCTCTTCGGCCTTACCAGTGCCCCTCTGGTGTTTGCAAAAATGATAGTGGTGGTTGCAGCTCATCTGCAGAGGTCAGGGATTCCAGTCTTTCCCTACCTGGATGACTAGCTTTGAAGGCGGGATCGCCCCAGGCAGTCGTTTCCCACCTCTAGACTACGGCGAACCTTCTGCACTCGCTGTGGTTCACAATCAGTGTGACAAAGTCACACGTGGGGCTGAATGGAGAAGATGGCGGCCGACTAAGGAGCTCGGTCGGGAACTCCGTGCCCTAAGTTATATCAAACAAATGAGATATGGCCGTCTACATCAATATTCAACTACCATCGGATAAAGATTGAAATAATGTGTATCGGGAGTGGATCCGGAAAGATAGGATATACTACTGAGGCATAAAGAGGCACCAACGAAGAAAACGAAGATCGAGGAGAAAAAAAGCAAACCACAAGGGTCAAGGTACCTGGTGGGCCATCGACATCACTGGCACGATCTCGCTGCCGGTCTGCGGTCGGCATCGTTGTTTAGCGCTGTTGCGGCAGGGGTCACTCGTGTGAAGCCTGTGTGAAGCCTCCTGAAGGGAGGTTTGGCGTCCGACCCTGGCGCAAGGGAACAGGTCAGAGGCAATGTCTCGTCGGGCCGCGGGAGTGTGGGCGGAAGCAACTGAGGCGCAACGCAGCAGCAGGAGGGCCGCCTATAGAGTTTCCCTCCGGGGGAGAGCAGTGGCAGCAGTCGAGATAGCCTACGCAGAAGGAAAAAAGAAGAGCAGCTCCACTCACAGCATTACGGATAGCCCAGACTGGGAGAGATTAGATAGTATCATCATCATCGCAGGAAGGCGGGGACTGGAGGACAGTGTGAACATGAGCCGGTGAGTGTGCAGGGCTCTGGTTTAGTACCTGGCAAAAAGCTAATTGAAACGGGAGTAGGGCAGGGAAAAGCTTCTGTAGGGGCATTTCTGGGCTCAACTCCAAGGGGACCCGGCAGTCAAGGGGCAGTAGCAGCAGGGAACCTGGAAGACATTAAGGTCCCTCCAACCACTAGCAGAGATTTGGAGAGTGGATCTATTGAAGGAGGGGTTATTGCCTTAGGAGCAGATACTTGCCTGCTAAGGGGAACACTAATTCCAGGACGCACCCAGCCACTAAAGACATTAAAGTAAGTAAAGAGAAATCTCCAACACTGGCTAACGCATCGCCCAAAGTGATAAGAAGACACAACAAAAAGTATATCTCAGGGCAACCACAAGCCCCGTTGTCCAGGGCAAGTCGCGCTAACCTAAAAACACCAGGCCTGAGCAGCGTACAGAAAATCACTCCCTCTCTGAGATCTTACTTCAGGGTTCAGGAGAAGTACGACAAATTAGAATCAGGAAGGAGAGGATCAAAGATCTTGGAGAAAACTCTCAGCAGCGTCACCACAGAAGCAGATCTTCAACCATCTCGTTCGCCTTTGGCGGGAGTCACAAAATTAAATGCCAGAGAAAACCAAGGTTGGAAGTATAGATCTAGCGATGAGCAACAGATATCAAGTTCTCTCTACACAGGAGCCAGAAACTGTAGGAAAAGCCCTAGAAGGTGCTGAAGCTGCAAAAGGGGTTGTCCCCGGGGGTGGGGGGGGAGGGCAGAAACTAACCCAAATATCAGACAAGATCCAGTAGCCTCCGGTAATCGCCACGCAGAAAACATCCTAGAAGAAATAATGGAGATGAGAGCCAATTTTGCGATCTCAGAGAGGAATCAAACGAAGATGCAAGAAGCCTGTGAGGCACTCAACCAAAAAATAAACACGCTCATTGATAGTGACGCAGGTGGAGGTGAGGCCAATCATGAAGAGATAACTAAGTTGAAAACTAGAGAAATGGAGATCAGTGAAAGAATGGAATCCCTGGAGAACCATGCTAGGAGGAACAACCTTAAAATCCTAAATGTATAGAAGGGGAAGATATAAAAGGGTTCATGATTCAGCTACTGGAGGAGAAATTCCCTGGACTAAATCGGTTAACCTTGCAGAGGATATCCAAAGGGATACATCGAGATCCTTTCAGGAAAGGGAAACCGAGGAAAAACCCTAGAAAAATCTTGATTAATTTCATGACATATTCCCAGAAGGAGAAAATCCTGAGTGAAGGTCTTAAAGCTGGCTCGTTTCCTAAAGATGATTGGTCTTGCAGAATCAGGTCAGACATATCTAGAACAACCCAAGATAGACAATGGGAGTTGGGCCAGCATATGCCACAACTAAGATCGCTCGGTGCTACTGTTCAAATGCGCTTCCCAGCCTCCTTGAAAATCATGTGGGACAATAAAATGCACAACATGAGACCGAAAGGAAGTTGAAGGCCTCATAGAACAAATCAAAACACAACAGAAAGATCACTCCTAAAATATAAGATATAAATTATAAGTTTGATCTTCAATGGTGATAGAGCTCAAAAGGGCGGAAAATCTGCCCAGAAGAAAAGGGAGGCTTCTCCAGGGAGGGGGTGGGGTCCATCGTAAAAAATGTACATCACAAAACTTTGGAAAAGAAAAACAATCATAGCACGGGGTGGGGAGCAAAATTGGGAAGAAAAGAAAAAAAAGTCCTAAAAGCAAATTTAAGAGGAGAAAGGGTACCCCTAAGTGAATTACAAAGGATTAAAGAAGATGCTGGCCGTCGGTAATAAAGCCAAAGAAAAGAGGCTTAACATTTTATCGTGGAATATAAAAGGGCTAAGGATAAAAAAACGGAGATTGAAGATCCTGGAATACATAAAAAAATATTGCTTGCGAAATAATCATACTACAGGAAACTCACTTATTAAAAGAAGAATGGGCGTTGATCTGCAAAAATCAGAGATGGTTGGATCACTGCATATGCACAAACCAAGACTGTAATGTTAAGGGCGTAGCAATTATATTTAAAAAATCTTTGAAAGCAATCATTGTAAAAACAGAAATAGATAAAAAAGGCAGATGGATAATTGTAATAGCAAAAATACATAATAATTCTTATACTGTAGCAGGATACTACGCCCCTAACGTGGATGATTCTGAGCCCCTGCAAAAAATATACTCTCTTCTAATGACAGCACAAGGACCGATAATAATGGGTGGGGATTTTAACATAATATTAAATCCCAAGGAGGATCGACACCCAGCAAAAAATCTTCCTAATCTACCAACAATTAGAGCATGGGTCGGGATGTGCATTAAGGACTTGGGGCTTGTAGATGTATGGAAAGAAAAAGGAAAGAAAAATCACAGATTCACCCTTCAGAATAAAAGGCTAGGGCATGCCTCTAGAATCGATTTCTTTTTGATTGACAGAAGCCTGGTTGACCGCACAAGTAAGGTTGAACATATTCCAGAACATATTTCGGACCACTCAGCTGTGCAACTCAGCCTTAGCCTAAAAACCTCCCCTTGTAATCAGAGATGGACAGTGAACAGAGTTATCTTTGCAGCTACATCGTGCCTTTTGAGAAAGTGTGGTAAATAATTTAATTACCGGTACTTAATTTGATGCGGAAAATTAATAAGAATAGCTCAGTAAAATAAGAGGCAGAATCCGTGGTATTAGAGATTCGGAACGGGCTTTATTCCAATAACAATTCGAATTGTTGGCTTCATATTCCATCACCACGGAGGTTCAGGAAGTGAAGGACAATACATTATTGACAGGTAATCATTTTTATAGAAGAGGCATTACAGTGAAACAGATGCAGGAGGCGTAACAGTTGATAACAGAGATAAAGATATACATGCGTAACTAAAATGGGTGTAACTAGGCGTAACTAAAGAACGTCATTAGGTATGATGTCACAAATGGGTGGTTCCATGAAAGAATTTTCGCAATGTCAGCAAAAATACTTGGCAGAGATGCGCGCGCGGCAGCATGACGTGTGATTTGACATGCAACTAGGGGGAGAATGGGACTTGACATTTAGCTCTACATGTGGAGACAAAAGTCTGGGGTTATGTCAACCTAATCCCAAATCATATCTAATATCCTATGTTTAAAGAACTGTGTTATCCAAAAAGAAAGGTCTCTTAGGATAGAATCTTATTCTATACTGACTATACTGACTGTTAGTGCGTGTACAAGCGTCTAAGTGTCTACACTAGATGCGAGGGGGTAGGAATATTCCATGGTAACAGGGTTTATGAATTACTTGCATGAGGACAGCGAGGCCTGGCCCCTTTGCACGGTAGCTGGAGGAATGTTTACCTAAACTGCTAGACAGGAATGCATCGGATGAGGGGCGGAGGAGATAATCTTGAAGGTGAAGTACAGTTTTCTGGCAGGCTACGGGCTGGATCAGGCACCGTTAGCCGCACAGGGAGTAGGACAAAGTTCATGGTCACAGATGCAGGCTCAGACTGGAGCTTTCAGAGGCAGAAGGCAGGAAAAGGCTTGGTGGCAGAATCAGGGCCTACTCGCCTGGACTGTAAAATGGGATAAATGAACCATATAAAGCCGGTCGCCTTTCATACTTAGGAATAGAATATCCAGCCCATTCATGGCGGATCTGAAAGAGGACATGTTGACGGTGGACGCACATGTGTTTGCGTCTTCATAACTGGAACTGGAGGGAACATACATGTACTTGTGATTTATACATGAAACCGTTGGGGTCCAAGATAGGGGACATAACCGACCATAAAAATCCATATTTCCACATTCCCTCCTTGTCCCCTACTGGCCCTTAGGAGATATCAATCTTCATCAATCCATCGATCTGTTCATATAACATCATTTGTTCTTCTTTCTTCTTCCGGGATCTCGAACGAAAACTTGGATGTGGGATACACGAGGTGGCACACAGACCACAAATCGCTGGCCCACATTGTAGACATAAGCAGCAACTGAATAGTATGAGAAAGCCAATACCTAGGAAGGAGAGCATTCTCCATCCCCAGGCTGACAACACGCCCCAGAACCAACCGGACCAAGTCCAGGTGCCTGGACTCTGGTGTATCTGGCTTACAATCTTATGAAGGCGGGTTATGGCTTTATATACTGACGGTGAATTTTCTGGTATGAAAATGCAACAACTTGATCCGATGACCCTACAAGCTCCGCCCCTATCGGCCAGGATGACGTCAAGGACAAGACGATTCTGAAGCACAACAATCCGCATAGCAGACTGTTCTTCTGTTAAATTGCCTAAGGCGGAAATAGTTTCGTTCACTACTGCTTCAAGGGTTCTGGTTAATCTACGTATCAATTTACTATTAGTGACTGTACCTATATAGGGAAAGAAACCTTTATTGAAATCTGTGTATTTTTCCCATGCTGTTTCAGTGTAATCGACGATTGGGAGATCTCTCTGCTGTCTATTGTGTACTAAATGAGTATTTCTATGATAATCAGGAGGAGCTAGAAAAACAGGTGGTAGGAGGAATGCTATGTAACAGGTACCATCCCAATCTAGAGGTAGGCGTATATATGCGGTCTGGCCACATATAAAGTAGGAATGACGAGAAGCTCTAAATGTAGACTTGCCTTGATCACTGAATTTTATCACAGTGGTGCATTTACTATGGCCCATGTGTATGGAGCCATTCTTTCTTATACATAGTTCCCCTTTTACTGGGAATACGGACATGGCGGGCAAGATTGGTGTAGCTTCAGATTCAACGTTCAGGATCATGAGGTTAAGTGTAAAATTACCTAATCCATATACTTCATTTTCTAGATCAGTTCCTGTTCTTTTGGGAAGTCCCTCCTTGTTAGGGTAGCAGACTTTAAGCAAAACTAAGTTCAGGTTTCCCCATACCCAGTTGTCTTGATAGACTGCGGAATTCGAATCTAGGGAATTAATCAAACTAAACCATGCTCCACAGGAGCCATTGTGTGTGAACGGATAAGGAAAGAGGGGCAAAACTCCCTTATAGTTCTGATAGGGAGGGAGTCGGCCACATATCCAACAATTTGTGGCATTGCTGGTTTGATGGGAATGATGTAGCATACTAATGAAAGTGTTATTGCGCATCGCAAATCTATAGGACAACTCGTGCGGGGGTAATTCACTAAAAGAATGTTCAGCAGTAATATTGTAAACATGTTTAGAAATAGGATAATATATGTGCAACAATATACTTGCAGCGATTATTAAAAGACTTAAGAAAAACAAGATTAATAACGTCACTGTGCAATGACTACACAGTGATTTACAGTACGCATGCTTTTTCAACTGCATCTTTCGGTTTCTTTCTCTATTCAGGTCTAGGGGATACATGTCAGAGACAAATTCGACCGATTCACCTTGGAGAGGACTTAAACAATCAAATTGTCTGACTTATTAGACCGTAATTTTAGTTTGTATAGTTCCTTATCGCTTTGTTCAACCAAAGGGAGCTTTGAGTCAATCGGTGAAGACACGCGAGGTGTAACGTTTACATCAGACGGTAGTCCATGAAATTTCTTGATATGACTTGAATGTAACCATCCTTTGCGACCCTCGATCTTCACGGCTGTCCTCGTGGTGAGTAGTACAAGTTGAGGCGATTTCCACCTAGGATCCAGCTGAGTCTTCCGGTCAAAATTACGCACTAACACCAGGTCCCCGGGAACTACGTCATGGGGTTTCACCTCGGTGTTGTCGGGAAAGGCTGCAGCTACCTGTGAACGACAAGATTGTAGTGCAGACATCAAGGAAGCCAGGTAATCTGTCAGCATATTACAGTCAACATCAGTTATTTTGCGTGGTATAGGCGTCCCCCACATATTTGGTGGTCTGCCAAAGATCACCTCATAAGGGGATAGCCCTGTTCGAGAGTGCGCCACCATTCTCATGTAAAAGAGTGCAACTGGTAAGGCTACTACCCAATCGACACCTTTCTCTCTACATATTTTGGACAATCTAATTTTCAGAGTTTGATTATGTCGTTCCACGAGACCTGCTGCCTCGGGGTGTCGGACACAGTGAAATCTCCATTGATAGCCTAACAAAAGTGAAACGTGTTTCATTAGTTCGGATGAGAACGGCTGGCCGTTATCTGAGTAGACAACACGTGGTAAACCGTACCGTGGGAAGAATTCTCGAACCAACTGTTTGGCAGTAGTCGGGGCAGTGTAATCTGAGACCGGGTAGGCTTCTGTCCAACGGGAAAGAGCACAGACAACTACAAGAACATATTTGAATCCTCGACATCGTTCCATCTGGATATAATCCATCTGGAGGACTTCAAAAGGGTGATCAGGAGGCTGAAATCCACCCTGTTCTACGGGAATGCTTTTACCTGGGTTAAACTGACAACAGATCATACAGGTACGAACTTTTTGTTTAGCTGCTGCTCGTAAATGTTTGTTGAACCAAATGTGTTGAATGCTGTCTAGCATAGCTTTTTCTCCTAGGTGCGCTGGACTATGTATTGTATTAATGATAACTTGAACCATAGAGTCGGGAAGAAACCATATAGATTTTTCCTTCGTCATCCATCCTTGATTCGTTTGGATCCCTCCTAATTCAGTCCATTTCTTTATTTCATCTGGTGTAGCATGTGTCTGTATGTCAATTACGTCAAGAGCGGGATCCTTAACCGTCATGCAATGTGTTGGTGTCAGAACTATTGTCTTTGTCATGTCAGATGTGTGAGTTTGATTCTGAGCAGTCTGTTTAGCTGTTCTGTCAGCTAGGTTATTGCCTTGGGAAATGATATCAGTAACTTTCGTATGAGCTTTACATTTCATAATTGATATTGCAGTGGGTAGATGTATTGCATCTAATAAGGCATGAATGATGGGTCCGTGCTGAATGTGGGCACCGTGAGAAGTTAAATAACCTCTCTCTCGCCACAGTACGCCGAAGTCATGTACAACTCCGAATGCATAACGTGAATCAGTGTATATGTTGACTTTCTTATTTGTGGCTTGAATACAGGCTTGTGTCAGAGCGATGAGCTCTGCTGCTTGAGCTGACAAGGTGTTTATGCAATTTGTTTCAATGACTTCAGTGTCTGTTGTGACTGCATACGCGGCCACTAGCTCTCCTGTACTTGTTCTCATACATGAACCATGTAAATGTAATGTAAATGTAAAATCCACTTTTATAGCGCAACTATCACTCCAAGGAGTATCTACATACAACGTCAGGTCTGGATCTGACAATGGGATATCTGTCAAGTCTTGTCTGGGTTTCGTCGTGATAGTAATAACTTCGATACAATCATGTGCTAGTGGGTCTGTTCCGTTTACTGGCAAAAGTGTGGCAGGATTCAATGTACTACAACGTCTGATTTCTATGTGTGGCTGAAACAATGTCAATTCGTAACCGGTAAGTCTTGCTATAGTCAAGTGTTGTGTTTGCGTTCGGTTCACAAGAACCTCTACTGCGTGTGGTACTTGTACTGTCAATGGATGTCCTAACACTATGGCATCGCTTTGTCTGATTGCTAAAGCTGTCGCTGCCACTGATTTCAGGCACGCAGGCAGAGCCTGAGCTACGGGATCTAATGTACTAGAAAAATAAGCACATGGTTTGTGTGATCCTGCTTGTTCCTGTGTGAGTACTGACAAAGCAGTACCTTCGCGTTCTGTAACAAAGAGTGTAAACTGTTTACTGTAACATGGTGTTGCTAGGACAGGTGCTTGACATAAAGCTTTCTTTAGGCTTTCAAAAGCTTGTGTATGTTCCTGAGTCCAAGGGAGGACAGTCGATGTGGCCGCCTCCTGTGTTGTCAACTGAATGAGTGGTTTTGCTAGACATGCATACTGAGGGATCCACTGCCTACAATATGAAGTGAGGCCTATAAAAGCCCGTACCTCCTTTTGTGTCTTGGGTATTGGCATGTTAGCAATTAACTGGATGCGATCTGACGTAAGCTGCCTTCCCTCCTTGGACAGCGAGTGCCCAAGGTAAACAACTCGCTGGACACAGAATTGCAGCTTAGAAGGGGACACCTTGTGCCCCTTTTCGGCCAAAAATTGTAAAACCGTCAGTGAAGCTTTTTCACATTCAGTTTCGCTTCTAGCGGTGATCAGCAGATCATCGACATATTGAAGCAGGGCAGTGTTGACTGGCATGTGGATACTGTCAAGTTCTCGTTTCAGTGCTTGGCTATAGATGCTGGGGCTTTCTGTGAATCCTTGAGGTGCGCGTGTGAATTTAAAGCTTCGTCCATTTAAACTAAATCCGAACAAGTATTGGCTTTCCGGATCTATTGGGACGCTGAAAAAGGCATTCTTGAGATCAATTACAGTAAAGAATGTTGCTTCGGAATCAATGGCTGTCAGTAATGAAGAAATGTCTGGAACTACGGGGTATTGTGGTACGATACATTTATTTAATTCGCGCAGATCAATAACCAATCGATATACTGGCGGGGCTTTTGGATCAGTTCGTTTAAGAATCGGAATTATCGGGGAGTTACATACATTGGAGTCGGTTTCCACAACCACTCCTTGGGTAATAAGCTCGTCAATGATTTGCAGTAAAGCCACTACAGCATCTGGGGGTAACTTGTATTGTCGCATTCGTGGTAGTACCACTCCTGTCTTTAGTGTGACTCGATATGGTGTAATGTTCATGCAACCAACATCTGTAGGGCCTTGTGCCCATAAATGTGTGGGTAAAGTCTGTAGTCGGTGATCCATGTCTCGGGACACATAGTGCCCTTTGAAATCACGTAAAAACAATCTTACTCCTTCCGGAGAACAACATATTATAGCTCCTAGAGCTTTCAATGTTTTTATACCTAACAGGTTTTCTGGACATGATTTTGTAAGCAATAAATCTGTAGTTCGTGTCAAGGGACCAATCGTAAGTGGAAGAGGCTGTGATACTTCGTTAATGATAGGTTTTCCTGAAAAACCAAGGGAAATATTCTGTGAGCCTGAGAGGGGTGCCCCTGGAACTTCACTACGTTTTATGGTTGTTCGGCTTGCCCCTGTATCAAGTAAAAATTTTCTATCTTGGCCTAATAGTTCACTGTGTACATAAGGTCCTTCTTGATCTACAGGGACCTCGATAAGGGGTAAGCCAACTTCCCTCTCTAGGCTGTTTCATGAGTATCGTTGATAATCAGGATAGTCATACTGTGCGGTCTGGTACATCTGTCGTGTCGTTGTTGGTGTGGCAGCAATAGGCTGCGGTGATGGAGCTGGCATAGACTGTTGCGGAGCTGGCATGGCCTGTGCATGCTGCGGGGCTCCTTGTTGGTTCTGATCCTGTCTAAGTGGCCGTGGTCTTTCTTTTGTATTACCTATGGCGATATTATGTTTTAAAACTGGACAATCGTGTACATAATGACCTGGCTGTTTACAATAGTTGCATGTCCCTTTTACAGAACCTGCTGAAACACTGGACTGTGTCATACCCTTTTTATGACCGTCAGCTGGAACTGTCTGGGAAACTAGCATTTTCATTTTCGTGTCTTTCATGCGTCTTTGTTCATGTTCTTGTTCCTCTCTAATTCTATTGTGATGGTACTGTAGCATTTGTAACATTTGTGACGGAGTGTTACCTTGCCAGGTACTCTCGAATTTCAATACTCTATTCTTAACTTGGGGCAAGGCATTTTCAACTAATTTTGTCACAAACAGATGTGGATACGATTCGCTACTTGCTTTTATTCCACTATTTATACCAAAACATTTTTCGAATCGGGCATAAAAATCACTAGTGTCTTCATCTTGCTTTTGTTTACAGGCTGATATTGCACCCCAGTCTTCCTTTTTCGTAGTTAATAAACGTGGCAGTACCTGTACTAATAAACCTGGTAGTATTTTGGTCTTTTCCCCAAGCCCTAAACCTGGACCTCGAGCTGTTTCTTCGTTTTCTAATGCTGTCCAATCTATCTTTTGGTCTCCCACCTCCCAATCCTTTTCTTTGAGTTTTTCATAAATGCCCGCAGGCATTAATACCTTTAATATTTTCATAATGTCGGGATAGGTATACTCTCCCATGAGCAGCATGTCTTTAATTTCACGGTGGAAACCCGCTGGGTCTTTGTCATGACTGGGTACCACTTTCTTCATTTCTAATAGTTCCATTTTAGATATGGGTGTGTATACAAACACACGTTTAAACTGATTGTCATCACCTTTTATCGGGTGCACTTCGCGTAAGGGATTCTGTCTATCCATATAATACGTCGTTCTTTCCTTGATGGGCAGTGAGACATGTTCGGGGCATACAAAAAGAATGTACTGCTTTCTGGATTTTAGTATTTCTCTAATTAACTCAGTACCTGAACCTCTCCATTTATTCGTGAGTAATTCAGTCAATATATCAGGTAAGGGACTAGGATCGGAGTGTTGGCTTTTATATAATATAAGGAGTTGTTGAATCCTGTAGATACCAGCTAAATGCTGTTCATCTGGGGTGAGGTTCAAAAACGTGTGCGCTAGTGTATCATCACTATATTTTCCGGGACTGTCAACCCAGTGAACGGCTGACCTGGCTAATTCTTGTTCGTCCATAGAATCGAGTATATGATAACCCCTTCGTTCTCGGAGTAATTTGTCAGCGGCTTGGAACGAATGTTCGGGGGACCTTATATTTATTATAGGGGTTTGGAAATTTCTGTTATTTTCTGGACGTATCGGACGTATCGGATCAGTAAAGCCTCTAGTATTATTACAAGATCTTCCTCTACCTACATAGGCCATGGTTTCTAACTGTCCTGTGGGCAGTTCTAATTCTTCCTCCTCCTCGTTTTGTTCAGGCTGGTCTACCGCCAATCTTTCTTCGTGTATTCGTTCTACTTCTTTGCGGATCTTTCGGCACATAGCTACTATACTTAATAATCTATCATGTCTCCCCTCTGATATATTCCGACTCCATGTGGTAAGAATTCGCATTTCCTCCGGATTTACCCCTGGTCGGTCTTGATTTCTGATCACACAATTTATGAGGAAACGTAACAGTTCCCCCTGTATCTCCACTTTCTGGTACTCCATGGCTCTATTAATACTTTCAGAATCTCGCCCTGACTGGACAAAGTGATATATATTTTCTAAATGTGTAGTCATTCCTGGTAGCCTCCCTAAATATATTGCAGCTCGTCGGATACGTAATGATGCCAGCAGCATTTCGTCCTCTTTGCCGGGCACAGGGTCATATCTACAATCTACTAGAAGTTCCTTAAGCATGTCGAGAGTTACTAGTTTGGGCGTACGTTGGTGGGCTAATTCTTGAAAGGAAAGTTTATTTACTCTGGGTGGCGTGGAAAAAATGTTTGTCGTACCTCCTGTAGCACCGCCTGGGGTGCTGGATGTGAAAGGATTCGTTGAACGTGATATAGCAACCATAGGTGTGGGTACAGCTGTAGAAACAGATGTGCTTGCCGGAACTTGTGTCGGAGTTTGTTGTTGCGGAGGTACAGACGGAGGGTCTTGGCGTTGAACCCCCTCGGCAGACGGTCTATGTGGTGCAGTATTAGCATACTCGGGAGCTGCGTCGTCTAAATAAGAGGAAAGGAAAACATCTTCTGCGGTTCTGGGATGCCCTTTGGGATGTGCTTTTATCGGAAACAATGGAGGTGGCAAGTCTTTTGGTATCTCCGGAGTAGCCTTAGGTAACCCTTCGGCCAGAAGAGGATACATACCATTCATAAGGGCATTTCTTTGTCTGTCTACTTGTTCTGCTTTTGCTCGGGTACCTTCTTCAATTAATAGATTTTCTCGGACTTTATTTGAATTCTCCTTACTTTTCTCTTCCTGTCTGAGTGCTTTTTCTGTATGTCTATACGATTCTTTACGCCATAATTCAATGGCATCTTTCTGTGATTGTCTAGCTTTCTTTTTCCATAATTCTTCCTCTATTTTCATGATGCAATCTGCATCCCAGGTCCCAGCTGCGGGCCACCTCTGACTTTCTGGTAATTCCTTGGTGTAGTCTACCCATAAATCAAGAAATAATATGGCGTCTAGGCCATGTTTATGATACATGAAGTACCCTGGAGTGTCCCTAGGAGGAATTGGAACAGCTTCTTCGAGTACCCCTTTTCTAGTTTTGATCTGTCTTAATTTCGAAAAGAGCGGCATATTGAGAACTGATCTGAGACCTAATTTTGAACACGTTTAATACAACAAAACACAATAATGAACAGTCATTCACACCACAATATGCAGAACGTATTTAAAACATTTAACATTTAATATTTAATGAACAACAATGATGGCCATTTAGGGAACTAGTCACTAAGCATAATACTCGGCACTAACTAGGTATTCTGAATTATATACTAGACATACTAGATATACTGCTAAACAGTACAGATACACTGCTGAAACAGTGCAGACCGGATTTGTGTACCCAAACCCGTCTTGACCGGCACAACCTATGTGCACGTCAGAACGCCTCCCCGGCAATGGTACTCACCGGGTAGCTCGGAACGGAAGGCCTCGGAACTGAACTGAACTGAACTGAACTGGACTTGGACCGGACTGGACTCGACTCGAAACTTCGGAACTTCGGAACCTGGTGTGCCTCTGTATACCTCGGATCTTGCTCTCTCAGCTAGGCTCTGGTCGGGATACTTCGCACTTCTCACCGCCTCGTCTGGGTGTTGATCGCAGCCTCAGTTACCCCCGCTCGGCAGGAGGGAGATACAGGAAATCCTGTGGGTACGCGTTGTTGTCCGTCCAGCTGTGGCAGGAGACCGGGCCTGCAACGCACCTCCGGCGCGTGAGATGAGAAAGTGTCCCTATTCGGGCGCCATATATGTGGTAAATAATTTAATTACCGGTACTTAATTTGATGCGGAAAATTAATAAGAATAGCTCAGTAAAATAAGAGGCAGAATCCGTGGTATTAGAGATTCGGAACGGGCTTTATTCCAATAACAATTCGAATTGTTGGCTTCATATTCCATCACCACGGAGGTTCAGGAAGTGAAGGACAATACATTATTGACAGGTAATCATTTTTATAGAAGAGGCATTACAGTGAAACAGATGCAGGAGGCGTAACAGTTGATAACAGAGATAAAGATATACATGCGTAACTAAAATGGGTGTAACTAGGCGTAACTAAAGAACGTCATTAGGTATGATGTCACAAATGGGTGGTTCCATGAAAGAATTTTCGCAATGTCAGCAAAAATACTTGGCAGAGATGCGCGCGCGGCAGCATGACGTGTGATTTGACATGCAACTAGGGGGAGAATGGGACTTGACATTTAGCTCTACATGTGGAGACAAAAGTCTGGGGTTATGTCAACCTAATCCCAAATCATATCTAATATCCTATGTTTAAAGAACTGTGTTATCCAAAAAGAAAGGTCTCTTAGGATAGAATCTTATTCTATACTGACTGTTAGTGCGTGTACAAGCGTCTAAGTGTCTACACTAGATGCGAGGGGGTAGGAATATTCCATGGTAACAGGGTTTATGAATTACTTGCATGAGGACAGCGAGGCCTGGCCCCTTTGCACGGTAGCTGGAGGAATGTTTACCTAAACTGCTAGACAGGAATGCATCGGATGAGGGGCGGAGGAGATAATCTTGAAGGTGAAGTACAGTTTTCTGGCAGGCTACGGGCTGGATCAGGCACCGTTAGCCGCACAGGGAGTAGGACAAAGTTCATGGTCACAGATGCAGGCTCAGACTGGAGCTTTCAGAGGCAGAAGGCAGGAAAAGGCTTGGTGGCAGAATCAGGGCCTACTCGCCTGGACTGTAAAATGGGATAAATGAACCATATAAAGCCGGTGGCCTTTCATACTTAGGAATAGAATATCCAGCCCATTCATGGCGGATCTGAAAGAGGACATGTTGACGGTGGACGCACATGTGTTTGCGTCTTCATAACTGGAACTGGAGGGAACATACATGTACTTGTGATTTATACATGAAACCGTTGGGGTCCAAGATAGGGGACATAACCGACCATAAAAATCCATATTTCCACAAAAGGAAGAGGGGATAGTATCTTTTAAACATCAAGTCTGGGAAAAGAAAGTTGCACTATATGCAGATGACTTAATGATATTTACTGGTGACCTAAATAGCTCACTCCCAAAGAGGTTATAGATCAGTTTGGGGCAGTCTCAGGATACCTTGTGAACCAATCAAAAACGGAAATCCTAGAGTGGAATACAAATTCTGGAAACCCATTAGTAAAGGAAAAAATAAAATATCTAGGGATAGAATAAATAAAAGACTTAGACTGGATAGCCAGTATGAATTTTTCTAGAATTCATAAAGACATAAGGAAACTCCTTAAGGCCTGGTCAGGTTTACAATTGTCTTTTTGGGGGAAATCTAACCTAATCAAAATGAGTATATTACCTAAATTTACATACTTATTTATTTCTAGCCCGTTGGATTTCAAGACAGAGCAGATAAAAAAACTGCAAGGGGAGATATCCAGTTTTATTTGGGCGGCCAAGGGGGTAAGGATTGGTTGGAAAAAACTGAGAAGAAACAAGGCGCAGGGAGGAATCGCGAGCCCAGATATACTCGAGTACTGCAGAGCTTTCCAATTTAAGAACATAAGGAGACTTCTGGGTAATTGGGAAACATTGCCTACATATATGAAAGCCTTGGTTGACTCTGATGGAGACCATTTTCTTTATAAATTTGGACACCCCAAATTCTTCAAAAAGATTAAACTAAAGACCTTGAAATCAGCTGCAAAAACCTGGTATTGAATATGAACGATCCTAAAGATTCCCTATTATAGCAGATATGCACCAATCTGGGACTCTCCAGGTACCCCCGAGTGTCTAAAAGACAGACTAGTGACTCCCATGAGAGAAGGAAACATAAACAACTGGGGACAGTTAATAGAAGACAACAAAATCTTAGAATGGGAGACTTTGAACGAAAAGACTCTGGGATCGCTAGCAAGATTCAAATACTACCAACTCAACAGTTGGATAAAAGACATAAAGGAAAATCTACAAGGGGATAATTACATTGAACAAAAGCTGTTGAATAGCCCTTCAATAAGGAAATATCATTTTGGTACTGGGCCCTCATAAGAGCTGGCGAAATAGAATATAAAGCCCCAAGTGAAATCTGGGTAAAAGCCTTGTTAAGGTTGGATATTTCTCATTACTGGCAAACCTCAATGGCAATTCTTGGCCACGTGGTAAAATCAGCCCCACTGAAGAAAATTCATCTGTTCACGGTACACAGATCATATTGGACACCCAAAAAGCTGACTAAAATCAACGGTAATAAAGTGCCCCAAATGTGGGGAGGAAAGAGCAGACGACCTGCACATGTTCCGGTACTGCGTTGAGCTGGAAGAATTCTGGAAACAAGTTGGTAAGACTCTGGAACAGCCCATAGAGGTAAGCATGGAGACAGTTATTTTTGGGATTAATCAACAAAATATAAATTATCCTTCAGTGAATAGGGATCAGGAAAATATCTTCTTCTTATTCATACTGCTTGCCAGAAGGGAGATCTGTATTAACTGGGTAAAGGTCACACCACCAACACACAAAGAATGTCTGGCTTCTATACTGAGGGTGTACAAATTAGATAAACAAGGGAAAAAGAGTAAGAAGTTAACATTTTGGAATACTTGGGAACGTTACAACCAAGTAAACAACAGGGTGTCTAATGATTAAGGCAATGGCAACAAATATTTCAAGCTGGGCCTTGAATTGAGTAGTCATCATGACTAGCTCCCCCAATTCCAACAATCTTGTGCCCGGGAAGATGGACAAAACGGGGCCCCGGAGGACAAGCCTAGATCTACCCCCCATACAACACTGTAAGGTTTCGGTGTATCGGATACAGAGTTTTTAAAGGGGCCCCGACTCCTCCAAACTCCTAAAAAACTTTGCTTGATGAGGACAAAAACAAAAAAAAAAGACAGTCACACGTTACTCTCTCAGACATTCCTTTTCATCAGAGCTTCTCTGGACACAGTGCAGTTTCGAGCCTACCCCCCTGATCAGCAAGGCCAGGATATTTAGACTAGGATACCGATTTTTCAGCCTCAATCTATCGGATTTTCTGTGAGAATGACCCTGAGGTTGTTTGACCTCATTGCCTCCTGCATCCTGTTTGTAACTCATTTCCTTTGACATATGCGGGCTCTGCAGTGGGACCTGAAGGCCCAATGGGCGCAGCATCAGGGGAATCTCTCCGACATGGTCGAGATCTTGGAGGGAACTGCACTGAGGCTGGTGAACCAGGATTGCTCTCCCTTCCCCAACCAGAGCTGACAGTGGTGGCAGATGCGTAACTTATGGGATTTGTGGGGCCATCTGGGAGAGGTGGAGATCAGAGGACACTGGTCTCCAGCGGAGTCCGTGCTCTACATCAACCTGCTGGAGCTTCGGCAAATTTGTTTGACATCGAAAGCCTTTCCTTTTTCAATCCAGGGAAGTCTTGTGCGGGTGTTCATGGACAAAACCATCGCCATGTAGTACTGCAACAAACAGGACGTGGTGAAATTGTGGACCCTGTGTCAAGAGGCTCTGTGTCTCTGGGCAGGGCTGGAACCCCAGTCCATTTCCCTGGTTGTTCAACACTTGGTGGTCGGTCTGAATGCCATGGCGTACGAACCCAGTCGAGTGGATCACAAATAGTGTCTTCACCCGTAGGTGGGTCAAGACCTCTTTTAGCAGAGGAGAGAGCCTTGGTTAGATCTGTTCCCCAGCACCGAGAATGTGTTCGCAGCTTTATGCACTGGAGTTTCCAAGGCGACTTTTGCTTGGAGGCACTTTTCGTCTCGTCGAGCTCTGGCCTCCTGTATGCTTTTTCGCCTATACCACTCCTGCCCAGAGCTCTCTAGAAGATCCAGAACGATCAGGCCAAAGTCTTTCTTGTGGCTCTGGATTGGGCACAGAGAGTCTGGTATCCTGAGCTGTTGAGCATGATCATCAGGGCACCAACCAGGCTGCTTCTTTGAGAGGATCTTCTGTCGCACCAACAGGGGAGGATTTTGCACCCGAACCTGCGCACCCTTCACCTTCATGTGTGGAGATTGAGCAGCGTCAGTTGACTGCTTTCGTACTTCCTTCCGAAGTCCATGATTTTATTCTGGCAGCTAGGCTTTCCTCCACCAAGTTGATATACGACTGCCATTGAGATAAGTTTATGACCTGGTGTAATTCAAAAAATATCGACCCTCTTTCTGCACCTTTCTCTAAGGATCGTCTGCTCTATTGTTGGGCCAGCAGATCTCTACTCTGGGCACAGTTAAAGGTTATCTATCAGCCATTTCAGCATTCTTGCTGTTTCCGGTCCACCCTTCTGTATTCAAGTCACCCGTGATGGCTAGGTTTCTTAAAGGCTTGCAGGACATGTTTCCCCTACTCCATTCATCATGCCACAGTGGGATCTAAATCTTGTCTTAACCGTCTTGATGTGCTCACCCTTTGAGCCTCTGCACAATTGCCCTCTTAGGCCCTCTTAGCCTATTCACCATCAAAACTCCCTTTCTAGTTGCCATAACATCGACCAGGAGGGTTAGCAAATTGTAGACTCGCTCGGCACACCCTCCCTAAACCCCCTTCTACCTGGACAAGCTAGTCCTCCGGACATGTGCCTCCTTTTTTCCGAAGGTTGAAACTCCCTTCCATGTAGGCCAGAACATCACCCTGCCTACCTTCTTTGCTCTACCTCACTCCTCCAAAGAGGAGGAGAGACTCCACCGTCTGGACCCATAAAGAGCGTTGTCATTCCGTCTTGATCACACAAAAGAGTTCTAGGTGGATGATCAGTCGTTATTGGGGTGTGTAGGAGCTAAGAAAGGGAAGGCCGTGCAGAAATGGACCATCTCAAGATGGATAGTGCTCTGCATCACAATGTGCTTAGGACTGGCCAAGAAGCAACCCCCTGAGGTTTTGCATGCTCATTCCACCAGAGCTAAGAAGCCAACCACTGCGTTTGCCCGCAGGGGTGACAGTTTTCCCCATCCTTGACTCCTGGCTGTTGAAGGCGGGCTTGCTGAAAGCAGTCGTCCGCCACCTCCAGAGTATGACTAGCCCCCTGTTATCTTTGGCATTCACTATCTACAAAGTCACGCCTGACTCCTTCTCAGGGGTTCATCTTCATCTAAGCCATTCTGGACATGGTTTGTTTTCAAACCTTTTCCCCGGAAAAGAGTGCAGAACATTTAGACTATGATCCCGATCTAGCAGCCTCAGTCCTGGATTTCATTGATTATGATTCTGAGGCTGCTGGGACTGATGACCTCCTGAATCCTGCTGGTCGAGCATGCCAGGAAGTCTGTGGGCCCAACATAAAGAGGACATCTCCAACCACATCCATATTTTGTAGGAGACTGCAAAAGACCTACATTGGTGGTTACTGGATCATGATTGGTTCCGTGTCAGACTGCTCTCCTTCCTCCACACAAAGCTGCCAGTTGTGACTGATGCATCACCGCTGGTAACCATCTTGGAGAGGTGGAGATCAGAGCCCTCTTGTGTCTGGCAGAGCGCCAACTCCATATCAACTTTTGGAATTGAGGGCCATACGCTGAAAGCCTTCCTTCCATCACTTACAAGGAGGCTGGTACAGGTGCTCACGGACCACCACCAAGTGGTATTTCAACAAACAGGGCGGGGTCACAAACCCTGTGCCAGGAGGACTTGCACCCCTGGAAGTAGCTGGACCACCAAGCAATTTTCCTGGTAAAACCACCTGGCAAGATCATTGAATGCCAGGGCAGACAAGCTCAGCTGTTGGCGCCTAGCTGATCATGAGTTGCGGGTACACACGGAGTTGACACAGGTCTCTTATTCCGCGAATGAGGAGAACCTTGGCTCGATCTTTTTGCCCCCTCCGAGAATGCTCTATGTCAGCAATTCTGCGTGTTGGAGTTTCCAAGGAGTCATTCACTCAAATAAGAGTTCCACCACAAGTTGAACTCAGGATTCCTGTATGCTTTTTCGGTTATGCCACTCGTGCCCCAAGTTCTCAAGAAGATCAGGACTGACCAAGCCCAAGTTATCTTAGTGGCTCCAGATTTGGCATGGAGAGTATGGTAACCAAAACTCCCAAGCTTGAACATCTGTCCTCTCATCAGTCTGCCTCTTCTGGAGGATATGCAGTCACAGCAGCAGGGCAGGGTTTTGTACCTGGACCTTCTCAATCTCCACCTTCATTCTTGGAGTTTGAGCGGGGACAACCAAACACCTTCAACCTTCCTCCAGAAATGCCTAGTGTCATCTTGACAGCCAGGAGTCCCTTGACACAAACTGTACATGCCTGTCATTGGGACAAAGTTTATGGTTTGGTGCGTCACATGCCAGAAACCGCCCCCCTCCTCCAGGCCAAGTTATCTGATGTTTTGTTTGTTAAATTGCTATCCTGGAACAGCCCTGCTCTGTTAAAGGGTACCTTTCTGCTTTTTTTTGGTCTTTTTGCAGTAGCCTGATCAGCCTTCTTTATTTAAGTCTCCAGCTGTTATGCGATTTTTGAAACGGTTGCATCTTTTGTTTTCTCCCTCTCCCTTTGTCATGCCATGCCACAGTGAGACTGTGAGGAGCTGGCCTGGTATATGATGTCCACTTATGTAAGTGTGCACCCTGCACTAGTCCAGACAACCCTTATGGTGATTTAAGAGGTCTTAGACAACCTTAGAAAGCTCTGTATGTGGTAGTTCTGGAGAGCAGCCTTCAGGCTTAGTCCAGAAGGAGTGTAAAGTAGCTTGTTTTACCAGAATGCAATCTTATAGTATAGAATAAGCGAAAAGAACCACACTAAGTATTTATAAAAGTATGTATTTATTATATAATACTTACTATTCCATTCAAGTATCAAACACAAAGATAAAGACAATGCACACAATACTTTAGCAGGAAATACAGTAAATAGGACGATATACACAGTGGGCTCCAGAGGGGGGACCAAACCATATATTAAGAAAATGGTATGAAGTGGATCCGGTTTAGAACCATCAGGGATGTGCGATCAAGCTGTCCAGCTGTGGCACTGTGAGTACTCATACTAATCTACAGTGGGGGAGCACGCCCTCTGTCTGAGACTATCTATTGGCTTGGAGGGCACACGCTTGAGGGGCAGAGACTCGCACCCTTTCCCCCCCCCCTCTCGTTCCATTGCCCCACTACGTGACATACTCGTGGCGGCCAGAGATAGAGAGTTGACCTCGCACCTACAGCGCATCAGTGGGGTCAGAGAGCCAGATGGACCGAACCGCGGTGTCCTGGGCCCACTGAGAAGTTATACTGGAGAAGACCAAAGTGACAGGGGCGAAGGGTCCCAAATCTGTCCAGTCTAATAAACTAGACCGCTATGCCTTTCCTAAGGAAACAATGCAGGAATTGCACGCCAGAAATAAATCTGTAGGTGAGCCTGGGGGGGAGAGCCAGGAACTGACCTTGAAAGACGTCATGGCGGCCATAACTGGGGTCAAGACCTCACTTGAGCATAAGATGGACTCAATCTCGATCGAAGTGAACCTCATTCGAGCTGATCTCACCAAAATCAATGAGAAAGTTAAACAAGTTGAGATCACTACGGCGAGCTTAGTGGATGATGTCACGCAAATCCAAGGGGACATTCACGACCTACAAACCTTCCTCAAGTCTACTGAACTCAAACCGGACGATTATGAAGGGCGCCTTCGCAAGAACAACATATGCATACTGGGGGTGCCGGAAAGGGCAGAGGGACAGATACCAGACCTCTTTGTGGAGGATCTTATCCTGAAATATCTACAGCTTAAAGGCCTCAGCAAATTCTTTGTTATAGAAAGGGCGCACAGGGTCCCAGGAGGCCGACTGAGGCCAGGGGCTCCCCCCCTGCCCGATGCTGGCGAGAGTGCTGCATTTCAGAGACGCAAGAATGCCCCATGCCCCCCCCCGCTCCGCTACGGCAACGCCGAAATAACCTTTTTTCCAGACTTTACACTGATGGTACAGTAACAGAGGAGAACCTTTCTGATGGTTAAAAAGAAACTCAGAGAGAGAGGGTTTAAATATCCTGTTCCCGGCACAACTTCGTGTAGAGGCTGAGGGACAGGCCTGGTTCTTCGAACAACCGGAAGCGCCTTCCGAATGGCTTGGGAGCCGAACAGATCAAGACTATACCCACAGTGGCCATGGCGAGCGATCAGATACCCAAGGGGTGAGGGGGCCTGAGAAGTGGATGGGTCCTCTTTTGACCGAACTGAGTCCTCAGCTGTGTTACGACAGATACCTGGGACCTATAATTGCCTAGACCTGATGGGAGTCCTCGCCCAGTAACCCAAACTCATTTGGGGAGGGTGGGCGGGGGGTACAGAATGTTGCGCCCCATTTTCTTCTTTTAGTTCACTACCTGGGCGACAGGCACTCTGCAAGTTTTTAAATGGGCATTTCCACGCCCAGAGTGCAGAGAAGCAGGGAGGGGGGTTGTTGGGTTGGAGGAAATAACTACCTATTCTAGATTCGATGAGTACGGAGTGGGATAAAAGTGCTAAAATATTGAGCTGGAATGTTTGGACTTGGGGACAGAGTCAAACACAGTATCAGCCTGCAGTATATTAAGCGGCAGGCCCCCTGCATTTTTATGCTAAAGGAAACGCATCTGTTGGGGAAATCCTGTTAGGCGTTGCATAGATATGGATACAAGATAATGGCACACGTGGGTTTCACGACTAGCTCCCGAGGTGTTGGCATTATGACGAGAAACTCATTTCCCCTGGCCGTGAGCTCCATTTTGACCGACGATCGAGGCAGATATATAGGAGTCACGGGGTTGCGGGAGGGCCGCACCATCACATTCATGTCAGTATACGTACCGCCTGGCCAGCAGACCACCACTTTTAAAGACCTGTGCACTATATTACTCTCACTACCAGAAGGTCTTCTAGTGATTGGAGGAGACTTTAACTCAGTGGCCTCCGGAACACTGGACCGTCACCCTCTGCGTGATATAGGGCCTTCTGGCCGATTGCTGCCTGACTTCCTTGAGACTCTTGGCCTGGCTGACGGGTGGAGAACATATAACCAGGACAAAATCCAACACACGTTCCACTCTGGAGCCCATCACAGCCTTTCCCGCATAGACTACATCTTAGTCCCCGCTTCACAAGTTGCTCACATTCATGAAATCAGACACTTAGCCAGGGGTATAGCCGATCACTCCCCGATATGGGTGTACATAGTCCTTAGCCAAACAAGGGTGGGGAAAATAGCCCCCATTAGTCCGTGGTATCTCAGGGATCCTGTAATCCGCAAAGACCTCATCAAAGTCATAGACAATTACTTCCAAGAAAACGAGGGGAAAGTGGAATCCTGCCATACCCTGTGGGAAGCTTTTAAGTCAGTAATACGGGGACAAGCCCTGTGGCTAATAGCTGGGATGAAGAAAAATAGACAGAAAGAGCTCCCAGACGCCGAGACAGAGATCTACCGGCTAGAAGGGGAATTGGAAAACGAGAATACGCCAGAAAAGCTACACTTGCTGCACCTCAAACAAGAAGACCACAAAGCACTGGATACAGATATGGCCAAACGTCTAGGGATGGAAAAACTGGGCAGACTATATGATCTGGGAGACAAGGCAGGGAAACTAATCGCTTGGCTCGACAAGGAGTGGGCCAGTAGGCTAGTTCCAGAACCCAGGGACACGGGCAATATCTCCATAACTGACCCACAAGATACCGCAAACCGGTTTGCCAGCCATTTCAATACTGGATACACTACCGCTGCACCATACTCTGAAGATGACTCTCACGAGTTATTACACGACATAGCGCTACCCTCATTGTCTGAAGGAGACCGTAACTTTTTAGAAAGTGATTTGACTACAGACGAAATAGCGCAGGCCATCAGATCGCTACGCTCAGGGAAGGCCTTTGGTCCCAATGGTATACCCATTGAATTGTACAAATTCAGGCCTGACAAATTAGCCCCATACTTGAAACCTATGTTCGACGAAAGCAAGGAGCTGGGGAAACTACCAATAGATCAAAGGGTGGCTACACTGGTCACCATTCGTAAGGAGGGTAAACCTAAGACCGACTGTGCCTCATACAGACCAATCTCGCTACTAAACGCAGAGCCTAAAATTCGAGCCATGCTCCTTGCCACTCGCTTTGTTAAAATAATTGGAGGACTTATACACTTTGATCAGTCGGGCTTTATGCCACGCTAAATTTGAGCAGAGTACCCAGGGTTTTGGGAAAAGCAGCTACGATCCATGAACCAGCTATAATTGTATTCTTGGACGCGACAATGGCATTTGATACTGTCGAATGGCCCTATCTCTTTGCAGTGCTTGCAAAACTGGGGTTTGGTCCGATCTTCATTCAGTGGGTGCGCTTCTTATATTCTGAGCCCTTGGCACAAGTTGTAGTTAACAATAAAAAAATCAGATACGTTTACACTGAGTCGTGGGACCCGGCAGGGGTGTCCTCTTTCCCCTCTTCTATTTGCCCTTGCCTTAGAACCATTCCGGCTGTTAGTGATAAATGATCCTACGCCGTGGTAGAATAATTTTGACAAAGTACAATCAGTATTGGCATTTGGATTGTCTTTCTGTTAGAACCGTTGGCGGCATGGATTCGGAAGGATCCAGTAATACGAGGTCTGCGTTGGTCACCTGACTGGGAGGACCGAATTTCACTTTATGCAGATGACATACTATTGTACCTGGCCTCCCCACGAAAGTCCCTGGTGGTTGTCCTAGATATCCTAGCAATCATTGGCAGATACTCTGGGTTCTCCATTAACTGGAATAAATCCCTCCTATACGTCCTCAAGGGCGACCCTCCCCCTCCACCACGAGATTGCCCGATTCAAATTAGTTCAGTGGGCTTCAAGTATCTAGGAATTTTCATCTCCTTGGACCAAACACTCCATTACAATCACAACCTTCTTCCCCCACTACAGAGGCTTAAACGTGATATAGCCAGTTGGAAAGCACTTCCTCTCTCACTACTGGGCAAAGCGGCCCTTTTTAAAATGATGTCACTACCCCTTCTTTTGTATGCCCTGCAGAACTCACTAGACCCTGTCCCGATTACATATTTAAAAGAAATTGAGAGCCTTCAGAGGGATTTGTTGTGGGACGGTAGGCCTCGAATTGCATTGATCAAGCTCACACTGAATTGGTATGATGGGGGAATTGGCCCCCCAGATGTCAAAAAATACTACTGGGCAGCACATCTCACAGCCATCAATCACGGTACCTATGGTCGCCATGATGATCCCGGGTATAATATGGACAGGTGGCTTCTCCCAGGAGGGAATTATAATAAGGCACTCTATTCGAAACCCAACCGGTACACACTGACGGGCCCAACTAAACACTCGGTCCACGTTTGGCATACCGCCGCAGGAGCCTTTGGGTGGGGGCTGAAACTTACACTGGAGACTCCCCTATGGGACTCCGAAAAGCTTGGAAACTTATGGAAATCGAAGGGATTCGATAGGTGGGACCTCATTGGGATTTAACACATTAAAGGTATGTGGGAGAAGGGCGAAGTGAAGACTTTCGCCTCTCTACAGCAGCAACATGAGTAAGCGGACACAGAGCGCTTTCGATACGCACAGGTTCGCCACGCAATAAACTCACACCTCCCCAGGGGATCCTCCCCACCTGAATCCTCCCCGCTGGTAGATAGATTGCAGGATGGTCACCTGCCTGAGAAAACCATATCATTAACTTATAAGAAATTGGTCAATAATATGGCAGATCCCCTCCAGCCAGGGAGAAATGTATACGGGATGGCATCGAACTGGACGATGAAGAATGGCAGGAGGCGGTATCCTCCCCAAGAGTAGTGGCGATTTCAGCTAGACTAAGACTAGTGCAGCTTAAAATACTTCACAGGGTTTATATTACGGGACCTCGTCTAGTACACATGGGTAGAGCTTTGGGAGGAGAATGTAAGCGAAGGTGCGGCCAAGTAGGCACATTCATGCACATCATATGGGAATGCGAGCACATGCACTCCTATTGGCGGAAAATACACAACATAATAAGTGAAGAACTCACGATAGTCCTCCGCCCAGAAGCACGTAGATGCCTCATGAATGTATGGGAGCCTACTGAAACGAATAATTACCAAACACAGTGGGCTACACTGAATTTAATGTTGGCAAAAAGGAATATTGCGCAACTGTGGGAAGAGGCACAGCCATCCTCGGTAGAAGCCTGGGAGAAGGACCTTGATTGGTGCATGTATAGAGAAAAGACCGTTTACATGGCCCGGGGTTGCCCTAAAAAATGGTCCCGAATTGGGTGCTTGTGGAACTCCTACTGAGGAGATATCTGTAGTCCACCACGTAGCATCGACCAGGAGGACTCCCCTACCCCGTAACCTGTAATTGCAGTATAATGTTGCGCATACCTGTTACTGATTGTTTTCACTACGTGTAAATGTACTGATTCCTCAATACTGTGTGTTCTATGTCAATGAACGTTAGTAAAAAAATAAATGTTTAAAAAACAAAAAAAACTAAGTGGTATTAGAATCACCACTCACGTCAGGACGATGTCGAGGGCACGTAGAATTGCTAGGGACCCACAGAACCACCCCAGGTAAGTAGATAGGGACCCCACGGAGAGTGTGTGCAGTGTGTGAACACGACTGCATGCTCCATACAAGTCTATGTGCAAGTCGCAGTTGGGTTTTTAAAGATTAAGGACCCTTCCCAGTGTACCCTGACGAAACCACTTGGAAAACAGAAGGTTGGAGAGCCATCCCATTTATGTATACCCTAGTACCCACGTTACCTACATCAGGGAAGCCGGGTGCATACGTGTGAAGTGGTGTCAGAAACCGCTGTCAAACCCAATATTGGACTTCAGGAAATTGCCGCTGTGGAGGAACGAAGAAGTGTCCGATGGAATCCAAGGATGGATTCTTGTTGAGATGTACGTGCAAGCAGAGGGGACAGAATTTGTCCCTCAGGGGTGACCAGGAGACTTGGAAGACTAATGCACTCCGATGTCTGGTGTTGCAGGATGGATGACGAGGACCTTGACTCTGCAGCCGTGAGGACCAGGCGACGCTGAGGAGGACCGGAAGCCATGCACGAGTTGTCCCACGAAGGATGTCGAGTGCTGAGGGGTCCGGTGGGAGCACCAACAAGCCTTGGCAAATGCAACCAATGCAGGAATCAAAGAAGAAACCACATCGGGACCAGCAAGGTCCAGGGGACTCACCAAAAGCAGGGGAGTCAGGGCAGGCCCCGAGAAATTAGGGGAGCCTAAAAGAAACAAGTGTGACACTCAAAAGGGCCCAGAGGCAGGAGGCTCTGGAGTCGCAAGAGGACCTCAAGCAGCTCACCAAAAGATGCAGGCCACGATGTACACAATGCGTTGTGGCTTAAGATTCTGGTCACCGGAAATGCTCGAGGTTGGGGCTACTTGGAGCCCTAAGATCTTCTTGGAAGGAAGCCAACCAGCCTTTGCAACTGCCGGTTGGACGCAGTGCACAGGGGTCCGGTTATTGCAACCCCCACGAGGGATACAGGCCTCAAACTTAGTGAGAGGGCAGGGCAGGCCTCGGGAGCTGGGGAAAACCACCACCTGTGTTGCAGAACCTTACAGAGTCCAGAGAAGCTCAAGATCAGCAGACCGGTCGACTTCGTTGCGGTGCTTGCGAATGCAGGGGAGTGACTCCTTCACTCCAAGGGAGATTCCTTCAAGTGTCTTTGATGCTTCACAGGCCTTGGAAGGTTCCTGTATGATGCACAGGTATAGACGATGCAGCAGACTGAAAGGGAGACGAAGTCAGGCCCTAACAAAGTCCAGACTACCCAGACGGTAGATGTGCACTGGTGTCTGATCTGAATCTTATCCCACAAGGAATCTAGGGACCTACACCCAGGTAACCCCTGAAGTACCATAGAGAAAGGGTTGAGAAGATTCAGGGGACCTTCCCAGGGGAGGGTCTGGACGAAACTGGACAAAGGACATGGTTACTCCCATGTCCTTTGTCCAGTTTCGTGCCAGATCGGGAGCCAACGGCTCCCAGAACTGGTTTGAACTGGACTATGCATGGGGCTACCAAGTGTGACCCTCATGCAGATTTTCTGGCACTGACAAGTGCACCCACCCTGTCCCAGTACACTTAATCCTGTCTGGGAGGTGGTCACTCCTCCCTGTGACAGGATGCCTATTGTTCCACTTTCCTCTGCTCGAGCTTGGCTCAGCAGCAGGAGGGCAGAAATGTCTCTCTGGTCGGCAGCAACCATTTTGTGCTGTCCGGGTCTAGAAGGTTGGCACAGGGAATACTGAGAGCCTAACGGTGGGCTCTTCCAGTGCTTGGAATCATACTCCCACACTGTGTATGGTGTAAGGGTATGATTCCAACATGTTTGATACCAAACGATCGGATTCAATGGTTGTCATGTATTTAAGCGGTGCCCCTCTATATAGTATATGGCTGCTTCACTGACAACCCAGAAGAATGGTCTACGTAGGCTGTAGGGGTGTCCTGCTCATGCAGGTGCACCCTTTTACTTAGAACCAAGCTCCCTGCCTTCAGGATTGCAAAGGCCTGCTATAGGAGTAACTTGTAGGTTTTAAGTGCAGTGACCCTAAGAAATAGGAAACCTATATCTTAACTAAGTGGTGCAAGCACCAGCTACACAGGCTACAATGACAGGCCTGTGGGCCACTTTTGCATGATCTCTCATGGGTGGCAAAATGCATGTGTTGGAAAACGAGGCAGTATCTGTGAGGCCTGCACAAATAACATGACTACATTTGTCCTTCACTGGGAAACAAACACCCAATTGTAGCGCCTGACTCTGAGGGTAGCGTTGCAGAGCAGTCTAAGGCTTACTCAAGGGAGGTGGTGTGGGCTGGTAATCGCCACATGCAGGTGCGCAGAAATAACACTCAGTAATTGATTGTCCAGTCTGTACTTTGCTTTATAAAAGTAATAGTACATTTATTAAACACACACACTACTCAATACTATGCACCAATTTACAAATATACATAAGCTGTTGGAATTACTTTGTGACATTGCATTACATCTCCACCCCTCCTGCAGGGGGGTGGGGTCTATTACCACCACTCCCATGTATGCACATCATCTTGCTCCCAATGCAGTTAGTTGAACATAACCTGGAGATAGGGCCCTGCGCACTGGCACCATCCTAGTGGCGACCCACCCCATTATCTCAAAATGCCTTCAAAATGGGTAACCCTGCCTTGGTGACACATAACCCTGACTGAGCATTTCCTACTGACCATGAAGTATACACCTCTACATCTTAAGGGCTAGCAGTCTGGGTACTTCACCTAAGCGCAGCAGCAAGAATACATGTTTAAGCATCACTTTAGAACGGCAGTACTTATCACATTTGTGGATCACTAGAATGCATTGCAATTACAGCCCCAAAAGGCATCACTAATGAATCATAGAATTACGCATATACAGCCAGACATCCTAGCAGGCATGTGATGTCTGGCAGCATAACCCCACTTTTCTTATGACATCACCTTACACAAGTACTTCACCTTACACAGGTACTTCACATTACACGTGACCTTCAGTCCCTCTGAAAGAAATAACATTAGTAAATGCACTTCGGGTGCAATTACACCTCCAGGGTATGCCCTTCTCCAGACATCCCCAACTCAGCATTTCACTCCTAGAGGCAGTCCCTAAAGCACCCCCAGCTGTAGAACAAAAGTTCCAGCCATGGGTATGCAGATGACTCCTTGCTGAGCCCTTGAGTGGTTATTCTTCTTAGTCCCCATGAGACTTAGGGAGGGACTTCTTCGCGTTGTGCTGGGGGAGACTGTGTTGCTCCTGCAGCTCCCCCTGCACCCTGTCACACATGTGGTTGTGACCCCGTCCTCCTGGGGCCACCACAAGCACATATAACGCTGGCTTTTCCTTGCAGGGTGGTCCGTGCCTGCAAGGCATTATGGGGCGCTTCTCTTTAGCCCTGCATATTAGAACAGCGTCTCACCCGCTGTGCCGGGGAGAGCCGCGCAACTTGCACTTCTTCACAGGGGGGCCCGGTGGCCTCCACCTCGCCATGCTTGTTGGGGGGCCCGGTGCCACCCGGGCCCCCAGGTAAGGGGAGGCGACTCGGGGAGCCCACCCCCGGCCGCTCTGCGGGTTGTTCGGGGCCCGGTCTCACCGGGGCTGCTTGTTGCTCCTATTGCTTTTGGGGTCCTGGTCCCACCCGGAGGCTCTCTAGGATGGAGGCCAGTCCGGGGAACCTGCCTCTGCCGGCTCCCCGCCCAGCCAGCACCCTTGCGTGCTGCCGCGGGAGCTGGCACCACAATTCTGGTCTGCCCGCTCCGGCGGGCAGATGCACAGGACATCGCCGGTCCAGCTGTTCCCGGGGGAGTGTGACTGCACTCCTCCCTGCAGCCACGGGGGAGTGCGACAGCACTCCACCGTCCTTCCTCCTCACTTCAGGGCCCGGAAAATGGGGTCCCGGGCCCCTTGGCTATATCTTCACGGGTAGCGCAACGGCGCTCCCCAGCTTTGCTTCGGGGCCCGGAGATGGGGTCCTGGGCTCCTGGAGACCTCTTTGCAGGGGGAGCGCTCCCTGCCTCTTCCTCTGCACACGGGGCCCGGAGTTGGGATCCCAGGCCCCTCCCCCTACACATCTTCGCGGGGAGCGCAACGGCGCTCCCCTGCTTCATGTTCGGCGGGGGCCATGGTGGGCTCCTGGCACCCCGCTGGGGCACCTTCACAGGGAGCGCGACGGCGCTCCCTGACTTACCTTCTCTTGGGAGAAGTCCCCGGGACCTGACCCATCCCCGGGGCACATTCAAGACCGGCGGCGGAGCCCCAGGCGCTTCGTCGTTGGTCTTCATGGAGGTCAAAGGTCACCTACCTTTTGGGGGGCATTTCTCAGCCCCCAGGGGTCCGATCTTAGTGATCTTGACCTTTTCTTGCTCCTGGTGGCGCTCCCTGTGAGAAAGTGCCCTCTTTCTTGCATGGTATGCCCCCCACTTTTTGCTAAATTGCTGAATGTACTTTGACTGAGTGTACCCTGGACTCCTGCCAATCAGGTGCCCAGGGCCTATGTTCCTTCCTTAAACACACAAACTCTAAATTGGCAAACCCTGGCCACATGTCAGCCCCTAGTAAATGGTACCCTAGGTACCCAGGGCCTTGTGACCAGGGAAGGCCCCTAAGGGCTGCAGCACTCATTGTGCCACCCTTAGGGGTCCTGTACCCTTACACACACACACTGCCTTTGCAGGCTGAGTGTCTGGGTGCAGGACAAAATGAAGAGTCGACATGGCACACATCCCTGTGTGCCATGCCCAACACCCACACTGCCAAGGCATATGTCAGTCACCCCTCTGGCTGGGTGCCTTATGCCCATGTTGTGGGCACAGGAGCAGGAGCCCTGTGCCCCTACAGTACCTGGGTCCATTCCCGGGCACTGTAAGTGCAGTGCTGCCATTTAAGAGTACATGGTGCTGAGAGCTCTTCAAACAGGAGCTCCACAGCACCATAATGGCAACACCAAAGACTGGGAAGTTTGGTATCAAACTTCTCAGCACATTAAACCCACACTGATGCCAGTGTGAGATTTAATGTACCAAGCACCCCAGAGGGCATCTTAGAGATGCCCTCCTACAACTAACCTACAATCCACGTCTGCTCTGAGGCTGCCCAGGCTGCCACACAGCAGACACGTTGCTGGACCCGTGGGTGGGAGAGCCCCTGCTCTCCCGGGCCTGCAACAATGCACATCCTGGGTGAGGTGATAGATCTCCTCTGCCAGGATGAGCAAAGGGAAGCTACAAAGGCCTGCCGCCTCTAGGAGTTTCCCCAGGCCACTGCAACCCCCCACTCTGGCGGGAAGTTTGGCCGGAAACCCCATACAAGGACAGGGGATGTGCCAGCCTGCCAACCCCACCCCTCAGGTGGGGGAGGCGAGGTGAAGCACATCTCCGGGCTCTCGCCATCTTGAAGATGGGAGGCCCTACCCTATCAGGATTAGGCTACTGCCCCCCTCCCACAGGAGAGGGGCAGGATAGGGGGTGTACCCACCCCAGGACAAGGACCCATTGGTCCCTGGCCTTCACCTACCTGTAACGCACCTAAATCTAGTATTTAGGGGCACCCTGAACCTTCCTTCCCCAGATTCCGAAACTACAAGAAGAGCGAGAAGAAAAGAAGACCTGCCCTGCAGCTGCAAAGGAGAGGGAGACACCAACTGCTTTGGCCCCAGCCCTACCGGCCTGTCGACCTCGGACTTGCTCCTGCTCCAAACCCGGCATCTCTTGTGGCCAGCAACCTCAGAAACCCAAGAGGACCTGGCTACCTTTGAACTCTAATCCCCTGTGTAGGAAGGTGGATATCTGACTATGGTTACCCCCAACTTTTTGCCTAGTGTCTAGCTGGTTTTTCGACTTAGTTGGCCTGAGATCCTGCCATTCAGGGTCTCAGGCTGTCTGCTCTCTCTTTAAAATGGACTCTATGTACTTTAGGTGCATAACCCATTTGGATAGGATCACCTTATTGGCCCCTGTACAGTGTACCTTAGGTACCCAGGGCATAGGTGTACCCTAGGCCTACCAGGGGCTGCAGCATGTATTATGCCACCCCTGGCCTGGCCTTCCATTATGACACAACTGGCTGATCACTCAGCTGGGGCAAGGTTGTGTAATCACTCCTTGCTTAGGTGTAGTATTCCTATACCTATCAGCCACTCCTATGGCAGGCCTTAACAATCCTGGAGGCAGAGTGCTTGGTAACATGTGAGATGGTGCTCTAGCATGAGCTGAGCCTGTCTGCAGCTTTCGGAACCATGTCCTTATAGCTGTTCTATGATATAGCCTACCATATACTCTTAAAGTGCCTTATAATCTTAAACGGTTATGGTAACTATGGTTTGGCTTTATCAAAACATGTCGTGTAAGGTGTCTAACACTTTGGAATAATACCCCCATCCCATTTCTGGGGATGAGGATATTATCCCTCCCTTCTAGAGGGAGAAGACATGTTGTAACCTACTTACCCGGTTAAAGTTAACCAGAGCCCCAGCATCACAAAATGGATGCTGCTGCCACAGACACGAGTCTGACCTCCTGCTGCTGGGAGTGATCCCGGCAAGGGAGGCTTGGACAATAGGTTTCCTGCCTTGGGAGGTGCGAGCACCACCCCAGACAGGCCTTAGTGTATTAGGGCAGGGAGGGATGAAAAGAATGAGACATGCCTGGGGCACACAAGGTGTCCCGTGCATAGTCCAGTTCAAACCGGTGCTGGGGCACTCCAGCCCCAGTCCTGGCGCGAAACTGGACAAAGGGAAGGGGGTGTAACCACCCCCCTCCCAGGTCCCACTCATAAGGCGTTACCTAGCAGGTAACCCAGCCCCCCAGATTAGTATAAGAGTGGTAGCTGGGCCCCAGGAGATTAGATTATCCTGAACCTGCAACTTGAACAGAAACTCTGGACCTTCGACATTCGACGAAAGAAGAAGACTGAAGAATCTCCCTTGTGGCCAAGGAGTGGCTACCCTGTGCAAACAGGCACCATCAAGAGACTACCCTTTGCTTTGCTGAAGTTCTAGGAGGGACCGACTGCAGAGCCCGACCAGAGCCTTGACTTCCAGACTTCTCCGACCCTGATCCACATCCACAGCCGAGCTGAGATCCGTGGAGGCGACGAGAGACGTGGGACCGGCTACCTGGGAAAATGGCTAGTATCTTCCAGCGCAGCTTCTGAGGCACCCTCGAAGTTGTGCACCGGGGATTGAGAAGCCCCAACCCCAAGCACCATCTGCACCGAAGATCAGCCCCCCACACTCCACGAGTCCTGCGTGGGGCCCTTCTGCATTTTCCTGCTTGCCGCGCCTGTCCGGTTGCTTGCCCGTTGGCTAGTGGCTTCTGTGACGACGCATCCAGAAATCTCCAGCTTCCTTGCAAAAGAGAAGCACCCCAGACTTTCCTGGTCTGCACCAGAAGCAAGTCCTCCGTTCTTCGTGGGTTCCGCTTGCCAAGGCTTGGTGAGTCCTAGTCCAACTTCGACGACGCCGACAGCAAGAGCCTTCGTGGGACAGCTCGCCTCCTGGTCCTGGTCGTCCTCGACGTTCCCTGGTCCTCGTGGCTGCAGCGACAAGCTTCACCTTCACCTGCAATCTTCACGACATCGCCTGGCTCCTTCCTGGTTCCACGTGGTCACTGGCTAGTGACCTTGACTCTGTCCCTTCTGCTTGCAGGTCTCCTCTCTTCTTGATCCCAGCCTTGGGATCCACCGGACACTCTTCACTGACTGCCTGTCAGCATCTTTCCTTCAGGCATCCATAGAAGTCCACGACGAAACCCGACGCAAGTTCACACCTATGCACCCGCAGCCTGTGGGCTAGGTAACTTGGGTACTTCGGTGCTCACAAGGGTAGTGACTATCTTAGGGTCTAGTTTCCGAGTCTCGACTCTCTAGCTGCTTCAGAAGTGTCCTTAAGCTGTTAATTTCTAACAAGTACTATTTCTATCGACTTTTACGCATTACGCGTGAGTGTTTCCACTCTGCACCTGAATCCCGTGGGCCTCCCACTTCCTAACTGTTGCTAGTGTAGTGTAGCCCCAGCGATTCCCTAGGCCTAGGCCTATCCTATTTCCGTGACAGTGGTCCTTATACCACTTCTTTAGTATATGGTTTGCGTGGCCCCTAGGGCCTAACTGTATTACTTACCTGTGTGACTTAATGTATGCATAAATAAGACTGTGTTGTACTTACCTCTAATCTCATAAAGAGTGCGGAGGGTTTGACTAGAATAAATAGACTTTATTTTATATATATATCTGTTGTGGTGTCCTTTCATTTGGTATTCAAGGGATTATATATGGTATCACAGCTGGCTTCACATGCCATTCAGAGTTTAGCCTAAGACTGCTCTTGTCCATGCTACCACTAGGATAGCTGGTCTATAAGGTTGACTTTACAACCAATCACCATAAGGGTTGTTTGGACTGATATAAGGTGTACACTAGAACTAGTGACATCATACATCAGGCCAACTTCTCACACCCTGGGACTCCCATGAGTAGAGGCTCTACTCAGAACCTACCTTTCACCCCTGGCAGCAGCCCGGAACCGCAATCCCAGCCCACTCTGCACCCGCCAAGCCTGGCCGGTGCCGGAGTGAACTAAACCCACGAGGACGACCCCACGGCGACTGTGACCCCGAGTCCGGCACCCAAGGACCCCCCTCGACTATCCTGAAGAAGCTTGCAGCCTCAGAACAGAGTGCCACCCCAACCACGATCAACAAGAGGGTAAGATTTCCGACATCAAAAGGCACCCCTGCACCCGGCGCCCCACGGTCCTCTGTGCCCAATCCCGGGGTACCTACCTATCCTCCAACTACCCAACTTACCCCTCGAAGTGGTGGTGGCACCCGAAGAGTCCTCGTCCCCGAGCCTGCAGTCTTTTTCCAAACCGGAGATTTCCCATAGAAATCAATAGAGCGCCCGACGGCTCAAAAGCACCCTGCAGCCAGCCGCCCGAGTGGCCCTGGCAGTGAAAACTCTACTCTAACCTACTTCCCCACTTGCCCTGAGTAAGTGATCAGGAGCCCAGCTGCCACAGCCGCGTGGCTTGCCCGACAGCAGCCACCAACCCAGGCCCCCCTATCCCTCATAGGATAACATTGGGCCTAACTCTCTCTGCACCCAGCCGTCCTGAAACCGCTGAGGGTGAACTGACTGTACTTACCTGACACTGGGGGACCCCTGAGTCTATGCCCAGAACTTCAACTCTGCCAGTCGAATACTTACCCTTAAACCGCTAACTTCATTTTCCTCATAGGGTAAGATTGACTGGCTTTTTCTTGGAAAATCTTCTAGGTGTGAACTTTTCAAAACTCAAAATATTCACTAAAAATCAGCCGAGTACCAAAAAGGAATTTACTCACCTGCTCTTAGGTGAACTCCCAGTGCTGGATCTTGGTGCCCAGCACTGACTCTGAAAAGTACCCACAACTATACTTACCTTTAACTCCTTTTTCTTCCATAGGAAACCATTGACTGCTTTTCTGTGAAATTTCTTCTAAGTGTTGATTTCTGCAATTTCTAAATATTCCTAAAAAATCGTATAACATCTGAAAACGTAATTACTTACCTGTTTTGGATAAATGTCCCAGTACTGAGTCTAGACACCCAGTACTGGATTACAAAAGTAACAATAACCTACTGTACCTGTAACCTATATTTCCTTCTATAGGGAATCATTGGTTGTATGCTCTGAAATATTTTCTAAGTGCTCACTTTTGAAATAGCTAAATATTAGTTAAAAATCATTATAGTACCAAAGTCGACTTTTAACAGCTGATTCTGAGAACTGACCCAGGACTGGATCTAGGATCCAAGCCTGGAATTACAAAAGTAATCTACAAAGTAATCTGTTGCATATAATCTGAATTTATCATTGAGCTCAATGTATTGTGTTTAGAAATAGAGTTGCCTACTGCAACTATTTGTAACTGTTTACTAAAAAGTCTATTGCATATACAAAAGTATTTTTATGAAACATCTCCTGTCGAGAAAGTATATTTTAATTCCAAGTGTTGCTTCTAAAATAAAACAAGCATATATTTTTTTATATACAAACCATTGGCCTAGAGTTCAGTCATTGAGTGTGTGGAACTATTTGCTGACTGAGGGTGTACAACAAATGCTTTACACGTCCTCTGATACTGCCTTACTGCTCGACCAGGCTACCACTTTGGAGAGTAAGGTTATATCTAACTTTAACCTCTTTTAAACCCTTGGGGTCTGTGGACTCTGTACACCCTGTACCTATTAAGGAACAGTATATACAGAGCCACTTTCTCACATTGGTGGATCAGCGGTGGGATACAAACTTGCATTTCTTGGACTACTTGGTTACCATCTGACCACACGACAGAACTCCTAAAAATTGCCTTTAGAATTCTGATTGGTCTTTCCAAAATTACTAAAAGTCTTGCTAGGGCCTTGCTTAAGTCCCATTAGAATTTTAGAAAAATAAGTCACTATAGTCAGGGTAGAGGGTTAGAACTGTCAGGTTAGAATGTCTCAAACAAACCCAGCTATTAGTGATAATAATAACATGGACCTGGTGGAGGAGCTCGACCTCACACCTTACTTACACTTGTCTTTCAAGGAATTGAGGTCCTTATGCAAACTTAAAAATTTACAAATGGGCCTGCATCCAACCAAACTAGGGCTCCAGGAGCTCTTGGCTGAGTATGCTAAGGACCACCCATCTGAACATGGTGATGGCCAGTCAGATGAGGAAAGGGAAGCAGAGGAGGTTGACAACAATCCCCCCATGCTATTCCCTAGGGAGGAGAGGGCACCCATACCCTCCAATCCAAGGATTAGCATCTGGGGACCTAGAGACTACACAGGTGGCTCTGGTCCCAGAGAGAACACTGGCGGACCCCCCAGTGAAGAGGACAGCCTTGTGAGGCTGGCCAAAAGATTAGAGCTAGAGTCCAGGCTCCTGGCTCTAGAAAAAGAAAGGAGAGAGATGGGTTTAGCAACCATCAATGGTGGCAGCAATAATAAAAATAAGGATAGGGAGGAAACTTCTGACCTTAAAATCCCCTAAATTTGAGGAAGGTGATGATATCACCAAATGGTTCACAGCCTTTGAGAGGGCTTGTGATATCAGAAAAGTGAAGAAACCTCTCTGTGGGGCACTCCTGTGGGAACTGTTCTCTGGTAACTGCAGAGACAGGCTTCTGACCCTTTCTGGGCCAGAGGCAGGATCCTATGACCTCATGAAGAAAGCTCTGATTGAGGGATTTGGATTCACCACTGAGGAGTATAGAATTAGATTCAGGGGGGCTCACAAAACCCAGACCCAGTCCTGGATTGATTTTGTAGATTTCTCAGTGAAGACACTGGATGGTTGGTTAGCTGGACATGGTGTGCAGGATTTTAATGGATTGTACAATTTATTCATGAAGGAACATATTTTGAGTAACTGCACAAATGAAAAGTTGCATCAGCATTTGGTAGACCTAGGTCTAATTTCTCCCGAAGAATTGGGAAAGAAGGCAGACCACTGGGTCAAGACTAGGGTGACAAAGACAACCACTGGGGGTGACCAAAAGAAAGTGGTCCCAAAACCTCCCCAGGGGAAAGGTGGTGAGAATCCCCAAGATAAAAAGTTTGAGTCTTCCAAAGGGCCCCAAAAACCTGTTCAGGTGGGTGGGACCCAAACTACTCCCTATGTGCCCCAACCATATAGGGGGAAGAACTTTGATCCCTTAAAGGCCTGGTCTAATACCTGCAAGAAGCAAGGACACTTAACTGTAGCTTGCCCCCAAAACAAAGCCCCTAAGGCACCCAGTACAGCTACTCCTGGGGCAGCAAGCATACAAATGTGATCAGAGGTGTACCCTGAGCAAATCTGGGAACACACTGAAGCCAGTCTAGTCTCCTTGGGAGAAGTGGAGTCTGCCACTGTAGCTGTGTGGCCACCCAACTTAAAGAAATACTTGCAGTACCCCTGGGTGAATGGCACTAGGGTAGACGCTCTGAGGGATACAGGTGCCAGTGTCACTATGGTGAAAGACACACTGGTTTCCCCTGAGCAATACTTGATTGGGAAGTCTTACCCAGTCACCAACGCTGACAGTGTCACCACTAGTCATCCCATGGCCATGGTAACATTAGGCTGGGGGGGGGGGGGGGGGGGGGGGGGTTACTGGCCTGAAACAGGTAGTGGTCTCTCCAAAGTTGCCAACTGCCTGTCTGCTTGGAAATGATCTGGAATCCTCAGCCTGGGCTGAGGTTGAACTGAAGGCCCATGCAGCCATGCTGGGCATCCCTGAATTGGTGTGTGTGCAAACCAGAGCACAGAGCAAGAGGATGGGTGAAAAAGTAGGTCTGGAGCCTGGAATAATGGCCAAGCCAACCAAGAGAAAAGGAAAGAAGACTGGGGAACCAGCTTCTACACAGCAAACCATTCAGGACCCCTCTCCCCAGGGAGAGGATTTGGATACCCCTGAGGGAACTGAGTCCATGGAGCTTGACCCTTACCAGGTTGAACTCTTGGGCCCAGGGGGACCCTCTAGGGAAGAGCTGTGCCAGGGTCAGCGAGACTGTCCCACTCTTGAAAGCCTGAGGCAGCAAGCTGTTTCAGAAGCCAGGGGAGATGTCAGTGGTACCCACAGAGCTTATTGGGAAGAGGGATTACTGTATGCTGAGGCAAGAGACCCCACTCCTGGAGCCACCAGGAGGGTGGTAGTGCCACAGAAGTACAGGGAGTTCCTCCTAACTTTGGCTCATGACATCCCCCTAGCTGGACATCTGGGGCAATCCAAAACTTGGGAAAGGCTAGTGAGTCACTTCTACTGGCCCCAGATGCACCAAAAGGTGAAGGAGTTTGTCAGCTCCTTTGTCACCTGTCAGGCCAGTGGCAAAACAGGTGGCCACCCAAAGGCCCCCCACATTCCACTACCAGTGGTGGGGGTCCCCTTTGAAAGAGTAGGAGTGGACATTGTGGGTCCACTTGAGCCACCCACAGCCTCAGGGAACAAATTTATTCTAGTGGTAGTGGATCATGCCACTAGGTACCCTGAAGCAATTCCCCTTAGGACGACTACAGCTCCTGCAGTAGCCAAGGCCCTCCTGGGTGTCTTCACCAGGGTGGGTTTTCCTAAGGAGGTGGTTTCAGACAGAGGTTCCAACTTCATGTCTGCTTACCTAACACACATGTGGAAGGAGTGTGGGGTGCAGTATAAGTTTACTACCCCCTACCACCCACAAACCAATGGCCTTGTTGAGAGATTCAACAAGACATTGAAAGGTATGATCATGGGGCTCCCTGAAAAACTCAAAAGGAAATGGGATGTCCTGTTACCATGCCTGCTTTTCGCTTACAGAGAAGTGCCACAGAAGGGAGTAGGTTTCTCACCCGTTGAACTTCTGTTTGGTCATCCTGTAAGGGGACCACTTTGTCTTGTAAAAGAGGGCTGGGAGAGGCCTTTTCAAGAACCCAAACAAGACATAGTGGACTATGTGCTTGGCCTAAGGTCCAGAATGGCTGAGTACATGGAAAAAGCATCCAGGCCAGCCAGGAGCTCCAGAAGCACTGGTATGACCAAAAAGCTGCACTGGTTGAATTTCAACCTGGGCAACAGGTGTGGGTTTTGGAGCCAGTGGCACCAAGGGCTCTCCAAGATAAATGGAGTGGCCCTTACCCTATCCTAGAAAGAAAGAGTGAAGTCACCTATCTAGTTGACCTGGGCACTAGCAGGACACCCAAGAGGGTCAAGTTCTACAATGACAGGGCTGACATCACCATGCTGATGGTGACTGATGAGGAGCAGGAAGCAGAGAGTGAACCTCTCCCTGACCTCCTCTCTTACAGCCCAAAGGATGGGTCAGTGGATGGTGTGATCTTATCAGACACCCTCTCTGCCCAACAGCAGACTGACTGCAAGCAAGTCTTGCAGCAGTATGCTAGCCTCTTCTCCCTGACCCATGGTCTGACCAACTGGTGTACCCATGATGTGGACACTGGTGACAGTGCACCTGTCAAAAACAAAATCTATTGACAGTCAGACCAGGTCAAGGAGAGCATCAAAGCTGAGGTCAGCAAGATGCTGGAGTTAGGGGTCATTGAACCCTCTGAGAGCCCCTGGGCCAGCCCAGTGGTTCTAGTCCCCAAACCTCATCAACAGGGCGAAAAGAGAGAGATGAGGTTCTGTGTGGACTATAGAGGGCTCAACTCTGTCACCAAGACAGATGCTCACCCTATCCCAAGAGCAGATGAACTGATAGATAAATTAGGGGCTGCCCAATTCCTCAGTACCTTTGACTTAACTGCAGGGTATTGGCAGATTGGCATGGCCCCAGGAGCAAAAGAGAAAACAGCATTCTCCACCCCTGATGGACATTATCATTTTACTGTGATGCCCTTTGGGTTAAAGAATGCCCCTGCCACTTTCCAGAGGCTGGTGAACCATGTCCTGGCTGGGCTGGAGTCCTTTAGTGCAGCTTATCTTGATGATATTGCTGTCTTTAGCTCCACCTGGCAGGATCATCTGATCCACCTTGGAAAAGTTTTAGAGGCCCTGCACAATGCAGGCCTCACTATCAAGGCATCCAAATGCCAGATAGGGCAGGGCACTGTGGTGTACTTGGGCCACCTTGTAGGTGGAGGCCAGGTACAGCCCTTACAACCTAAGATCCAGGCCATCATGGACTGGATAGCTCCAACAACCCAGACCCAAGTCAGGGCATTCCTTGGCTTGACTGGATACTACAGGAGGTTTGTGAAGGGGTATGGGTCCATTGTGACCCCCCTCACAGAACTCACCTCCAAGAAAAAGCCCAAGAAAGTGAACTGGACAGTTAGTTGCCAAAAGGCTTTTGACACCCTGAAAGAAGCAATGTGTTCAGCACCAATTCTAAAAGCTCCAGACTATGCCAAGCAGTTCATAGTGCAGACTGATGCCTCTGAGCTAGGGATAGGAGCGGTCCTATCCCAGACCAATGATGAAGGCCAAGACCAACCTGTTGCTTTTATAAGCAGGAGGCTACTCGCCAGAGAGCAGCGTTGGAGTGCCATTGAGAGGGAGGCCTTTGCTGTGGTTTGGTCCCTGAAGAAGTTGAGGCCATACCTGTTTGGTACTCACTTCCTGGTTCAAACTGACCACAGACCTCTCAGATGGCTAATGCAGATGAAAGGGGAAAATCCAAAGCTATTAAGGTGGTCCATCTCCCTACAGGGAATGGACTTTGAAGTGGAACATAGACCAGGGACTGCCCATGCCAATGCAGATGGACTTTCCAGGTTCTTCCACTTAGACAATGAAGACTCCATAGGACAAGGTTAGTCTCATCACCTTTCGTTTGGGGGGGGGGGGGGGGGGGGGTTGTGTGAGAAAGTGCCCTCTTCCTTGCATGGTATGCCCCCACTTTTTGCTAAATTGCTGAATGTACTTTGACTGAGTGTACCCTGGACTCCTGCCAATCAGGTGCCTAGGGCCTATGTTCCTTCCTTAAACACACAAACTCCAAATTGGCAAACCCTGGCCACATGTCAGCCCCTAGTAAATGGTACCCTAGGTACCCAGGGCCTTGTGACCAGGGAAGGCCCCTAAGGGCTGCAGCACTCATTGTGCCACCTTTAGGGGCCCTGTACCCTTACACACACACACTGCCTTTGCAGGCTGAGTGTCTGGGTGCAGGACAAAATGAAGAGTCGACATGGCACACATCCCTGTGTGCCATGCCCAACACCCACACTGCCAAGGCATATGTCAGTCACCCCTCTGGCTGGGTGCCTTATGCCCTTGGTGTGGGCACAGGAGCAGGAGCCCTTTGCCCCTACAGTACCCGGGTCCATTCCCGGGCACTGTAAGTGCAGTGCTGCCATTTAAGAGTACATGGTGCTGAGAGCTCGTCAAACACGAGCTCCACAGCACCATAATGGCAACACTAAAGACTGGGAAGTTTGGTATCAAACTTCGCAGCACATTAAACCCACACTGATGCCAGTGTGAGATTTAATGTACCAAGCACCCCAGAGGGCATCTTAGAGATGCCTTCCTACAACTAACCTACAATCCACGTCTGCTCTGAGGCTGCCCAGGCTGCCACACAGCAGACACGTTGCTGGACCCCTGGGTGGGAGAGCCCCTGCTCTCCCGGGCCTGCAACAATGCACATCCTGGGTGAGGTGATAGATCTCCTCAGTCAGGATGAGCAAAGGGAAGCTTCAAAGGCCTGCCGCCTCTAGGAGTTTCCCCAGGCCACTGCAACCCCCCACTCTGGTGGGAAGCTTGGCCGGAAACCCCATACAAGGACAGGGGATGTGCCAGCCTGCCAACCCCACCCCTCAGGTGGGGGAGGCGAGGTGAAGCACATCTCCGGGCTCTCGCCATCTTGAAGATGGGAGGCCCTACCCTATCAGGATTAGGCTACTGCCCCCCTCCCACAGGAGAGGGGCAGGATAGGGAGTGTACCCACCCCAGGACAAGGACCCATTGGTCCCTGGCCTTCACCTACCTGTAACGCCCCTAAATCTAGTATTTAGGGGCACCCTGAACCTTCCTTCCCCAGATTCCAGATTCCGACACTACAAGAAGAGCGAGAAGAAAAGAAGACCTGCCCTGCAGCTGCAAAGGAGAGGGAGACACCAACTGCTTTGGCCCCAGCCCTAACGGCCTGTCGACCTCGGACTTGCTCCTGCTCCAAACCCGGCATCTCTTGTGGCCAGCAACCTCAGAAACCCCGGAGGACCTGGCTACCTTTGAACTCTAATCCCCTGGGACTCCCATGAGTAGAGGCTCTACTCAGAACCTACCTTTCACCCCTGGCAGCAGCCCGGAACCGCGATCCCAGCCCACTCTGTACCCGCCAAGCCTGGCCGGTGCTGGAGTGAACTAAACCCACGAGGACGACCCCACGGCGACTGTGACCCAGAGTCCGGCACCCAAGGACCCCCCTCGACTATCCTGAAGAAGCTTGCAGCCTCAGAACAGAGTGCCACCCCAACCGCGATCAACAAGAGGGTAAGATTTCCGACATCAAAAGGCACCCCTGCACCCGGCGCCCCACGGCCCTCTGTGCCCAATCCCGGGGTACCTGCCTATCCTCCAACTAACCAACTTACCCGTCGAAGTGGTGGTGGCACCCGAAGAGTCCTCGTCCCCGAGCCTGCAGTCTTTTTCCAAACTGGAGATTTCCCATAGAAATCAATAGAGCGCCCGACGGCTCAAAAGCACCCTGCAGCCAGCCGCCCAAGTGGCCCTGGCAGTGAAAACTCTACTCTAACCTACTTCCCCACTTGCCCTGAGTAAGTGACCAGGAGCCCAGCTCCCACAGCCGCGTGGCTTGCCCGACAGCAGCCACCAACCCAGGCCCCCCTATCCCTCATAGGATAACATTGGGCCTAACTCTCTCTGCACCCGGCCGTCCTGAAACCGCTGAGGGTGAACTGACTGTACTTACCTGACACTGGGGGACCCCTGAGTCTATGCCCAGAACTTCAACTCTGCCAGTCGAATACTTACCCTTAAACCGCTAACTTCATTTTCCTCATAGGGTAACATTGACTGGCTTTTTCTTGGAAAATCTTTTAAGTGTGAACTTTTCAAAACTCAAAATATTCACTAAAAATCAGCCGAGTACCAAAAACGAATTTACTCACCTGCTCTTAGGTGAACTCCCAGTGCTGGATCTTGGTGCCCAGCACTGACTCTGAAAAGTACCCACAACTATACTTCCCTTTAACTCCTTTTTCTTCCATAGGAAACCATTGACTGCTTTTCTGTGAAATTTCTTCTAAGTGTTGATTTCTGCAATTTCTAAATATTCCTAAAAAATCGTATAACATCTGAAAACGTAATTACTTACCTGTTTTGGATAAATGTCCCAGTACTGAGTCTAGACACCCAGTACTGGATTACAAAAGTAACAATAACCTACTGTACCTGTAACCTATATTTCCTTCCATAGGGAATCATTGGTTGTATGCTCTGAAATATTTTCTAAGTGCTCACTTTTGAAATAGCTAAATATTAGTTAAAAATCATTATAGTACCAAAGTCGACTTTCAACAGCTGATTCTGAGAACTGACCCAGGACTGGATCTAGGATCCAAGCCTGGAATTACAAAAGTAATCTACAAAGTAATCTGTTGCATATAATCTGAATTTATCATTGAGCTCAATGTATTGTGTTTAGAAATAGAGTTGCCTACTGCAACTATTTGTAACTGTTTACTAAAAAGTCTATTGCATATACAAAAGTATTTTTATGAAACATCTGTCGAGAAAGTATATTTAATTCTAAGTGTTGCTTCTAAAATAAAACAAGCATATATTTTTTTATATACAAACCATTGGCCTAGAGTTCAGTCATTGAGTGTGTGGAACTATTTGCTGACTGAGGGTGTACAACAAATGCTTTACACGTCCTCTGATACTGCCTTACTGCTCGACCAGGCTACCACTTTGGAGAGTAAGGTTATATCTAACTTACCCCTTTTAAACCCTTGGGGTCTGTGGACTCTGTACACCCTGTACCTATTAAGGAACAGTATATTACAGAGCCACTTTCTCACACTCCCCAGCCACTGGGAGCACTTTCTTTTGCCCTCTGGGTCTCACAGAGGGGGATTCAGCAGGGAGCTGTCTTCACTGGCTCCCTGCGCCAGCCTTTCGCCTGGCTCTCCTTCCTGGGCTTCTCTTCTCCCTGCGCAGAGGCCCCTGCTTCTGCGCACTGGTTCTGGTCTCTTCTCCTGGCGCTGTTCAGGATCCTGGGACAGTCAGGGGGTTCCTCCTTCCAACTTTGCGCCAGAGTCCAGCACCCTCTGCCTCAGCAGACCACACCCAGAGAGAGCTTCTCTTTCTGTGCAAACACTTTTAAAGAATTGGGGAGGGGCTGGCAGGAAGTCTCTGTTTGCCCTATCATACAGCGACATATCACTTCTCTGCCCCTGCTCCCTTCTTGCTGCCCAGGCCTCTGGGTTGGTTCAAAATTGTGTCGTCCAGGGTCTCCTCCACATAGTCTCTGAAAGCCACTTCCTCCCCCCCCCCCCCCCCCCCCCCCCCCCAGAGCTGCCTTCTCCCTTGTGCAGCTGGTGCCTGGCACCAGGTGACAGCTGCTGATGGATTAGCCTGTAGTTCTACCCATCTTCCTTCTTTGGAGAGGAGGCCTTAGCTCCTGGAAGAAAGGTCATTAATCCAGCCTGCTGAGGTCAGCCCCAGCCAGCCTTAGTTATGGCTGACTTAAGAGAAATATGGCATTTCTGGATGACCCACAAGCAGTACAAATATGACTTTGGACTCTGCAGAATACTTCTTCTCACACCCGTTACAGTGACTTAAGGCCGTGTCTGGAACTTGTAGGCCTTAGGAAAGTGACACTAGCTCATGGGCTCCATATCCCCATAGGGGAATAATGAACTGAAAACACAGTGAAACACACTGACTTTCCTGGCATGTATCTTCCCAGTGTATAAGGCCGATTCCATATCACCACCCAATTCTGCATAAGTCCTGCCACACCATTCACCTTGTATCTGCTCCTGGGCTGCGCACACCAGGAATCTCCCCTGCGCAGCCGTACAAGTGTGCACATGCATGTACACACATGTCTGCAGGTGACCAACCGGTGCCCCTTACCTCCAGCTGCAGCGCAGCGGCCTAGTCAAGCTAGGGTACACCAGTAGAATCCACCTGCAGTACCCCTGTTAAGACCCTATACGTGTGCACACGCCGGTACACACGTGTGTGCATTTAACAAGTCTGGTGCCCCTTACTCCAGCGCCTGGTCAAGCCAGGGGGACACCAGTAAAATCGCCATGCAGTCTTTCATTATAAGTTCACTGTGGGTGAGTCCCAACTTATGAGGCTCCCTCACAGTAAAAGTTCAGCAATTAATTGCTCAAAAATCTGGGCGGCCCATAGTGTCAGAACCACCTTCTAACACAATGCTTCAGCCCATGGGACACCTCTGTGGTACCTATGCCCTGGGTACCTTAGTGCCATATACTAGGGACTGATAAGGGTACCCCAGTATCCAATTTGGGATGTACCTAAGTACTGAACACAACAATTTAGAGAGAAAGCAGATAGACTGGGGTCCTGATTAGCAGGATCCCACTCAGACCAGTCAAAAACCAGCATAGCACCAGGCAAAATGTGGGGGTAACCATGCAGAACGATCCTACCATCCTACAGAGACTTTAGCTTGTTCCTCACTTTCCTGATGTGAATTCCATTTGAGTGGCTTCTCAGCTGTTCATTGCGGCTCCTCACCCTTAAGACAGTGTTCCTTGTTGCCATAACATCGGTGCGGCGTGTGAGTGAGCTTTAAGCTCTGTGTTAAGCTGCCATATACCACTTTCTACCCCGACTACATAGTTTTGTGGACACTGGCATCTTTCTTGCCTAATGTTGTGACAACGTTCCACATAGATCAATACAACTTATTGCTGGCTTTGGGTGGGCGGAGCTAGCCACGCCTGCTAATGGCCGCTCTGTAAGCGAGCTCGTGCGGTCGCTTTACAATCCTGCAATTATCCTGCACTAGCAGCCTGTCTCAGGTGATGAGACGAACACATAACCCTGTCGGAAGACCGCGGCAATAAGTACCCACTACAACGATGAGTATAATCGCTCCTGGATCCCCTGCAGTTTGCTCTCGACCCGCGGCCGACATGAGGCCTAGGAGGAGCACATGCACGGGATATTGCAGTCCGCGGTTGTGAAGATCGCGGCACGGGGGCCCTGACTCGAATCGGCGTCTGCAGCCGCGCAGCGACGGTGGGGCGCTGCTGTGTGTTCCCGCGACTCTCCTGCATTGTGCCCCTGTGGAGTGGAGGGCCTGCCTACGACGCGGAGTCTGTGGAGGAGAACGGCGGGACGGAGGTGAGCGCCACCCAACGCACGGGCCCCTGCGTCAGTCTACTTTCAGTCAATGTTCACAACAATCGAAGCCATGTAGACTAACATAGATGGGAAGATCGATACCCTGACCTATAGAGTGGATAGTATGTCTGAGCGGCTCGATCGTCACACGGAGAGAATAAACATGGCGGAGAGACGGATATCGAACTCTGAAGACGCACAACGCCAAATGGAAACAAAACAAGAAAAGGTCGAGAAAACACTAGCTGCTATTATGGCGAAGTCAGAAGATTTGGAGGCGAGATCCCGCCGCAACAACTTACGCGTCATGGGCATAGCGGAGACGACCAACACGGGGAACATGGAGCGCTATATCGAAAATCTACGAGTGACTCTCTTTGGCAGGGACACGTTCTCGACTGTCTTCATCATTGAAAGAGCGCACAGATTGCTTGCCCCGCCGACTACGCCGGGGGCCATACCGCCCCCTATCATTGCAAAACTCTTGAACTATAGAGATCGGGATGCTGCACTTCGGCAAGCCAGGGAGTTGGTTAACCTGACACATGAAGGGATGAACATTTCCATATTTCCTGATTTCACGCAACAAGTCCAGGAGGCGCGGAAAAAGTTTATAGCAGTCAGGAAATCACAGCAGGACCAGAATATCCCATACGCGATGCTCTACCCAGCTAGGCTCCGGATCACAGACGGGGGGGGGGAAACAAGATCTACAATGACCCTAAGGAGGTCCTAAAATTTCTGCAGTTGAAGGGTGCCCAGGTACCGTGCAGAAGATCACCGAGAGGCGCACAGGAGGGCCAGGGACACACTTCAGACGTTGAATGATGGACACTTTTCCCAGATCTTTGGATCGTACTGGGACATTGCAGTTTGTTTGCAGCTGATGGCGCGCTGCATGGACACAGATAAGTGCACGTCACAAACACTTGTCTTAGTTTATGGTTCCTGAACTCTTACTGTGTGGGGATTGCATACACGCACGATGGGGAGCATTTCTTGATGCTGTGGTCTGCAATTTGAGGCTGCTGAAGTGGGTGGGTCAGGGGGAGGGCAGTGCTCACAAATTGGGTTTGTTAATGTGATTGAATTACCAGGGTTGCTTGAATTACAATAAATGCATTCTTTGACCTTAGCGGCAGGACATAGACACAATTACACTTGATATATTGTGATGAACATGGGCGGGAAGTATACCTGTGTGACATGGAATGTCAGAGGGCTTAATACCCCCAAAACAATCAGGCAAGTGTTCGCCTACTTAGATCGTCACAGCGTACAGATTGCCCTCCTGCAAGAGACACACCTGAATATGTCCTCTGAGGTTAAAATCGTATGTAAATGGGCAGGATACAAGCTAGCCTCTTCGTACTCTTCTTACGCCAGAGGGGTACTCATACTAATGAAGAGAGGCATAGCATTTACGCCTATTAAAACATATGTCGACAGAGTGGGGCGATGCGCCATGGTGCATGGAAATCTGGGACTCTCCCTCATCACTATAATAAACACTTATGGGCCCATAGCAGACGAACCGGATACTTACCTGTGACTGTACAGCACTCTCCGAGGATGGCCTGAAGCGGACATTGTGTGTGGGGAGGGGACCTAAACACATACCTGGACTCTCAACTGGATAAATCAAATCCGCAGGGGTTACGTGCACCTAAGATAGCGCAGTGCATCAATGATGCTATGCTTGAATTTGGTCTTGTAGATATCTGGAGACTGCGAAATGGTACAGCTAAGGAGGGTATGCATGCTACACCTGCACACAATAGTTGGTCCCGATTGGACTATTGGCTGTCAGAATCCTCCCATGTACACTGTCGGATCACAATCCGGTGCTGCTCTCCTTTAATCATGCGGCTAGTGTTCATCACCCATATATGTGGCTTCCGTGCCCAGGCTCTTTTAGACCCAATTTATAATAATACTATCCGGGAAGCCATTGAACAATATTTTGCTGTAAATACGGGCACAGTTGATAGTGCCTCCACACTGTGGGAAGCTTTTAAAGTGACTATCAGAGGGGTTTGTATCGGCACCACAGCAGGCATCCTTAAAGACCTTCGTAGCCAACTGACGCAGGCTGAGCACAAACTAACGAAGTTAGAATGGCAATACATACAGTCCTAGCACTGAGACCCTAGCCCGTATACACGAACAAAAAAAGGAATACGATTCGCTTGCAGACTCTGAGATCCGCTACATTGCGCACCAAAATGTGGCGCGAGCGTATGGTGAGGGAGGGCGCCCGGGCAGAAATCTGGCCACCAAAATAAAAATTTGTGAGGACTATCACCACATAACTAAGATTACTGACCAGCAGGGCACGGAGCATTACGCCCCTGAGGCGATAGTGGAACAGTTCCTTAGATTCTACTCTGATCTATACACGGCACAAGGGAGTGCGACGGACTCAGAATTGGACGACTACCTATCCAACATAGCCTGTGCGTGGCTGTCCGATGGTCACCATCAATATCTTTGTAAACCGATAGATGAGGCGGATATAAAGGCGGCGGTGTGCACGTTACCAAACCAAAAGGCGCCGGGGCCCGACGGACTTACGGCTGAGTTCTACAAAGAATATATTGATATACTTGCGCCATTTCTGCTTGAAATGTATTCAGAGGCACATGAAACTGGTGTACTGCCATCGTCCCTCCGCCAGGCCCTGATAACCACGCTGTTAAAAAAAAGATAAGGCTCCGGACAGGTGCGAATCATATAGGCCGTTGTCTCTGATAAACTTAGATACTAAGATTCTTGCGAAAATATTAGCTACCAAGCTTCAGCCCCTCAGGCCCAATCTGGTCCTCCCGGACCAATCGGGATATATCCCTGAGCGCTCCACGTCTAATAACTTGAGAACCATCTTTGCCATGTTCCATGTATTAAACCCCGAACTGCCAGACGCCACGGTCCTACTGAACGCGGCAAAAGCGTTTGACTCCATTGAGTGGAGTTACATGTTTCATGTACTACGCCGCATGGGCTTCCCGCCCCTGTTCTTGAGTTGGATACGACTTTTGTACAACAGCCCCATGGCGCTGGTGCGAGTGGGGAGACTGACAGCACAACCATTTCAAATATATGGAGGTACTCGTCAGGGGTGCCCCCTCTCACCTTTATTGTTTGCACTGACCCTAGAACCACTGTGTAGTGACTTAGTCCAGACGTGTAGAGGATTTTTAGATGTTTATTTGTAGTTGGTTACAAGTCATCCAATTCAATCCATTACAAGATAGACAAGACCAATCATAGACCCCACCAGGAGCAGCCATTGTAGTGCTCAGCCCTTCTCAACTGACATCTCAGGCTCCCAACATTCTGTACTACATCATAGAATGAACATTCCACTGGCAAAGCAAGAGATGCAGTGCATAACAACAAAGCCAGGATATTACAAACTGGCTTGCATCATACGACAGTGCCACAGAGAAACCGCACTGAACTTCTTACATCGCCCGGTAGGTATATCACTATATGCTGATGATATGGTGTTATTTGTGAGGGAACCTGATCGGTATTTAGCGCAGTTGTTAAGAGAATATATCCGCTTCAGACTCTTCTCAGGACTACAAATTAACTGGGAGAAATCGATAGTTATACCACTGACGCCGAATACGCCCACAAATATGGACTACCCTTTAGTATGGACCACAGACCCGGTGAAATACTTGGGGGTGTGGATACATCGATACCCCGAACTGGTGATCAGGGAGAACTACGGCAGAGCATGTACCGCTCTCGAGCAGCAAGTAGACCGATGGAACAAGCTGCCACTCTCCCTGGCGGATCGAATAGCAGTAATAAAAATGGTTGTGTTACCACGCTTTTTGTATCTATTCTGTAACATCCCAATCAAGCTGACACAACGGTTTTTCAGGAACATTCACTCCTCTCTCACTCACTTGATATGTGGTGAAAACAGGCCAGGGTAAGCGGGACTATACTTACACTGGACTACACTAGGGGGGGTTTCGGTGCTCCGGACCTCTTTATCTATTAACTCTGTGCCAAAGCGCAATAGGCCTACTATTGGTTTAGACCGCATGCTTACACTTCACATGGTGTAGTGGAAGATGGGGACGCACACCCTACTCCGCTATCCTGCGTCATCACACACACAAACAGAGGTACACCACGAACGGAAATCAATACGATTGACACGGCTATCGCAGCCTGGCATGCTATAAGCAAAATGACTAATAGGCTCCCGGTTTATGCTCCGGCACTGCCTCTTGCACATCATGCGGCCTTATCGGTGACGAGAGAAAAAGGCCCGCTCAGGGCGCTGAGCGAAACGGGCAGGGTGACTATGCAAGGCATTTACCCAGATGCGCACTTCCTTACAGCAGAAGACCTGAGTTACATAACTAACCCCTCGCCGTTATTTAATTTTACCATCCATAGGCTGCGGTAAGCGAGCAAAGCTCACTATACCACATACCCATCAGAACCCCTGGTGTTGCCAGCTGCAAACGCTACTGGTGGCACCTACTAGACGTAAACTAGTAACGAAACGCTAGAGAGGTGCGAGATGGGAGGGATTTTGGATCGGATAGAAGTTTGGCCTGCTGGAATAGTAGCTTGACTCCACCGCTATTGGAAACGGAATGGGACCATATATAAGTTGACCGGTGCCCTCGCGCCTAATGGCAACTTGCGCATCATACATTTTAAATACATACATCAAGCCTACCACACGCCTGTTAAACTACACAGATGTGGCCTCAGGGACAATAGTAATTGTAAAAGATGTGGCCAACCGGATGTGGACTTCTTAAATTTGGCATGGGGGTGCAGACTAGTGCTGTTGTTTTGAGAAGGAGTATTACAACACCTACAGGAAATGACTGGGATTGCATTGCAGTGTGTGCCTTCCATATGTTTGTTATGCTATGTACCTCACTTAAAAGGTGTGTTGGGGAAATTTGTGCGCGTGGTGCTGTTACTAGCCAAGCACCGCGTAGCGCTGCACTGAGAAAGTACGCTGGCTCCCAAAACTAAGTGCTGGGTAAAGGATATGGTATATTGTAATGAAAATCTGGTGTTATACGCAGAAGAACTACCAGCTGCATCTCGACCCAGAGATATATGGGAACCTTTACGTCAATATCTTCTAAGACTGGCCTCCACTGACACACAGGTTGATTAGCGTCAATATTAAGCTACTCAAATGATGTACTGCCACAGGCTCTTTCACTTCTGTCATTAAAAGTGTTGAAGAATCAAATACTGGTAATGTTTAACTACTGTTGGGGTAAACATTTATGGCTGTATGATTGTTTATATTGCACTGTCTTGCGCGGCAGCGGAACTGCAAGTATTATCTCAAATGGCAATTAAAAAAAAAATTGCTGGCTTTCTACAATCTTCCTCACCCCTCTAAGGAGTAGGATAGACTCCAAAGTTTGGACGCATTGGCTCAAAAGCTGACTCTGGAAGGAGCGCGTGCACATTCTAACAGAGCCAAAGCCCCTACCTCTGTGTTAGCACATGGAGTCACTGTCCTAGACATCTGTTAGGTGGTTACGTCAGTGTCCCTACATATGCTCACAAATCACTATTGTCTGGATGGTCAGGTTCACTGAAAAGGGCATTTTGCCTGCTTGGTCCAGCAGGACTTTCTACATTGAGTCTATTCACAGAGCCACCTCCAAATAGGTTCAGGAATGGTACCTGCTTAAAAGGTGTGAAATCTATGGCTGGAAGGCTCTATCAGAAGAACAAGTTACTTACCTTCGGTAACGCTCTTTTTGGTAGAGACTCTGTCTAGCCGCAGATTTCTAATTGATCCTCTCTTCTACGAGTGGATTCCGTTCCTTATAATGTCCCAACTTTAGGAATCTGTACACTAGTCACACCAGGCTGTATGTCTTGGGGCATAGACAGGCTTGAATTCAACTGGCATCCACATACAGGAGTGGCACCCATATAGGCCCCACATGCCATTTCCAGAACGGCGTCAGTGCGGAGCCACCTAGTGGCACAGAGAGGTACTGCTGAAACGTTTCTGGATCCAGTCTAACACCTGGAGAAGATTCAGAAGATGAGGACTCTGCGGCTAGATAAGAGTCTCTACCAGAAACAGCATTACGGAAGGTAAGTAACTTGTACTTTAAGTAAAGAGTAATGTGTTATGTCACTTGAATTCTCATGACATCTGTATACAAAATTCATTTGAGATTATTTTCTAAACGTTTTTAGAAGTGCAAGACCTTAATGTGTAAGCTTTAGACCCAAAGCCTCAATGTGGCACAGCTTAGCACACATACTGATGCACGTGCCATTTTATTTGGCGTCATATTTGGTTGTATTGTACTATCCTTTACTTCTGTTGGACCCATCCTATTATTTTAAGCATAAAGAGACAATTGTACAGCCTTAACCCCACTGACTTTTTTCTTTTTATCTTGTCAGGAGTGGCCGTGGCTATGATTGAGGGTAAAGCCATTGCTGCCATAGTTGGGAGCCCCCCAGTGGCAGAAGGAGGTGGTGACTGATGCGCAGAACGTGGGAGGATCTTTGCCTGTGGGCGCCCCTCAGAGGACAAAGTGAAACTCTCATCTACTGTTACTCAGACTTGTGCATGTTTAGTGCAATAGCCCAGCCCCTCTTTCACTCATGTCTGTAATATTCTAGTGTTGTCTGGCAGATGTTCTTCTGTAAAATCTTTTGCTTGTTTGGCACACAATGGACATTCTCACTTGGTTACAGTTTAGTAGAGGATGAGGAACCCCTTCATCCTGTAGACTTTAAACAAGTTTTGGGGTGGGGGGGCGGGGGGGGGAGGGGTTCCATACGTCACTCAAAGGGTTCTCCTAAACCACCAGTGCCCGTTCTCTTGCAGCAGAGACATCTTCACACCTTCACTCGGCTGGGAGAAATCATGCCATGCTTTGCCTCCAGTGGGGTAGATTGGTATTCGCATGCAGTGCCATGGGCAATCTCGGCAGTCTGCCTCAATGTGTGGTGTTGGCAGGACCCACACAGCTAGTATCCATTCCCACCCTCCACTCACTTATCCTAAAGAAGATCTCAAACAAATGCTGCTCTACACCTCCCTTTAAGTTTGTGTATTTCTGCTTCGGATATGAGCAGGGGGCGGCTTCTATCTAGGACCAGAAGAGCAGTGTTGGTGTCCGCTCCTTTTAATCGTGGCTTAGGTGGTTCTTTTTATGTATAAGAAAAATGTCCATACCAATTAAGTTTACACTAGTCGTGTCCTTTACTAGATTTTATGAAGTAAAATAAAGGTTATATTGTGTGTTCATTTCTTCTCTCCAGGCTTGGGCGCCTGGGCAGTGCTTCATTTGATGGGTCCTGTGGGTACTAACGTGATCTGCGGCTACAGTCGGGACAAAGTGGTGTTAAAGTCTTGGCTCTAATGTTCCACAGTGTGTGGTGTTTATGTGGTGCGAGAGGAGCCCATGGTATTATCCCGGTCGTTGATGTATTATTGCATGTCCAATGAAAAGGCAGACCAGCTGCAGTGAAGTTCTGGCCCAAAACGACCTCTGATGAAGATTACAAAACACCAGATTCGCGGAGGAAGCGGGCATTACTTAGGAGAGCTTTAGAGCAGCGTTTCATTGTTGGTGGAGCTGTATTGTTTAGGATATCATTCACCCTTCCCTGCCATCCAAAGGCAGGGGTCTTTCCCCTCTGTTCTTAAATACCTGGTGTGTTCCACAGGATGCGAGCTGCCTGCTTAGCGCCCTGTGTGAGCCCGCCTATGTAATTATCTCCCCAACAGTATGGCACGAGATGCTATCTTTAGGTGTATGTATTCCTGTCTGATTTTAGTCCTTCTGTTTTCAGCGCCTCTAGCCAACTGTAGTTTAGCTTCGAGTCGCAAGGATAGTTTGGGGAATTAATCTTTTTAAATCTGTTTTATTTTTTTTCTTGCCTTCCTTTACTCTCGCAAACTGTTTCGGGGCTGTTGGCACATGGTCTGAGTGCGAGGATTTCAATGGATTTCTAGATGGTTTCTTTCTTATTCTTTGAAAATGTAATTTCCATCACACGTTTTATGTCCACTTATTTTGAATGAGTTGTTGCGTAGCAGTGAACAAGTCACATCATCATCAGCTGTCTATAAAAGGGTGTTGAAAAACTGAACAGGATACTTTCAGGGTTTCTTTTATTACTTAAACGATGCAAGTGTGTTTTGATACAGATTAGAAGAATCTATCACACCTGCGAATATTATTACAAAGACTATGGAAAGTGTTTTATGAAGAAAAGATCACATATAGGAAATCTGCTACATAAACTCTTTGATCACTAAATGCAACCTATATTCGGAGGTAGCCCATTGTAAACACGCATGGATTTAGCATAGACAGTACTTTTTCCTTTATCAGGTGCTACGTCGCTATGTAGATAGTTACAAGTGTAGCCTGGCCCTCTCTCAAGTCACTTGCGATCTGCTGACCAATATACTTACAGCTTTCGACTAATGAGAGCTGGAGAGCTGGAGAACTGCACAACAGCAAAACTCCTGTGCTCTGCTTTTGCTTCAGTGTACTCTTTCTGAAAATGTACCCCACATGCTCAGTAAAGACAATCGCAGATGGCTTGGCTTTCATTTAGAAGAGCATGGCTACTAAATGCATTGTTGGTTCTGCTCAATAGATCCACATTTGTGCACACGCTTTTTCAAATTCTCTGGGCCAAAATTCCCAGATGAGGGGAATGCGTTCCTGGCTGCTAGTAACCAAGTGTGAATGTTACTCACCTGCTAACCCAGCTCACTTGCTTTGCTGCAAAGGTCCTCATGTATGCCTCCACTTTCCAAGCCTCCTGATCACCTCTTGCCCGAGAGGACCTAAAGCCATCTCCACGAACTCGGAGCCACAAGCTGATGGGAGCCCCATTGGCGTGTCTCACCCCTCCTGTGAGCCCAAAACGCAAAAGCTGCTCCTATCTTTGCCACGCTTGTTGAGATGACGTGTCACAACTGTGGTTTCATTCTCCTTTGTTCCACTTTGAAAGGTTATTCTTTGATGTTGTAAGTGACGTGCGTTGTTTTTTAAGTGACTAGTGCTCTTGTTCTTTCCTCAATTGTGTATGTAACTGCAAATTTCTTTCCCAGTCTGCAAAAGTGACACCAACACAGAATGCAATACAACATTGTATTAATGTATCTCTTTGGATATAATGATGTAAAACTTTTTATTGTATTTTGGTCCAAAGCTATTCTGACATATGTATACATATCTGGATTACTGCAGCTGATTTGTTGCAATAAAAGAAGAACAGATAAATGCACTCAGGTGACTGTATTGTGGATTACTGTGAAATATATATATATATGCCTACTCAGTGCCCCCCATTTGGAAAGACTGGTTGTGTTTAATTGCTCTTCATTCAACTTCATAACAAGACCCAGTGCGGTATCGTCATCAATGTCCGTACCTATAAAGTTTTCGTCTGAACATAGTAGGTAAGAATGCTTAATGGTACCTCAAACCCCAGAGGAGTCACATGAGGAGTCTCTCAAGGCTCTCACTTATTTACTTAAGGCTGCTCATGGACCACCAAATACAAAATGCCTAAGATTTTATTCCTACGCCGAAGAACCATTTCTAAAGGATACATTTGACTGCAGATTCCTCACCTTGTAAATAATCCCAGTAGCCAGACTGGATCCAGAAACTTTCAGAATGTCTCCTGCGCACTGCTTGGTGGCATTGTGCGGCTCTGTGCCTACGTCGCTCCACTCCAGCAAAGCCGCATATAAGGGCTACCCCTCTGAGCTGATATCAGTTATTTTTTTCTGCTCCTCCAGATGTGGATATTGAGCTTTTCCCTAGTCTTTGACCAGACTTTGTCAAAATGTATCAAGTGTGCAAGCCAAGGGTTCAAGCCGTGCAGGGACTTTTGCAAACAAATGTCTGTGACTGACCCGCATGAAGTCTGTTTGTGGTGCCTGGGGTCAGACCACGACTCCATAGCCTGTGGGAACTGCGCCCAGATGTACCCAAAAGCTCTACGGGAAGGCCGAATAAGAAACATAATGAATCCAAACAAGAAATGCCCCTTTCCTGTCAATCTTGATTTCCAAAGAGGGCGTGAGGAGGTCAACCTGCCACCCGGTCTAGTTCTAATCTCCAACAGAGTTGATTCCATTTTTAGTCCCGATACATCCAGACTTTCCAGGTTCGTCGGTAACGTTGCAGCAAGTAGAAGCCTTCAAGAAGTCTATGCTGCAACTCTTCAGCACTTTGCCATCTCCCTCTGGTGTACCTTCAGGTGCCAAAGAACCACAGGGGCCTCCAGTCGCGTGGCCTCCAGTCAGACTTCCACCAGCGGGTCTGTCTTCTGCGCCGTCTGTGCCCCTTAGACCCACATTTGATTAGACTCCTACCCCAAAGCCAGTTTCAGCCCCAGCGCCATTCCCTACACCTGTACCGATCGCGTTGACGCTGACTCCATCGACAACTGTAGCCTATAGTAATATCCTACTCCTAAGCGAGTCCACCATGATCTTGACGGAAGTATCGCCTGGCGCCACCCTGCGCAACCAGTTGGCAATCCTACTGACTGACACCTTGCCATTACCACATGGTTGGGTCCAGACTTTACATAATTTATTTGGAACGGATTCTGATAATAACTATCATGACAGTATGATTGTGTTTCCCAATATGATGAGAAAAACTGGAATGAAGATCTTTAGGATGCCAGTGGGCATGACAATTGGCCCGATACAGAGGAAAGAGTCTTTTTCACTGTCATGATGCTGTCAAGGTTAGCTGAAGTATAAGACCTATAATCACTGGAAATAAAACCAAAAATATTGATCTATGTTTTATAACTTCGCTACCAAAATAAAATGATGACTCAGCGCAGTGGCAAATAATAAACAAAAAAAACGCACTTACCTGCTTCTCCTGCTGACTCTGTCTGCCGGACTCCTTGGTGCTTCTTTCTTCCAGAAGTCCTTTGGCCAGCACAGGCTCCTAGACACTCCACCCAATCCAGACCCTGCACTCATTCTGTGAGAGCAGCGCATGGATTGGTCTGAACAGCCTGGTTAGGCGCTCACAAAAGGACTGGGAGCCTGTGCCATTTCTCCACCCAGCTGAACAATACAGCTGGGTGGAGAAATTCCAAGTGCGCATATTTGTTTGGATAGCCTAAGATAGCCTAAGAACTGGCATGCGCTGTAACAAGTACCCTCCGGACCTCCTCCCAGTCTCTGGCTAGTGTCGAGAGGATTGACTAGCCCATCCCTAGACTCGGCAGCATGAGCTGCCAGTGAAAAATAAAACGATAATAAAATAGTTTTATTATTGTTTTATTTTTTATTCTCAGCGGGGCAACGTTCCTCTGCCATTGCGGAGGAGCCGCTGTTTCTGGCTAGGTTCCCACTGAGCCACTGTTGCATTTAGCAAAGCACTTACTGACACCATTTTGGGCACCTGGGCTAAACCTTGTTCAGGGCCGCCTGTTATTAGGCAAGCTGCTCGTCATCTTCACCCTGCGCCTAGCTACTCTGCCTTCCTACCATGCCCTTCCCCTCCTGAGAGTGGTAGTTCAAGCGTACACAGCAGGATCCATCTGAATGCTTTCCCCACCACTTGTCCTGACCGTGAGAATAGAGACTTTTGGCTAAACTATTTTTTCCTCCATGAGCCTGACTCTAAATTCGGTCCATGCCAGCTGTTTTCTTGACCATTATTCCCATGCCTTTGGGATACAGTAGCTCAAATGTTACGTTTATCGGATGTTCTGAATGACCTTCGGGCATCTATCAGGCAGGCAATTTATGATGGCTGCAATATTTGTGATACGCTAAGGACTGGACACAACTGATTGCCTACGATGTGCCGTGGGCACCAGTGCAGCTCTCCTCCACAAGTGTCTTTGAGGTTTACAGGTTTCTCCAGGGACATTCAGGTATTTATAATATACATGCCAATTGACGGATCTCTCCTTTTTGGGGATAAAGCAGACTCAGCCTTCAAAAACATTCCATGAGCCTGTCTACTCCCACAAGCAATTCTACTAACAATTTTAACCTCTTTGTGGCTACGGTAGATGTTTCCCGGTCTGTCAAAGCCAGACCCCTCTTCCAGTAGACTAGCATTCCCAGTCCTTTTGTGGCCGTGGTTCCCAGAAACCATGAAGCCAGCATCAATACTGTTTGTGTCAGTCCATCACCCCTCCCACGGCAGTAACCTCCAAACCGCTCCAGTGTGTCTATGGTGGCAAGCGGCCACCCTGTTAAAGGCAGGTTTCGGTATTTCCTCCAGCGGTAGCAGGCCATTACGGTGGACAAGTGGGTCCTAGGAATTGTCCGCGAGGGCTGTGCTATTTTCTTCATTTATACCCCACCGCACCTTCTAACGCTTTTAGAGTGGCTGACGGAGGACCATTGGTTTGTCTTGTGGCAGGAAGTAGTGGCCTTTTTGACCAAAGGGGCTATAGAGAGGGTTCTGGCCTCAGAAGTAAGAACTGGGTGTTACTCCTGCTACTTACTTGTGCTAAAGAAAGGCGGAGGTCTTCTTATCATTTTAGATTTTTGTCCTCTCAATGCCTTCCTGCGGTGGGACAAATTCAAGATGCTCGTACTAGCCCAGGTCCTGTCTGCCCAGGACCCCGGAGACTGGATGGTGGAGTTGAACCTGCAGGACTGTTATTTTCACATCCCTGTCCTGCATACCCTCGGGCACTACCTGCAGTTCACAGTGGGCCAGGAGCATTTTCAATTCTCAGTACTCCCCTTTGGCCTCACAAGTGGCCCTCGGGTGTTCACAAAAGGGTTGGCAGTGATCACAGCACATTTAAGGAGAGCAGGGGTATCTGCCTTTCCCAATGACTGGCTGTGTAGGGTGGGCTCGCCCCAGGCAGTCGTCTGCCACCTCAGGAGAACAGCAAATCTCCTAACATTGTTGGGGTTCACTATTACCGAGACAAAGTCGCCCCTGGCTCTTTCACAGACACTCCTCTTCATCAGAGCCATTCTGGATACGGTATAGTTTTGTGTCTTTCCTTCAAAACAAAGAGTCCAGGCCATTCAGGCTATAATCCTTTTGTTTCTGCCTGTGTCCTGGTTTCACAGTGTGGGTGACTCTGAGGCTGCTGGGATTGTAGCCCTCCTGCTAGTGTTACATGCCGGCTCTGTAGTGGGACCTGAAATTCCAATGGTCACTACACCAGGGAAATCTGTCAGATTGTATCCGATTGTAGGAGAATGCAAAGATCTGCAGTGGTGGCTCCTGAACTTTGAATTGGTCAGTGGCAGGCCCCTCTCCTTACCACACCCAGAGATGCATCACTACTATGCTGGAGAGGCCATCTGGGAGAGGTAGTGATCATAAAACTCTGGTCTTCCAAGGAAACTCGACTCCACATCAGCTTGCTGGAGTTAAGGGTAATTTGCTTGGTGCTGAAGGCCTTCCTGCCCACCATCAAAGAAAAGGTGGTGCAGACAACACTATATCATGTGGTACTACAACAAGCAGGCTGGCGTGGGATCCTGGCCTTGTAAGCCACCTATTGGGATATTTAAATATCAGGGTGAACAAGCTAAGCCACATGCACCTAAAGGATCACAATTGGCAGTTCTACCCAGTGGTGGAGCAAACAATCTTCCAGCAATGGTGAGAACCCTGGGTTGACCTTATTGCCATTGCCAATGTCAGCACTTCTGCACGCTGTAGTTGTCAAAGCAGCTTTCTGTTGGAGACACCTTCCATCTAGAGTGAAACTCAGGATATTGTATGCCTTCCCACCACTACCTCATCTGTCTGAGGTGTCAAGATCAGGAACAACCAGGCCCAAGTCATCCTAGTGAGAGTGTGGTATTCGGAACTCCTGGGCATGAGCATCTGTCCTCCAATCAAGCTACCTCTTCTGTTGGATTTTGTATAACAGCAGGAGGTAAGGGGGTTTTACCAGCATCTCCATGCTCCATGCTTGGAGATTGAGCAGGGACAGAGGACCTCCTTTGAACAGCATGCCAAAATCCTTGATGTCATCTTGGCAACAAGACATCCCTCCACTAAGTCAGCTAGCCATTGGGACAAGTTTGCGTATTGGCACGCCTCCCTCAACGTTGACCCTTTTTCAAGATAAGTTGTCTGGAGTTATATATTGTTTGTTCTGTTCCTAGCCCGGCAAGCACTTGCCTTGGGCATTGTTAAGGGCTACTTATCTGCTCTTTCAGCCTTTCCGCGGTTGCAGCATCAGCACTCAATATTCAAATCACCAGTTGTGATACAGATTTCGAAAGGATTGCAGCATTTGTTTCCACCAAAACAGTCTGTGATGCCCTCATGAGGCTTGAGCTCAGTTATCACATTCTTGATGTACACTCCATTTGAGCCATTGCACAGTTGTTTTTTGAGACTTCTGACAGTAAAGGCAGTCTTTCTCATCAACATAACTTCAGCCAGTCGTGTGAGTTAACTTCAGTCTCGTTGTATAAATCCACCTTACACCACCTTCTTCCCTGATAAGTTGGTTTTGAGGACCCGAGCTTCCTTTCTACCGGAAATGGTTACTCCTTTCCATGTTGGTCAGGCCATCACCTTCCTGGCATTCATTGCTCCTTCTCACCCCTCAAAGGAGAAAGAGTCTATATCAATCATGCCAAAGCACACAGAGGGAGTTTTGAGGTCTTAGTAGGGTTTTCTAGAGCAAAGAAGGGTAGAGCAGTGCAAAAATGAACCATCTCCCAGTAGATTGTTTACTGCAGAAAGATCTTCTGCACACTGGTGACAAAACATCCCCTTGGAGGCTTTTGGGGGTCATCCTACCAGGGCCAAAGCTGCTACCACTGAGTTAGCATGGAGTGTGACTGTCTTGGACAATTGTCAGGGAGCCACATAGGCTTCGATACCTTCACAAAGCACTACTGCCTCGGCAGTCAGGTCTGTTGGAAGGGACATTTTGCCCACCCAGTCCTTCAAGACATTTCGGCTTGTGCCAGTTCACAGAATCACTACCTTGAAGCGTAGTCACACAGTGGCACCAAGTGGTGCACAGAACTGCTCTGAAAGATTACGGATCCTGTGTGACGCCTGAGGATTATTCACAAGGTGAGGAATCTGCAGTGAGATACATTTTCAACCAGAAACCTAATTACCGAAAGTAAGTAACTCGTTCTTTTAAGCCCTTAGGGGTCTCGATTATTTACTGGGAGCACCATTTGTAAATCTTGCCTACTTTAGATCAGTGTTTCTGACCGAACTCCCTTTTTTCAACTAGTTTACCTGAATTCTCCAACCCCGGTCAAGTAAATTTTAAGTTTTGATGTATGTTACTGGCCCAGGGTTTTTTAATTTGTGATCATTTAAAGATAGTCTTGCAAGGCACTATAAGTCTGTATTGAAAATGAAATACAGTAAACTTCAAAACGAAGGGCCTCTTGTACATAGCCCTTAAGCAATCACAAACCCTGCGATTTTCAAAATCACAGGGGTGGCAACAGCAAAAGAGTTTACTTACGTACAAAAGCACTTTTACAAGTCGTAAAATTATTTCTGACCCGGAAAAGGACTTTAGCGACCCTGTCCTAATTGCAAATAGGAGGGAGTATGAAAGGGGCTCCCCCCTTAATTTATGATTTAGAGGATGGTATCAATCCATTGGCCTTATAACAACACCTCAGAAGTGGCAGTATTTGCTTTACAAACGGAGGGAGTCCCTTTTGAATCCCTCCCCTTCAAAACATTTTCGGGGAGAGTTGCCTGTGGTCCCATGAACCACTGCCAACTGTCAGTGAAACTTTTTAAAAACACAAATGTTTTTTTTAAACAGCCCCTTTTCTTTAAGGAAAATGGGCTGCATTTAAAAACGTTTTCTATATTTAAATTCAAACATGGCAGTCTGCTGTTTCTTGCAGGCCACCATCCCTAGACTGTGGCTAATCGCAGGGGGTCACAAATTACAGCCTGCATTGTTTTGATTTTGCCTATTGGTAGCAACTATGTCAGATGATTGATGCGGTTTCTACAAGCTTTGCAATTTCCCCGTTTATAAAAACTTCTGGGTGTTTCTAAGCATGAATGTTGTTCAGGGGTTTCAAAGTGGCTATGAACTATCATATCTTCGAGAGCTCTAACTTTTCTATAGGTGGTGGAAACACGTGTGCCAATAATTGATCTAAAAGCTGTGTTGGATTTAAGAATATTCCAGTGTTTGTTAAAAGGAAATCTCGAAGTATGTGACTTCTTACAAAAATAAGTGCTGACCCTTACTTGGTTGTCTTTGGTGTTTATTTCTTTTTTAGTGTTAAATAAATTATCTATCTTTTTGTTTTGCTTTCAAGGGTGCTTCATTCTGTACCTTACTAGGATAAGCTCCCTGTTTAAACCTAGTGAATACATTCCGTTTTTCTGCTCCATTTTAGGCTAGGAGTATAACTATCAGTGTGTAAGACACTGTTGCCATCTGTCTTTTTTCATTGCAATCTCGTGGTCACATGATTCTGTTTTAGCTCTAGAAAAATATCTAGGTACTCCATTGCCATGCCACTGATCTTTGTGTGTGGAGGTTTTATAACCTTCTAATGAACTATTCAGCTTCAATGATCATGAAATCATCAATATATCTGATTCATAAAACTATATCGGTTTGAACTTCATCCTATATAGACCACTTACCCCTCCTACCAGCCCATAAAAAGAGTTGTAAAGCCGAGTGTGAAATAGGTGCCCATTCCCATCCCGGAGATTTGGCAGTAGTAAGTGCTACCAAACTCAAAAATGTTTTGTGCCAGACAGTATCTCATGTGTTTTAACATTTTAGCACGTTCACGCAGTTCGATAGATCTGCTACTAAAGAAGTGGGTGCATATCTTTGTCCTCTGGTCATGTTAATGCTCGTATAAAGAGAATCTTAAAGAGACACGCTAGTGATAGATTCCTTACCTTCGAATATCCCCAGGCGTCAGACTGGATCCGGAACGTTTTTGTCAGCAGTACCCCTGCGCGTCGGTAGGCATCGTCGTACGGCTCCGCGTACGTCGCTGGCGTCGTAGCCGCCGAGATGACATCGTCAGAGCTACTTAGACGTACGCTGACGTCAGTTCTTTCTTTTTCCGCGCAGAGAGAGCGGTCCCCCTAGTTAAAAGTTTAACTTGGTTTCTAACAACTTCTTCTGTCGTGTGTTTGACTCCTGGTGCAATAGAGATGCCCTGGTTTAAGTCCTGTAGGGCCTGCCGACACAACATGTCGGTGTCGGACCCTCACGACGTGTGTCGCTTCTGCTTGGGGCACACCCATGACCCCGAGGCGTGCCCCAATTGCCGGGCCATGGCACCGAAAGCTTTGTGGGAGGGTTCCCGAAAGTTGTTGGAGGTCCGACAATCGGTTCCGTGCCGATCAAGGTCCCGATCCCGCGGGAGGTCAAGGGACCGGTCGCGGAGCCATCAGTATCGCTCGTCGGAATCGGGGACAGGTAAGTCTTGGCGCCATAAAAAGTCAAAGATGCGTCGTTGCTCTTCTACCCCTCACTGGTCGCGGGATGCGGTGGAGGGGGTGGGCGGTCACTCCCACACGGCTCTGTTGGAGCCTCCGTCGTTACCTGCAGCCTACCCTCCTTTTCCGGGGCTGCACGTGACTTCGGACGAGGTGCAGGCCTTTATGTCGGCCTTATGCCATTTGTTTGCCCCTCCGCAGCGCCTTCGGGCCCCACGGATCCGTCGGAAGGGTTCGCCCCCGTGCCGCCGCCTCTGGCCTCAGCTATACTGGAACCATACCCTGCGGCGGCGCTGGCTTCGGCACCGGTGCCGACTCCAGCCTCGGCGCCGACTCCAGCCTCGGCGTCGCCCCTGGGGCAGCCGCTGACGCCAGACGGCGCCGACCCGGGACTGGCATCTTACCCTCCCATTCCATTTCTTGGAGGGGAGTTTATCCCGTTTCCCAGGGCTCCTCGTCCTTACCAGCCCCTTCAGCAGCCGGTGGACGAAGGGGAATACTGGGAGGTGTTTGAGGACCCTCTTGCAGCTCAATGCGAGGATGAGCCTGAGTGGGAGGGCGATATGGAGGATCCAGTGGATCTGGATTTCTCTCCTCACCCTGGCACTCTGTCCCCTTCTTCCGTGGCTACGGAGGAGGTTGGGACTTTTTCGGTGGTTTTCATCGGGCAGCTGAGGTTCTTAACCTCGAGCTCCCTTCTGTACCTATCAGGACCAATCTCCTGACTGAGGTCCTGCAGCCGCAGTCGTCCTCTGCGGAGCCGTTACTGCCCTTCAATGAAGCGCTTACTGATATCCTGTTGGGCACCTGGATTAAACCTAACACAGGAGTCCCTGTGGACCAGGGTGTGGCGAGCCGCCATTGCCCGGGCGACCCCAGCTTTCTCACACAACACCGACGCCTAAGAGTCTGGTTGTCCAGGCTTCTGCCTTGCCGAGTGCGTTCCCTTCTGCTTCTCCAGACAAGAGATCTAGGAAACTGGAGCAATTTGGGGAAAAGATTTTCACATCTGCCAGCGCTGTGTTTTGGGGCGGTGAATACTGCGTGCCTGCTAGGCCACTATTCCCATTCTGTGTCGGACACTGTGGCACAGGTCCTACCTCAGTGCCCTGTGGAAGCACGGGCGGTTCTCTCCCAAGCCTTTACCGAGGGTAGAGATGCTGCAAAATGTACTATTTGTTGTGGGCTTGACACGGCCGATTTGCTTGGTAGGGCACTTTCCACAACTGTGGCGCTCCGTCGTTATGCTTGGCTCTGCACGATTGGCTTCTCTGGGGATGTCAAGAACACTGTTGGACATGCCCTTTGACGGTACATGCCTCTTCAGTGATAAGGCGGAAAGCACCCTGGAACGTTTTAAGGACTCTCGGGCTTCGGCCCAGTCTTTGGGTCTCGCCACCACGTTTACTCCCTCGGGGTCTGCTTTTCGGTCCTTTCGAGGCGAAGCTCGGGGCGCCCAGGCGCGTTCTTTTCAGACCCGCAAGTCTGCGCTGCACAGTCTCAGTGCAGCCGTGGACGTGGGACCCACCATGGTGAATCCCGGGGACAGCGGAAAGGTCAGTACACTACCTCCCCTGCCGCCGCCTCTAAACCTTCCTAGTCCAGTGTTTCAGGCCCACCTGACGCCAATGGGTGGCAGGATTTGTCATCCCCTTCCCCACTGGCGCTCCATAACCTCAGACAGGTGGGTTCTCCAAATAGTCCGCAGTACCACCCCATGTCGGGGGAACACTTGGCAGTTCTCCAGCAGGAAGTTACGGCCCTCTTGGCCAAGAGGGCCATCGAGCGCGTTCTGATGCCAGAAGTAGGTTGTGGTGGTTACTCCCACTACTTCTTGGTTCCGAAGAAGGACAAAAGTCTGCGCCCTATCTTGGACCTCCGTAACGTCAATCGCTTCCTCCGGAAGGAGAAGTTCAAGATGCTTACGCTAGCTCAGGTCTTGTCTGCTCTAGACCCGCAAGACTTGCAGGATGCTTATTTTCATATTACCATCCTGCCAGCCCAGGAGCTTTACCTACGGGTCACGGTGGGCCACGAGCATTTTCAATTCACCGTGCTCCCTTGTGGCCTTAACAGCGCCCCTCTGGTGTTCACGAAAGTGATGGCGGTGGTCGCAGCTCATCTGCGCAGATCAGGGGTTTCAGTTTTCCCCTATCTCGATGACTGGCTGTTAAAAGCGGGCTCGCCCCAGGCAGTCGTCTCCCACCTCCAGATTACGGCCAACCTCCTGCATTTGCTGGGGATTTCCATCAACGTGCCAAAGTCGCACCTGATTCCCTCTCAGAAGCTCCTCTTCATCGGAGCGGTTCTGGATACGGCGCAGTTTCGGGTTTATCCTCCCGAACAGCGAGTCTGGGACATTCGGGCTATGATTCCAATCTTTCAGCCCTGGTCCTGGGTTTCGGTCAGGAAGACACTGAGGCTGCTAGGCCTCATGGCCTCCTGCATCCTGCTAATCGACCATGCCAGATGGCATATGCGGGCTCTGCAGTGGGACCTGAAGTTCCAGTGGTCGCAGCATCAAGGGAACCTGTCTGACTACGTTCAGATCTCAGAGGGCACTGCACAGGACTTGCAGTGGTGGCTCACGAACCAGCGTTGGGTCAGCGGCAGATCCCTCTCCCTTCCCCAACCGGAGCACACAGTAGTGACGGACGCATCCCTCCTGGGTTGGGCCGGCCACATGGGAGACGCGGAACATCAGAGGCCTCTGGTCTCCGGCGGAGTCCAAGCTCCATATCAACCTTTTGGAGCTCAGGGCGATCCTACTTGCACTCAAAGCATTCCTTCCCTCTGTCAAGGGGAGAGTAGTGCAGGTGTTCACAGACCACACCACCGCCATGTGGTACTGCAACAAGCAAGGCAGGGTGGGGTCGTGGACCCTATGTCAGGAGGCTCTACGTCTTTGGACGTGGCTGGAACATCAAGGCATTTCCTTGGTGGTTCAACACCGGGCAGGTTCACTGAACGCCAGAGCGGACGAACTCAGCCGACGGTGCATGTTGGATCACGAATGGCGTCTTCATTCAGAGGTGGTGCAAGGTCTCTTTCAGTAGTGGGGAGAACCTTGGTTAGATCTAGTCTCCACCGAAAAGAACGCGCAATGTCAGCAGTTCTGCACGTTGGAGTATCCAAGGCGGCACTCGCTAGACGACGCTTTTCATCGCGAGTGGAGTTGTCTGTTGTACGCCTTTCCGCCTATACCACTTCTTCCCATAGTGTTGAAGATCAGGCGTGACCCCCCAAGTCATTCTTGTGGCACTGGACTGGGCTCGAAGAGTTTGGTATCCTGAGCTACTCAGTATGAGCGTGGATCCCCTGATCCGTCTGCCTCTTCGGGAGGATCTCCTGTCGCAGCAATAGGGGACGATCCTATACCCAAACCTGTCCAGCCTCCACCTCCTTGCGTGGAGATTGAGCGGCGACAACTGATTCCATTTGACTTTCCTCCTGAAGACTGTAATGTGATTCTGGCAGCCAGGCGTCCCTCCACTAAAGCGGTATACGCCTGTGGGTGGAAAAGATTTGTGGCATGGTGCACAGCGAAATCTGTTGATCCTCTTGCTGCCCCTCTTTCTGAGGTCCTATTGTTCCTTCTTTCTTTGGCCCAGCAGGGCTCTGCTCTGGCTTCTATCAAGGGCTACCTTTCTGCTCTTTCAGACTTTCTCAGCCTGCCTGATCAGCCCTCTCTTTTCAAGTCCCCAGTTGTCAATAGATTTCTCAAAGGCATTACTCACCTTTTCCCTCCTATTCCTTTTGTGATGCCTCAATGGGACTTGAACCTAGTTCTCATGTATCTGATGTGCGCTCAATTTGAGCCTCTTCATAACTGTCCTTTGTGGTTATTGACTCTGAAAACTGTCTTCCTGGTGGCCATCACCTCCGCTCGGCGGGTGAGTGAGCTCCAGGCTCTTTCCTGCAATCCTCCTTTCCTGGCGATTCATCTGGACAAGGATGTGCTTCGACCGTGTCCCTCCTTTCTACCAAAAGTAGTCTCTGCCTTTCATCTCGGGCAAACTGTAACTCTGCCCACTTTCTTTCCGCCTCCGCACCCTTCAAGAGAAGAGGAGAGGCTCCACCGTCTGGACCCTAAACGTGCGCTCTCGTTTTAGCTCAATCGCACAGAACAGTTCCGGGTGGATGACCAGCTCTTTGTTGGCTACGTGGGCACCAAGAAAGGCCGGGCTGTGCACAAGCGAACTATCTGCCGATGTGTTGTCTTGTGCTTTAAAGCCTGTTACTCTCTGGCTAAAAAGGAACCTCTGGTTGGGCTGCGCACCCATTCTAACAGGGCAACAGCAGCTACTACAGCGTTGGGACGTGGTGTCCCCCAGCAAGACATCGGTCAGGCGGCCACTTGGGCCTCGTTGCATACTTTCACTAAGCACTATTGCCTTGACAGTCCGGTCCGGAGAGACGGCTTCTTTGGCCGTTCAGTTCTCCGTGACTTTCTGGTGTAATCTCACTTTGCAGACTCACCACCGGGGTTGGTATTGCTTGGGTATGTATTCTAAGGTAAGGAATCTATCACTAACGTGTCTCTTTCAGATGCACAAGTTACTTACTTGTGTAACGATATATCTGTAAGAGACATTCGTTAGTGATAGATTCCTTACCATCCGCCCCGTTCTGCGAACTGTTCTCTAGGGTTCAGGTCATCCCTTTCAGGGCTCTAGTTCTATTGCACCAGTGGTCGGTCTCTGGCATAGCTCTGTGCTTCTGGCGCGGAAAAGTTGTGTACAGAACTGAAGTCCGCGCGCGTGGGCATGTCTAAGTAGCTCTGACGACGTCATCGCGGCGGGTACGACGCCAGCGATGTACGCGGAGCCGTACGATGACGCCTACCAACGCGCAGGGGTACTGCTGACAAAAACTTTCTGGATCCAGTCTGACACCTGGGGATATTCTAAGGTAAGGAATCTATCACTAACTAATGTCTCTTACAGATATATCGTTACACAAGTAAGTAACTTGTGCATTAACGCCAACTGTAATCATGACCTAGTTTAATTCCGAGTGGGTATCTTGTATCTCCGTAAGAAAATCTGATGTGTCTTTACAATAGGATTTTAACAGAAGTACAGGGGGTGCCTTAAAGAAATGTAAATAAATGGCCATGTTTTCAAGTAATCACTCGTTGGAGGAAAGTGTATGTCTGCCTGGTGGATTGGTGGTGTGCTATTTAAATTTTGGTAGAAAACCGAGTGGGAACTCATGGTTTGTCAATTCTAAGAAAGCTATATTTGTGAAAGTCAATGAGCTCTGCATTACAAAAGAGGGACTGTTACATGATTGATCATTTGGTATGTCCAAAAGGCCTTTTGTGCATTATCATCGACCCTCAATAGAAGCATTTATGCACATTGGGATATACAGTCCCCTATGTTGTGAGAGTGCATATTGGTAAGGGAATCCTCAAACAAAATGTCAATCTGCCTACTTAGGCACCATAATAACTGGTACATGGATCAGTCACTTAGCCGAATGTTTTTATAGGTATTACTGCGGTTCATAATCGCATCTCTGAATAGAATCTCCCATCCAGTGAACAGATTATTTTTCGATCGATAATTAAGGAATGTGATAGTAAATTATTTATTTTTATTTAACTAGAAGGCTTACATACAACCTGGGAATGCTACAAATAGAAATGTAATCATGGTCTGTCCCTCATACTCGCCAATGACACAGTTGATTCACATACACATACAATTTTGAACGTTTTAATTGCCCATAAATGGTTAACATTTTGATCAAATGTTCTACGTATCACGAAAGACTGTCTTCTATATTTAAGTGTGTAACACTATTTGGTATGACAGGGAATAGGCCATTGTACTTGAAAGAGTCCTGTGTAGCCAAAATGCATAATTTCTAGCACCACTCTAAAACTTGGTATGTACTGTAGTAGAGTGCCATATTATCATTTTTGTTCTCAAAGTTCCTGACGGGTCTTGCATCTGGCATCAACTCCTGGGCACACTGTGAGGCATCCTATTTTGTGTGGATATATATTTATATCACTGAAAAAGCCAAAGGTTACAGGGGTGTTATAGTTAGCCTCAGATTTCATTTGTACTTTGGGACTTAATCCACCAAACAGTAGTGTGCCAGGAGTCGTGCTTGCACAGTGGTGGTGAAGAGGGGTGTGGCCTCCTAAGTCCTCAGAAATCCTGCTACGTGGGACTTACTGGAGGTAACAGGAGGGGCTTGTTGGCCCCCAAGGACCCTCAGCCTGCTAGGGGACTTCATCCCCCAACCAGTAGTGCTCCAGGAAGTGCATTTGCAGAGTGATGGTGAAAGGGGTGGGACCTCCGGGACTTGTCAGGCAGCTTAAAAAAATATATATAATTTGTTTTATTAGGGAAAGTGGGGGGGGGTCACATGGCAAATTTACAAAAGCGACTGTCACTCTGAGACGCTTTCCACTTAGCCTGGAACCCATCACTCCTTTCTGCTGATACCACACCTGCCTCGGGTTCTCTAGAAGTTCAGGACGGACTGGGCTCAATTCATCATAGTGTCTCTGGATTGGGCATGGAGAGTATGGTATCCCGAACTCCTGAGCATGAGCATCCGTTCCCCGATCAGGCTGCCCCTTCAGGAGGATCTTCTGTCACAGCAGCATGGCAGGGTCCTGCTCCCAAATCTGATTCCTGGAGATTGAGGAGCAACAGTTAACTAATATAGAAGAAATAAATCACAAGGGCTAATCGAAATAAAATTATTGGTCCCTTCATTTTGAGTAAGTACAACAATAAATTTGGCAACTAGATTCTTTGTTAGTCTGTATAGTTTAAGGAGGCCCATTCTAGTTTGCAGCTAAGAGAACTACCCCCTTTTTAGGTCTCGGCTGGCGTGGGCTGCGCACATGCGCAGTCTCGCTGGCGAGATGAATTGATTTAGAGAGAATTCTGTAAAAGGCTTCAAGCCCCGCCCCTCTTTCCCATTGGCCGGCGTCACCGTTTATGTGAAACGGTGGCCAGCCATTGGGAAAGAGCACTTTGTGACGTAGACTTTTCCATTTTTCGGCTGGCCCACTTGGACGGGCTCGTCCGCTTCCGGCTGAAGTAAACGCTTTCTTATCTTTACGGGGCCATGTGTTTCAAACACATGGCCCCATAAAGACAAGCTCCGGCGCGATCCTCTTTCGTTTTCGGGATGCGCTTGTTTACAGCTTTTGTGAAGTCAGGAGGTCACTTAAGAGCCCTCATAAACATATCAACACAAACCTCGTGCACTATCCCATGTTTTAATGCATGGTAGGTGAACCGTTCTGCGTGCATGCATTATACTATAATGCACTCTTAATTTGTATGAACTGCTCCCCGCTTTGCAGTCAGAAACAAGTATCTAAACATGAATGTGTGGTTTTGATAGTAATACATACATTGCATAAATATATGTATTTACAGTCCCATCGTGTATCAATAGCAACATTTATATCTGAGCTTCTGCTGTAAATTAGGCTCAGAACCATAAAAGTGAACCGTAAGACAGGGTTGCGATGCCTTTTCATCTTACTTCACTGCGCAACGTCTTTGCTAATTAGGCACTATTTTTTTAGCACTTGTGCGCAGCTTGGGACACGCAGAGTTTTACATTTTCCAGTATGTTAAACACCATCATAAACATTGCGAAAATAGACCTTTAAAAGTGTTTCAAGACTTGCTATCGGGTCTCAACTGCCCGAATATTTGTCTCGTGGGCAGTGGTGTCTACTACTTGCAGGCTTGCAAGGGGGCGCCTCGCGCTTCCATCAGAGCACGTGAGCCGCCTCGGCGTGCGCTCAAAGAGCCCGAGAGCAAGCCCCAGAGCAGTGGAAGCAGCAGCGCAGTGTTATGGATCTCTCTCTCTGACTGCCCATGGCTCCGGACCGAGCGCCTTCCCTCCCGGATCCGGACTCAGCCAGCTGTGCAAGCCCTCGCGCAAAGTGCCCGCGCTGGAGGGCAGCACGGAGAGAAGTCTGAGGAGAAAGCGTGCCGAGGCACACAGAAGAGGCTCTGCCCAGGTAACCCGTGCACGGGGCGCTGTTTTGCCACTCTTCAAACAACCTCTCTGGATGCCCACTGCCTAGGGATGCTCGTCCACGCACACTGCTTTTAGTTATTATCCCATTCTGTCCCTGCACTATGTCTGCACCAAGGACAGATTGGATTATTCTACACATTCCATTACCCCCGTACATTGTATTATTCCTTTCAGCCCGTTTTATATCTGCTCCAGGGGCAGCTGTGCACATCTCAATTATCCCCACGCCTGTCAAAGATTAAAGGACAGTTCTACCTTCACACTCTAATGACAGCGGTCCCCTGTCCCTGACAGCCCGTATCCTTCATCAGCAATCAAAGCTTTGCGGATACCCTTTACTGAACGCCCTGCCTCGGCAGCAAGGGCACGCAACGGAGCTCCAGTCAGACTGTTTGATATCTTGTCAAGGACAGTCCAGCCACCTCTTTCATTACGATGCCATTGGCGCTATTTTTAAACAGCACTCATGTGCACCCAGTCATGTCGAGGCTCTGTTCTGTCAGCCAATTAAGCCGATCTGCACTGAGAAGTATTCTGAATTATTCCCCCAGCCACGTTCTCTTTCTGTACGCGCTACAATTCTGCAATTCCTCCATTCAGTCCTGACTTTTCTCTCGGCCCTAAAGACAGTTTTGCTCTGTGGTGTTCGCTCCCTTCCATATTGCTGCCCAGGGTCCATTTCTACAATGTGCCTCGAGGTCAGCGCCCAACCTCTGTAGTAAGGAGAGTTTAATACTCTCATGCCGCCCGTGCACAAATAGTAAGGGCAGTTCTACACTGCTCCATTCAGGTTTTTTTCTATTTAATACCTTCACTATTATGGCGTTTAGTTATTGCTTTATCACTTCATTTGCACCCCAAGGTAGCCCATTTGGCACAGGAGCTCTCTGCATTAAACCATTTTTAATAGCAAACCAACTCCGCGCCAGCAAACCATTTTAATAGTGCCCGTGCTCCCAAGATGTGCTTTTAACTCTGTGTATTCCTTCCCTTCCTTTGCCTCAGCGCCAGGACACTCTCGAGTAGCCGCGGGCTTGAGAAGTGTCTTTATTCATTCATTCAAATGAACTTTAGCACACAGTCCTATAACGTCCTCGTGGCTCTGGAGCTTTCCATGTTTTAAGTCCCGCCCACTCAGCAAGGATGCCATGGACCCTGGTGCATGAAAGGAAACGGGCCCCTTTATCTGCTGTCGGAGTGGTCAAACACAGCAATTATTATCGGGGTTCAGTAGGACCCTTTGGGCTTTGGTCCCGGTGCCACTGTACCTGCTACATCGGTGGTAGCTACACTCCTGCAGCCCTTAAACGTCTTCTCTAATAGCAGCCTTTCAGCCAAAGCCCCGTTTATGCATTTCGGATGTTTAGAGTATGTCAATCAGTTTTCACGCTGCTACACTGGCGCATTATGCTAACCAATATAGATGGTAGTTCCGTATATAATAGGGCAGCTCACTATCGTTCCATACAGTTCATTAATGCGCTGCAGTAAGGACACTTCTTCCTATGTCATTCCTTTAAGCGTCTACCAAATACTCCTACACGGGTGATAATCCCTGTGCCGACCTGACGTGAGTCACCCCAGCTCCACCACCGCCCACTAAGTTCCGGTCTTGTTAACTGCGCTCTTGGTGAATGTAAACCGACCAGAAATGCATTGTTGAGCTGCATAAGAAGAAACAAAATCGGACAGGGGCATGGCTCTGTCTCCTCGCTCTTTCACCCAATCAACATAATTGCTTGTTTATAAGTATCCTAATTCAAGGCCTGTATCCTGAAGGCCAAATGGACAAAACGTGCCTGTGATTTTTGGACATCATTTAGGCTTATCTGTTTTTGGCGATCACGTTTCAAGTGACTCTGATTTTATATTATTCTGAGCGATTGCTGGAGTAATTGAATCCAGAATGTGGTGTTCCCAGAATCCACTGTTTCTGCTTTGTCCTTGATTCTGGAGTGCAGTTCCTCTATATAGGTCTGGTGGTGTGTAGAATATAAGGAGGCTCTATTTTAGAAACCAAGGTGTGATAAGATCATACAACTGATCTATACACTCTGCCCTTGTGTGTTTGACCTATGCACTGTTAAAGAACTGGGAGATAATATTTCGCCCAAGATCAGACAGTGTTTTTTGGTGAAGTTCCAAGGATGGAATTAGAACGCAGGTCGGTAGCATAGTCGCTATACCTCATCCGTTGCAATGACATTGAGAGGGGTTGTGCCCGATTCTGAAATACTGCAGTAAATAATGGTATTATCAATGGGCATCATCAGGTGAGGGTGACATATTCTCATTGGTATTACAGTTCTGGCACCCAGCTATTTATTCCGCTGCACAGAGCAGGATGCACTTGTTCCGTATGGCTCAGCGAGCTGATCCCTCTCCAAAGACAGTTGTAGTGTTCTAGGCGTTACGTATATGAATCCTGCATGTCCGTCTTAGCCTGGTGCTTTGTTGCTTATGATTGTACTGTACTTTTGTGGTCTATTTTAATATGACCGAATCAAGTTTTTTGTTTTTTAAGCATGTTTTTATTGTACTCAGTGGAAAAATCAAGGCACACTTAAATATTACAGTTGGAGTTCGCATGGCAGAGGATTATCAATCTTCAGTGTAACAGCAAGGCATTAACAGTGATAGTTACCCAATTGCCTCAAATCAACAGTGCTAAGTATCTCAATTAAACAATAAAAGGTAATATTCAAGAAAAGCAAGCAGCAGGTAATCACACTAGAGTACTTATGCAAACAGCAACCCACCCATCCATATTTCCCAATAAATCGGGGCCGGTGGACGGTAAGAGGGAGACCCCCAGGGGGAGCGGGAGGGGCACAATTTATCTCAGCAACCACCGATTTGACAACTGCCTCATCACAGTTACAACCAGGAACTTGCTTTCACACAAGACCAGTCTTCGGGTTTCACCTCTAACCCTCAATAGGGGAAAATTCTGGTTCCATGCCAAATAAAGTTAAATTGATTGAATAAGGGTTAGAGCACATCTTAGATGATGCACACAGGACTCTTGCAGCATTTGAGAGTGATGAGATTTGTGTAGCACAAAACCTCAAAAAGTATGTCACCTCATTTTGACAGCATCACATTTTCAAAATTAAGAGACGTGGAGTGGGGGTGATTTGTGTTTTCCTTTAGTACTTGATGCTTCTGTTCTGCCATTTTGTATTTGCTTGTTTTTTGCAATTAAGGATATATATCCTATACGCTATACCCCATATATATCAAGACTGCATAATATACCATTGTTGGTGGTATGGTTGCGTGAATTGGTGGAGTAGATGATTGATGGTCAGTGATCAACGCAATGATGGTACATTAATTATAATCATCATATATCGTGGTGTAATCAAATCAATATGTAGTTCGAAGAAGTCTAACAGCTGGGAGCGAGTCTGAAGGGACGGATCAGCGAGGCAGGTGCTGAAGGTTGGAGAGGTTCGTCTTAAGGGCAGCCAAATGCATGAGGAGAGGATTTAGTTCATAATTTACTGTGGGGAGGAGCTAATAATTCAGGTTACCCAATAATGCTTTAAGTTTCCCAAACGTATATATAATACAGTGTGGTTAAAGGATGGAAAAGTGCTTTAGGTTTGTGGAGTGCATCATTTGAGTTAAGAGGCACCAAGAAGGGTTCTGGGAGAGATTAGTGTGTGAGGTTCCATGTAAATCTCTGAAGAAAAGGGTGAGAGTTTTAAAGAATGCCCTTTGTGAGGCTGGTAGCCAGGTTGCCGGGTGATTAGTGGGAGATGTGGTCTGGTGACTGGAAATGTTGAACAGTGTGTGGGTAGCAAAGTGGATGGTTTTATTGCGGGAGGAAGGAGTTCAGTGTCTCCGACGGTGCATGGGGCTTGTAAATAAGCCCCCAAAGTACACAAGTGAAAACATTATACACTTTACAAACGGGAAGTAGTGCATCTAAATACCCAGTTAATTCATAGCATTTTAAAATGGGCCTCGTCTGTCACGGTGCTACCTGTGTACAGCTCCCATGCTGAGTCAGACAACAAACGTTCTCATTCAGCCTGCACATGTGTGCACATATCACACACAACCTGCTAAGGACCCCTAACCTAATCTGTCCTTAATAGGTGACCTTAGTTTAAAGGGTGGAGAATGGGGGTGCCTCTAAAAACCATTTTATTAAGAACATTACAATGGGTGAGAATCTATGAAGGTGTCGCACAGCAGGATCAACAAGCATTAAAAAATGCAATAGGTCTCGCCTTTCATTAAGTTAAAGCCATTTGCTTTGCTATACAATACCATTAGCAAAGCAGATGGCTTTAAATTAATCAAAGGCGAGACCTATTGCATTTTCAATGCTTGTTTTCATTTAACATTCTAAAAGTGACATTTTCAGAATTGTGACTTAAAATTTGATTTACCAATTGAAGAGATTTTAAATTAAAATTAATTTGGGTGTACACTGCATAGCTCTTTGCGCTCCCAATTCAAAGTTATAACTTATTAAATGTAATAAGGTAACCCAGCATTAGTCTAAGAAAGAGATAAGCCTTACAACTGTCAAAAACGACTTTTCACTGACAGGACATGTAAAATCTAGGCACACATGTCCTACTTTTTAAATACAATACTCCCTACTCTATGAGCCTTTAGGACCTACTTTAGGGGTGGCCTATATGTATCAAATAGGAAGGGTTAGGCCTGGTAACAGATTTATTTTGCCAGGTCAAAATGGTGGTTTAAAACTGCACTAAAGACTGCAGTAGCAGGCATGAGGCATGTTTTAAAAGGCTACTTTAGTGAGTGGCACAATGAGCCCTGCTGGCACTCTAGGAGCATTTCATTTGCAGGCCCTGGTTACATGTAGTACCATTTACAAAGGTCCTACGAGTAAATTAAATGTGCCATATTAGGTATAAGCCAATTTTCCCATGTTTGGGTGAGCAAGAACAAGCACTTTAGAACTGGTTAGCAGTGATAAAGTGCACAAAATCCTAATGGCAACAAAATTAAATTCTGCAGAACGGGAGTAGTGATCGCAACATGTTTGTAAGAATACCATGCTTATGATGTCATGTCTAACATATGTCATCCTAGAAGTCATGCATCCCTCAGCTATTACTGTATGGGCCTGCCTTTTCGATAAATTTGTGTCTTCTTGCTCCTCACAACAAGTGGAACCACTTTATGCATCTCTGTCAGAGGTGCTGCTGTTTGTGTTATCTTTAGCCTGGCAAGGCCTTGCCCTAGGCACTGTTAATGGTTAACTTTGTGCGATTTCTGCTTTTCTGTGGTTGCCGTATCAACCCTTCCTGCTGATGTCTTAACTGCAGAAACCAAAGCTGCTCCCAACTGAGCGGAAGCAAACCATTGAAGACTGCTTCTCCCTGCACCGGAGGAACCATTGAAGACTGCTTCCGCCTGCACCAGAGGTGGCTGCTGGCTGGGGAGCTAGTGGCTCCACGGGGGCCTAAATCTCCCCTCACTGTCCCCAATGTTTCAAATTTGTAAGGGGCCTTGGGTGGGAATGGCGCATCTGCGATAAAAAAGCATTGTCTACGAGGCTTGGCGGGGAGGGCATATGCACCCCTCTAGAAAAAAAAAAATGGCTCTGGGGGCTGGTAGTATTGAACGTATTAACGGTGAGTTGAATGCAATTCAAAGTTAGACGTGCCTGTTGAGTTCCAGGGAGTAATAGAAGTAATGGGATCCGTGACAAAAAGGCAGCATGGATTGTGGAATCTTGCCGTGCTTGAGGGCAAATACATTGGTAAACAAAGGATGATTTTAAGTTGATTCAGCTATTTTGACAATCCAGTCCAAGTTTTATTAAGCAATGCTGAAGTGAGGACAAACGAGGGATGACCGCTATCGTTATCAAATGGGAAACAACTGTATTTTGGCACTTAGCTACACAGGTTTCAGTTTCAAAAGTAGAGGCTGTCACTTTAAACTGAAGGATATTTTCCCTCATCGACAGTAAATGTAAATGTCAAGGTACTTATAGAGCGCACTGTCACCAGACGGCCACCTTGCGGTGTCGCCTTTGCGGTTTCCTGGCGCTGATACTCATACCGCTGTGGAACCCCTCCTGGCTTTCCCTGTGAAGTGTCCACTCCTGGGTACCCCCAGGGTGAAGCCAGGCCTCCTTAGCGCTGTTGGGGCCGGTGTGGAGGCTAAGCAAGCTATTGCCCAGAGTTGCAGCGTGGGGCCCGTGATTAGAATAGGCACCGAGGCGAGAATAGACAGGTCCGAGGAAATTGAGCCCGAGCCCCGCCGAGGTGGGAATCGAACCCTGGTCGCTGGCCAGAACTCTGCTTCAGGGTCTGCCGCTGCATGCAATAGTAAGTAAGTAATACATTTATTGTATTAAAACCATAACAATTAAACATTAAATAAACAAAAAAGTCAACATGATACTCTAAATTTTCAATTCCTTTTTTTTTTCACAATCCTGAATTAGCGATAGAAGAAACAGATTACATTTGCAAATCAATTGTGCACAAGTATACAACAGACCAATATCTCAGGGTGGAATGTACACCATACTTTGGAATGACCACCTTTAACTCACCTGGCTTACTTCAGCAGCCAAGTACAGGACCCCCCAGATATACACCAATAAAGCACAGCAACATGAGAAAGTGGAATGTGTTTCCAATTACCCGACCCCGTCAGGGACTATCCCATCAGGTTGGTGCGAACCAGAGGCGGCGCTGACTTCTAATAAATAAGCTTTGAGAGGCTCCCAGATATCTTTTGGTCGGGAGGCAAGGGTTTGGCATGCAGCTCACAATTAAAATTTTCAAGCAGTTAATTAACAATATCAGCGATATTTCATTATTCAGGTAGTCTGAGCAATATACCTTATTAAAGTGCCAAGTGCCTAGATCTAACCCAATCTAAATGAGCAATTTCCTTCATAAAAGGAAAACATAAATCTCAAAACCACTAAAATTCATATTCAATATAAAATGTTCATAATACAGAGTTAACAATATATACACAGATCTGGTTTATAATTACGGTGAACCAAATTACAATAATGGCAAAAGCCTTTCCATGAGCACCAATGGAGCAGTACAATCTAAGAGGACAAAATGATTATTGCACTCTAGTCTTATCATACTTAGAGCTTCCAATAAACCTGCTTGAGCTTAATGCCTACTCAACTTGTCCCTCCTATTACCTCAGACCTACCCTCCTGGTGCCTCCCTCTCCAGAGGGGAATGCCAAAATACAAGGATACCCACAAAAATGCCCAACATAATCTTCTTTTAGGAGCCTTAAAATGCCAAATATTCCTTCTTAGAAGGTTTAAACCTCACTCACAGGCTCCATTCATCCTAGGGGACAACTTTCCTCCAAATCCACTCTTATGCCCCAACTGTTGAGCAGGTAGCCCAGTACTAATTGTAAATGATGTAATTGTTAATTGACGTTGTTTCAGTGGAAAGGCTATCGCCTGAGCATTTAACAATAATTGATTTAAAATATTCACAAATTTAAGACATATCTCCCAAGCCCCCAGGTGATCTACTGCTGAAGCAGAAGGAAGATGCCTGTGCACAAGACGAAACTCCCTCTGCTAAACAAATAGGTTTTAACAGTAGTCTCCTTTGATGATCTAGGGCAGCGCAACAGCATAACAAATGAAACCATGAGTCTCGATAATCGTAGCATAGCCTGCAATTGATGTTGCCCTCTAAGCAAGCCCAGCGCGGGTTAAAATCTCCTATTGGTATCGCAAGCACTGTCATGTAGAGGATTTGATTCAGAGTATTTGCATTAATGAGATCCGAAAAATATTTTTGTGGCTTCGCAACATGATCGGAATCCATTAGGAGCTGTGCTAATCCTCGGCACTCAACGGTACGCAAGTCCTGTTCCCATAAAGACTCTTTCATTTGCTTGTTAATAGCTGTCTTCCATGCCCAATATGTAATCTCACCGTCCCCCAAAGCAGAATCCTCAATCGCCTCATTAAGTTGTGTAGCCCATGGGTTACCCTGTTTTTCGTAAGTTGATTCCAAAAGATTTTTTAGCAAATTCTTGGAAGCCATCCTACACTTGATAAAATATTTTAACATGGATTCCTCACACTCGATTGATTGAATTACGAACTCCATCCTTAATCTGGAGCGTCAGACTTGTCGCGGTAGATGGAATATTTTTTTGTTTGCTCTAATGTGACATAACTCCAACGCATCATCCAGCGCGCCAGGATAAGCAAAGTGACCATACCGCAGGGCTGGGGTTAAGTTTGCCTTTATTACTCTTAAAATAGGGTAAGCAGAAGTGCTACTTAATAAGCGCTTCAGTTCACTAATTCTGTAAGTAATAACAGACGCTTTCTTGTTAAGATCTTTAACTTGGGCAACAGCAGAACCAGATTCACTAAACCACTCGCCCTGATATTTATAATGCTTTGCTGTAGTAATGGTCTTACCTACGAATTGGCAAGGTGCCAGCTTCTTCCTTCGGTAACTCCCGAATATCAGGACTTTAGTTGTGGACTGATTTACCAATCGATGATTAGACGTGTTGAATCTACCCAAAGCGTTTAAAGCCCTTTGCAAACCTGACTTGGTATGATCCATAACCACGATGCCATCAGCGTGATTAGAGGAAACCAAACTGCATCCGTCCAGTGCGTTCCCCAGACCAGCCGTGTACAAATTAAACAACATGGATGCCAAAACAATACCCTGTTTTAACCCACAGTTTGTTTTTACTTTCTGTGTTACTGTTGTTGCGCTAGTTTTCATTCTAACCCAGGTCTCTGTATATAGTGATATAATAGCTCTTAGCAAATTTGATGGTATAACCCACGCTGCAAGCTTCCTCCAGAGGATAGCTCTATCCACTCTGTCAAAAGCTGCGCTGTAATCTATAAAAAGACACAGGAGAGGTGGTCTATTCTTCTGAAGGGCATGATGCCTGAGGATAGAGAGAGCTTGAATATTGTCTACCATAGATGCCCACGCCCTGAATCCTGGTTGAAAGAATGGCAAAATGCCCTTCTAGGCCAACCAGGATTCTAAGTATTCTGATAAAATTCGGGAATAGACTTTTGCCTCAATATCAAGTAGGGCGACCAATCTATATTTTGCGGCTGATGTCCGATCTCCGCTCTCAAATATAGGACATAAAATTGATCCTCTCCAGCCAACTGGTATATCAGCTTTTTAAAAACAGTAGTTATAAAAAGCCAACAACACTGTTGCCCAACCTACATGCGCCTCCTTAAAAAGGCCGGCTGGCAGGCCATTCGGGCCAGTAGCTACATCAGATTTCAGCTTTTTATATACTTTTGCCACCTTGCCATTATTTGTTAAATTGCACTGAACCACCTGGGTCTCTTCCTCCGGCTGGCCCAGCCTCCAAATCCTCTTGACGTTGTAGACTTGGTTCAGATCCCACCAAATTTTTTTTGAAGGTTTAAATTGGGGTGGCGGCAGGCGATCCAGCCTCTGTTGGATTGTCAGTCTGCTCCACATACAGCTCATCAACATGGCACACCCAAGCTGCTTCTAAAACACCATTTTCCCTGACCATATTAATTTTTTTTTATTTATTAATGTAGGCCTAAAATCGCGCTTTTATTAGAATCCTTTAATAACTGAAAGATTGTGGCCCATTCTTTATCCTTTCTTTCCTTCTGTTTCCCCCAGACAGTTTTTTTGTGTTACCTTCTAGACAAGTTTACTTTTGCAGCTGCGCTTTACGCAGTGTTCTTTTGGAGACAATGATTGCCTTGCAAAAATTACAAGACCTTTCTGGTGTTTGCCCCCCTCCCCCCCCCCCGTTCAATGTTAGGCCTACCCTCCTGTTACAATAAATACTTTCATAGGTTCTCCATAAGCCTTACCCACACCTGTAGGGCACCTTCAAATGATTTGTAGTTAAAAAAAGTCTCCAGATCTTTTAACCAGGTACAAACCATGAATTTGTATTCAGATAGCCATTTGCTTCTTCTAACTAGCTTCACAGACTCTTCACCTGTTGAATACCCACATTGATGGATTTATCAGCTGGTTTTAAGGCAAGACTCAGCGTGCTCCTTAATGGATTATGGTCACTTTCTGCTCTAATTAAAATATCAAAGTGACCTAATTGTGCGGCCAGACCTGTAGATAAAAAGGTATAATCAATGATCAATACATTTTTACAGGTTGGTGGAAATATCAACTCCTTATTTCTCTCCTCAAATTCTGACTGTGTGGACACTAAATTGTGGATTTTCATAAAACCATTAATTCCATAATCAGCAATTACATGAGAAAGTCCAACAATGTTCTCCCCCAGCCCCCTAATATTAAAATCTCCAATGATTATGAATTCGCAATGCGGATAATCTAAAAGGAGGTATTCAAGGCTCTCCAGAAAATGATTTACCAAGTCTATCCTTGCTTTCCTGGGAGCTTTCGAATAACAATTGAACACATTTTTTTCAAACCATGTATACAAACCGCTTGGGCTGACGAACAGTTTCTGTCAAGAGCCGTCACTCTTAAGTTGGCAGAATGCTTGATGGGATCGAAATGGTGGCACAATTAAGCATAAAATGCTATGGAACAGGTAGTTGAATTGAAAAACAAACTACCAAGAGCTCATGTGATACACACGCTGAGTCATCAACGTGATGGCGTTCACGTTGAAGGGATTTCATTGGCTGATGAAGCCGCAAAGGGGGCAGTACGAACTGCTGACGTAGCTGCAATCACTCGTTCAAAAACGAGAATAGATGGACAGATAATGGTAGCTGTCATTGCTTCATGCGAAAACAGCCCAGCCTTACCGAAAGGCTTTCCACTCAAGTACTCCTACAAGTTAGATGTGAACAACATTCCCTATGCTCAGATACCAGGAGTGGGGGATCGGGTAATACCAAACATGGATCGCAGGTTGGGTTTGATACAAGCGGCACACAAGGGTGTAGGTTCTGCACATGCAGGGATTACTGCAACAGTTTCTTTACTGAAACAACGCTATTGGTGGCCTGGTTTAACAAAACTGACGAAGAATTTTGTCTTAAAATGCGACATCTGCCAGCAGTTGAAGGGTTTCACTGTGGCGTGTCCCGCGCAGACACCATTACTGATATCATACAGACCACTTGCGTGTGTCTATTTGGGCCACTGCAGCCCCCTACAATCAGACGGGGCTTACAAGTACATCTTGGTGGCAGTGGAGTAATGCTCTAGATTCCTATGGGTAGGCCTCAGCGCTCGGCTGAAGCTTGATTGTTATAAAAGATTTGCGAGTCTTTATAGGGACATACGGAGTTGGCACATTACGTTCTGACTGTGGACCCACGTTTAGCTCTAGGGCTTACAAGGAAGCCATGGAAGGTTTGGGTGTACCATTGTGATACTCATCTCCGTACCATCCCGAGGGAAATTTGGTCATGGAGAGGAAAAACCGAGACTTAAAGCAATCTTTAACACCAAGAGTATTAGGTTCAGGTGGTAGTTGGGGTTAATCACTTACATGGGGTACAGCGAGCCCTCAACAATATGCCAACAAGTTCTCTAGGGGGTGTCACTCCTTACGAGGTTTTATTTGGGACGAGAATGTGGGTACCTGTTCTTGATTTGATATCAATAAACGTTTGCCTGTTTTACAGGATCTGAATGAATCCCGGGCACTACTAAACAACGTGCAAGTAAAACACACTGCCACTGGGGAAGTCAAATCAGTCACAGCAAGACCTGGCTGGATCTAAAAGTCTGTGATCTGGTCAGAGAAAAGATCAAAGACAAGAAAGTATTTGGGCTGTCCTACAGAAAGCCTGTACCTGTCCTGGCTGTCGAAGGAACAAGAACAGTACTTCTTCCGCCTTTTGCCGGAAAAAAAGAAAAGAGATTTGTCTCCATTGATCTGATCAAACCACACCATGTGGCCGATACCGGATAGTAGGCCTCATGGGCTCCTGGGTAGCCGACACTATCCTCTCACTACCATACAGGAAGTTCAGACAGAAAGACTCATAACATTCGAAGAGTCACCAATACGAAATGATGGGATTTAAAACAATGAAATGGAACTCGTTCCTCTGTAAACAGAATTTTAAACTACAAAGGAAAGACAAATATCAATTCGGCCTAACACCGATGTCTACATCAATATGCCGTGACAAGAAACACCTGCCGGTTCAACAAAACCTGCTGAGCTACCAAAGACAAATCGAACTGCATCTGGCTACTTCATCGATTTTGATGCCTTCTCTCTTGATCCCAGTGAACCTGACACAATGCCTGCTCCAGTTTCCCGTAAGCAACAACTTCATGAATTGTACACTTTCCTGAAAAAAACTTACTTGGTTCCACCTTGGCTCCAGCGCTGGAGGATTACTGGAATATTGTTTTTTTCTGTTCTTGATTGGTGTAGTGACTGTTTTTTGCTTACACTTAAATGGAAAATATATCCCAGAACGCTCTGCAGTATCAAATGTGAACTTGGTCCTGAAACCTCGTACATCTTCTCATCATGAACAAAGAGACTTGTTTTCCGTGAACATTACAGCTGTTCCAATTCCTGATGGTATTGTTTGGGACAAGATTAATTATGATGTATTTTGCCCCACTGAACTTTTGAAAATACCACATTTATTTAAAATTTCTCTAAATGATATCATTACCTCCAGTACATTTCCTGTTGATTGGGATTTTGAAACTGTAAATAATATGTTGTCTGATCTAGAAAAATCCGCTGCATTTTCAAAAAATGAAATGTTAGAGGACACATCTAACTTTGATAGCATGTACTGTTACCAACATTATGGTCATCACTTTTCACACAATTCCAATATCCCAAGAGATGTTTTCGCATACCACCAGTGGGAACATTGCCCAACAATGCCAAAGATTAGTACAAAAACCTTTTCACAGATATTTTCATATTTTTCAGGGTTTAACCCCTCTGACCCAACCTCATATTACTATAAGGTTGCACCTACATCTGCACAGAAAAATATGCTAACACCAAACAGATTTATTCTGCATTCTTTATTTCCCAAATGTCTGAACAAGGTTTTGGCTTATGCAAGGACACTATAGACATAAAATCAGTCTGGGGTTTGAAGGATTGGCAAGTACAGGGAACAGAAGCACTATTTAGAGCGTGCCTCATTACACAGCAGATAATATTTCTGAATGAAACAGTGCAACAGACTTCCTCTCTTGGACAAGCCAAGAACAAGAATTTGAACACACCACGGATTACCGCACCTTCACACATCAATTTTATATCACGTGGTGGGGATACAATAGATGACATCATGCAGAACAGTACTTCAGACCCCAATTGAAAGGGATGGTTAGTTTGGCCCACAGACACAAACAGATGTCAATCAAGATTCAGGGGTACAACCGAAGGGTTTAGTATCCATAGGCCAGACCCACGATATGTACAGAGAGAACATCCAGGGGTGGTGACATCATACAGTGTTGGGAAGTTGTGCCTTGATTCGCTAAAAATCTCAACACTGTCGCAGGTGAAACATCACTTATCCTTACTCTCCGATAAGGTGGATTTAAGGGATTTTTTACAAGGTCCCCGAAAGCCACGTCAGAAATGTTTCTATTATGCTGTCTATAATGAAATCTGGAAAATCTCTCAACAAGAAGCTGCGGAGAGACTTTGTGAAATAGCTAGAATTACCCTAGAAAAGGCGTTAGCTGTAGTTGACAATGGTATGACTAAATTAACATCCAGGATTTATTCACTGGGCAACATTGTATCTTCTGCTATAGATATACTAGAACAGGACATGTCCATACTACAACACGGACAATCTCAACTACGTTCTATTACGTCAACAGTACGTCACTCTTTTCTGCATATAATCTAACAGAAAAACAGATAATGATGGCAGAAAGGGGAGGAAAATATACAATGCTGCTTATTTAAAAACTGGACCAATTACCTTTACTGTGGCAGAGTCGGTGACAACTTTCCAGTTTCAGTATTGCCTAGAACAACAACAGGCAGGCAGATATGAAGCGATGGGTAGGGAATTCATCAAGGAATCTTGGGTATCACAATACAGATTTCAATGTAGGAATGGGGACATGGAAGTGTTCCTTAGCGGTACCAACTGCGAGAATTCCTTAAGTGGATCTCTCATATGCCAGGATATCATGCTTCATGGGACCTGTAATGGTTTAGTTGCTAACTAATCCTGTCACTTGAAGGAGTCCCTGGCTGCTGTGATTAATCCGGTGTTCAAGCTACTTTCAAATGGGAGTTACTTGATGCTGAATGATCAAGGTTGTTGTGGGATGCTCCCGGGCATCGCATATCTTGTCACTGTGACCTCCAGGGTTACTTGCTGTATGCAAGTATTGTTTCCACCGACCCATAGTCAGGGAGGCGCTGGTATGGCTTCATTGAATGTTTCCTTTATACAGTTTGATACTCTGAGCTGAATGAAAGCCATGTTTTACCAGCAAACCGTACCCTTAACCTCTGCCCAAAAAACCTATGATCGCCAGGTTGAAAGGTCCTCGGCTGAGATACAGTCACTATTACAAACAAACTGCCCTTTCCATTTCACTGAAATGGTTCAACGTATCTTTAACATGTCTGATTCGACTGGTATTGTCCACCTATTTAAGACCATAGGTTCTGGACTGTTCAGCACCTTTCAGACAATCCTCTGAGACATTCCCAACTTTATACACTCCGTATTTGGAAGCATGTTTGGAGGATTTCCGCTGATCCTGTTTCTAATAGCAGTATCTTTTCTGCTACGCAATGGACGTCCCAGTCACCAAGGAGATGGAAAAAACACTCTTGGAGCGCCTATAAAGTGATCACTTGGTAATCTATCTGGGCACACCTCGTCCTCGAGAACTGAGCGAGTCTTGTCTGGTTCAGACCAGTCTGGATCAACTGTATTCTGCCTGTCCTTCGATGCCTGTTCTGCGGACAAGAACGTGTGTTGGATCTCTTTCTAACACTTCCAACAATTGCGCCACCGGACATTGATGCTTTACTGGACCCAATAACGGCCCATGTTCTGCAGTATCCTCAGCATATTCCAATGTTGATGTCTGCATTCTTAGAGCCACCACAGGATGATTCAGCTCCTGTCGGAACGGATCCTGGCTCCTCAACAAATACTCAGGCCTTGTCATCACACAGGCATCCCCAGCAGCAGCTGTGGAGAATACAGAGGAACATCTGTGCTCGATTGACCTAATCTGCGAGGTGTTGCAGGGATCGTCGACTGCTATTGCAGGCAACAGTGATGTTGCGTCTCCCAGCCAGGACACACAAACATTTGGCTCATTGTGTGGTGGGAAAATTCGGCTTTTTCAAAAACAACCAAATTTGGAATTTTAAACAACACTTTTGCTAACCTGCATAGCTTTCAGTGGCTCATTGTTCGGATTATATATACAAACATATTTAGTACAGACTTCTATCACATGCAATATTTTTTCTTTTTTTAGCATTTTTTTTTTTAGAACTTTTACGTTTTTAAGTACTATTTGTAATGGACTTATTAATAAGTTGCGTACCACATTTAGCAGTATGTTGGAAATTTTAGTATGTTGTCCAGTCTGATGAAGAGTGGGTGTTATGTTCCATATAGGTACCCCAATATAGGCTCGGCCAGTCACCTAAACTTTCACCTATAGCCTCCCTTACGATTACACTACATAACGGTTATTAGTACTGACCTTTTACCTAGTTACGGTAATGCCTAAAGATGACATGGGGTTTTCTCCGTAATGCTTAAGCCTCATTCATTATGCATGAGGATTCTTGGAATCACAGCAGGACATCAGGCCTACCATCTCCTGCATAATAACTATGTATAAGGGTCATTCCTTCCGTCATCCTAGTCCGATATGATACAGCAAGGTATATCCCCAAGGGGTACCACTTTGGGTATATATACACCAATCTTGCTGAGGTAGCCAGAGGAGAAAAGGACTTCCATGCCGACACAATGACACAAGACGCTGAGGTTCTGCAACGCGACGCGGAACACCCTTCAAAAGACTGCTGAGGCCGCCACGAACTTTGCCCCCAAGAATAAGGTACTGTGCTCCCCAAGCGCCCCTGTACGACGCGTACTTTCCATGGTACGGTCCGTACTGCGCTGTCGTCCCGCTACGCTACTCACGCGGGAAGCGTGAGGCTTGGCACGGTTCGTACCAAACCTGTACGGCACGTCCCTGCACCTGTACGGCCCGTACAGTGTAAATATCTATCCACTTGCTCACGCGGGAAGCGTGAGACGAAGAAAGAACCGTACTTGTGGTGTACGAAGCATAGCAAGGCATGTACGACGCGTACTGACGCTGGTACGAAGCGTACCTTCAGTGCTACGGTGCACACAGACCCCAAGAAGTCTGCATTACTGCTAAAATTGCCCTTTAAGAACTGTGGCCTCATGGAACATTGATATAAGTAACTGGAACCCCCTTTTGAAGTGAAGAACTGTATTTTTAAAGCCTGCTTGAAGAGTCTTTTATATAAAGAGCTTTATTTTTACAAAATACAGTCTTGTGTCTCTGTGTGGTGGGTTGGTGGTTATTGTGGGGCGCCCTAAATGCTTAACCTAATGCCCTCTGGAATCTAGCCTGACTGCTCGCGCCACGTTACCTAGAGGGTGAGCAGGGGTTATTTTTCACGAGTAATCCTTTGCCCTGACTTAGAGGAAAGGGTCCCTGCTTGCCGCAAGTGCATACCTGCGCCAACCAGAGACCCCGGATTCTAACAGGTACCCTTTACGGGTATGCGTAAATGCCACAACTGCGACAACTGCAACAACGTGATGACTGGGAAAGTTATCAATCACCCACATTCTGTTAAACCCATCTCACTCAAATACAACGGAGATTGCAACAGTACTAATGTTATTTACACCATTAAATGTCCCTGCGGACTTCTGTACGTAGGTAAAACCTTGCGAAAAATCAAGGTTCGCATCTCCGAACATAAAAGTTCAATCCGGACAAAAAACCTCAAATCAAACTTGGCCACGCACTGGTTACAATTTCACCACACCAATGCTCAATTGAAGTTTATGATTCTAGAAACTGTTCTATCTAGACCAGGCACCGACATTTCAAAGGTTTTAGCCCAAAGTTCATCTGGAACTGCATTACCAAGTTTCGCATCAAATGAACAATCTTTGATTTTGATGATCTATAAAGCTCAACAATTAAAGGATCATATTTCATGTTACAAGCAAAAGTCACTGTTTGCTCAATTTTAGTTTAAGGAATGATTATGTTCAATGATTAAGTGTACATGGTGAAACAGTCTGTATGTTTCTTGATTGCAGTGCATCCAGTATACAGGTGCAGTAGCACCTGCTTTTCATTCATGTATCACAGAACAGCCATAAGGAAGTATTTCCGAAAGGTGCAGAGGGGCTCAGATCATGCTTGGGCACCCTCTCACATAAAACCAAGCACTCTGCCTTCAGCATTGTCAAGGTCTGCCATAGGAGTGGCTTATAGGTTTATATGTGTCTGTATAATTGTGTGGATATAGGTAGCCTATACCTATGTAAGGGGTGCAAGCACACCCTTACCCAGGCTGCAGAAGCAGACCTGTGGTGCCATTTTGGAGTGCTTCCCAGGTGTGGCATAATATATGCTGCAGCCCCTGGTAGGCCTCTAAGGTACCTATACCCTAGGTACATAGTATACCATATACTAGGGGCTTATAAGGCACTCCAGAATCCAATTAGATATGTACATGGAAACCATTTTAGAGAGGAGGCAGCTAGGCTGTGGTCCTGATTAGCAGGGCCACAGCCAGACTAAGGTCGAACAACAGTGAAACACTAGCAAAATGTGGGGGTACCCATGTGAAGCAGATCCTACTCTCCTACAAAGTCCCCTTGAATCTTGAGGGTCTCTAGGGTCCAAGTAGCCTACTAGGTATCTCCAGCAAGGGCCACAGAGCTGCATTGCAGAGAGGTGAAAAAAGGGCACGGCCTGGACCACCTCTGTGCAACGCAGCACAGTGGCGCTTACTGGAAGCACCTGGTGGACTAGTTGCCCCCAGGGTCCCTCAGGATTGAAGGGGAATTATTTCCCCATCTTAAAACCCACCACAGGGCGTGTTTGCACACGTAACCTCAGGCCCCATCCCCTCCCTTCACCACTGTGTAAACGCTCCCTGTGTCCGTTTTAATTTGGGAGATTAAGTCCCCTTGAATCCTGAGTGTCCCTAGGGTCCAAGTAGCCCACTAGGTACCTCCAGTAAGCACCACAGAGCTGCGTTACAGAGAGGTGTAAAAAGGGGCACGGCCTGGGCCACCTCTCTGAAATGGTACAAAAGGGGGTGGTGATGGACGGAGCATCAGAGCCAATCAAACACTCACACCCAGTCAACAGATCTGGGTTTGATCCATCACCATTCTTTAGCCCACTCTGCCACACCAGTTCAGACATGGCCATATGCAAATCAGTCTGACCCTGTGCCTCATGGGAACAGTCCAGCCCGAACTGCCAAGCCATGCCTTCCCTGGACCGGAAACAAGCTTCCTAGGACCAGTTTCTGGCATTTCAGCCGTCTTCAGCCAGGCTTGCTTGAATCCAGTGGCAAAGTGAGCAAGGGACTCACGTCTGAGCATACCCTGCCAACTTATGGCGAACAAAGTGGTACAAAAGGGGGTGGTGGTGGACGGAGCATCAGAGCCAATCACACACTCACACCCAGTCAACAGATCTGGGTTTGATCCATCACCATTCTTTAGCCCACTCTGCCACCCCAGTTCAGACATGGCCATATGCAAATCAGTCTGACCCTGTGCCTCATGGAACAGTCCAGCCCGAACTGCCAAGCCATGCCTTCCCTGGACCGGAAACAAGCTTCCTAGGACCGGTTTCTGGCATTTCAGCCGTCTTCAGCCAGGCTTGCTTGAATCCAGTGGCAAAGTGAGCATACGTACCACACTCCAAACCCCCAAACTCTTATAACCGGACACTGAAGAACGAATGTGGGCTTCTAAGAAAGGAAGCGAGAGAACCCTTTCAGTCAGGGCTCCCCTATTTGTCTGTCGAAGAATCACTTTCCGTCCCCTATGGTTTGGTCCCAATATCCACCACACAACCAGAATTTCTCGTACCCTTTAACGTTGGGCCCGGCTCCACCTACTTGGCTGCCATAGGGCCTATGAAATCAATCCCACGAAAGAAAGTAATTGGCCGGCTGCACCCACATGGCTGCCTGATAGCCGTAAACAATGAAAACAGCTAAAACAATGAATTAAGCCAAAAACGGATGAATTGACACCTGCCAAGGTCTTGGCCGCCGTGCGATCCTCCACGGCTTACCTGCCACTGTTTGCTGGTGTCGTAGCTTGCTTCTCGTGCAGCGGGGTTACGGTGTTTGGCAATCACCGTCTCCTTAACCTCGCATGTGCCTGCTCCGCTGCGTTCTCCTATGAAATCCTGCCGATAACCCACGGCCGGACCGGGAACGGTTCACAAAGTCTCGAGGCTCTCCTCCAACGTAGGAAGAGCGGAAAGTCGAGCAGCTGCGCGAATGCCTTCTGCTGCTCCCAAGTTCCAGAATCACGAACAACGTCCTGACGCGTTGTTCGTGTCTATAAAGCCTTTAGCCCCTCCCCTCGTCTGGGGTTGCAGGGACTTGTAGTTCCGCCGGGATTGTCTGCGCAACTACGTAGGCACCCTGGCCCTCAAACCCTGACAGTACGCCCCCCTCCCCAGCGCCTCCTTGACCCCGGTTTCCCTGGATTGCGGGCATGGAACAGGCGTACCTCCTGCGGGGCGTGTACGTTCGTGCTTGGCTCCCACGAGTCGTCTTCGGACGGGTACCCCTTCCAGGAGATCAGGTACCACAATCTTCCTCGCCTAAACTTTGAGTCCAGGATTCGTTTCACCTCGTACTCCAGCTGGCCATCCCGCACTACCGGAGGCGTAGCTCGGCTCCTTACGTTCCTTGCTGGTTTCAAAAGTCCACTGTGAAGCACGGGATGTATCCGTAAGGAAGCAGGCAGTTTCAACTGATACGCCACAGGGTTGATTTTCCGTACCACAGTATAGGGCCCTATGTACCTGGGATGAAAGATACTGCGCCACCGAAAGCGGATGTTTTTCATGGAGAGCCATACACGGTCCCCCACCCTGTAACTCGGCCCTTCTTGCCTGTGGTGATCGGCCCATTTCTTGTACTGTTGCTTGGCTCGCATCAAGTTGACCTGTAGTTTTTTATGGAGTTGTAAGAGGCGTTCGACTTGCTCCATCACTGTGGGCTGGTTTTGTACTTCTTTTGGAATGACCAGCGGCAGCGTCGAGGCATGAAAGCCATGATTGGCTCTGAACGGCGTTTCTTTAATAGAGCTGTGCCAGGTGTTATTGTACGACAGCTCTGCCAACCATAACAAAGAAACCCAAGAGTCCGTGGCGTCTTCAGAAAAACAGCGCAAATATTTCTTGAGAGTTTGGTTTAAGCGCTCGGTCTGCCCATCAGTTTGCGGGTGAAAACTGGTGGACAGAGCGGCGCTCACTTGGAGGGCCTTGCACCACATGAGCCAGAATCGGGCCACAAATTGGGGCCCCCTGTCGGAAACGATAACCCGCGGAAGGCCATGTAAACGCACCACCCGCGCTAAGAGCATCTGCGCGGTTTGCCCCGCCGTCGGAAGGTTCTTGCAAGGAATAAAATGTCCCATTTTCGTCAGGCTATCAACCACCACCAAGATGGCTGTAAATCCTTGGTCCGGGGGTAGGCCGAGAACAAAATCCAAACTGATCGTGTGCCAGGGTTGTGGCGGCGTTGGCAACGGCAGCAATTTCCCTCTAGCCTTGCTGTGTTCCCCTTTTGCCCGAGCACAGGTCTCGCAGTGAGACACCCAGCATTTTACATCTGCGACCATGCCATCCCACCAGAAATGTCGTTGCACCAGATGTAGCGTCTTCTTGTTTCCGGGGTGCCCTGCCAGCACCGCATTATGACACCAATTGAAAGCCTGTACCCGTAGCTCCTGCGTGGGCAGAAACAGCCTGTTCTTGTGAAGGGGTATTCCGTGTTTCAAGACCCGACAGGGGTCTTGCTTTGCCCAGCGCTGCCACCGCATAGGGGATCGACTGTCTTTGACCTGGTCCACGAACTTCTCCGCTGTGATCACACACAGGACCTTCTCAGGATGTACTATAGCTTCCAGAGGTTGTTGCTGTGCCGCTTCGCTCTCTCCAAGTCTCGACAACGAGTCTGCTTTCCGATTATCTGAGCCTGGACGAAACGTAACCACAAACTCGTATTCCGCGAAGAATAACATCCATCTCATCTGTCTCTGCGAGAGAAGCCTTGCGGTCTTCATGTATTGCAGGTTCTTGTGGTCGGTGTATACGGTGACAGGATGATGGGCCCCCCATAAGTAGTGTCTCCACTCCTGGAAGGCTTTCTTGATGGCCAACAGTTCTTTTTCTGCGAATGAGTAATTGAGTTCCGCAGGACTTAGTTTTTTCGACAAGAAAGCCACCGGATGTAACTGTCCGGTTAGTTTGTCTCGTTGAGACAACACCGCCCCCACAGTGATGTTGGAGGCATCCGCCTTTACAATGAATGGGATGTCGGTTTGTGGGTGTCGCAAGATGGGAGCTGTACAGAAGGCTTTTTTCAGATGGATGAAAGCTTCCATGGCTTCTGGTGTCCAAAGGAAGACGGCCCCCTTTCTCAACAACCTAGTGATGGGAGAAGCTAGTTGAGAAAAATGAGAGATGAACCTCCGATAATAATTAGAGAACCCTAGGAAGCACTGCACATCTCTCACACTGCGAGTCACCGGCCAATCCTGTACTGCTTTCATCTTTCTCTCAGCCATCCTAAAACCTCATGGACTCAGGATCACTCCCAGGAACTCAACCTCCTTGACCCCAAACTCGCACTTGCTTATCTTGCAATATAAGCGCTGTTCTTGCAATCTTTTAAGAATCAGTAGGACATGGCTCACATGTTGTTCTGGGGAGACTGAGAAAACCAGAATGTCATCGATATATACGATGACAAATCTGTCAATGTAGTCTTTCAACACGTCGTTCAAAAAATATTCGAACGCCGCCGGGGCATTACAAAGCCCGAACGGCATCACCAAGTATTCGAAAAGACCGTATCTGGGCTTGAACGCAGTTTTCCATTCATCCCCCTTGCGGACTCGGACCAGATGATAGGCCCCTCGTAGATTGAGTCGGGTGTAAATGGTGGCCTCCTTCACCTGGTCCAGCAACACAGGGATGAGCGGCAGCGGGTACCGATTTCTGACGGTGTTCTTATTCAGCATGCGATAATCTATACATGTTCGAAGATCGCCGTTCGCCTTCGCGATAAAGAAAAGTGGAGAAGCTGCAGGCGAGCGGGACGGGCGAATGAACCCCAATGCTCAGAATTTATCTAAATATTCCCGCAGGTGTTTGGTTTCGGGTTCGGATAAGGCATACACCCGACAGGAGGGCATAGCCGCCTCATCCACCAAGTCAATCCTACAATCATATTCGCGATGGGGAGGCAGGGTCTCCGCTTCTCTTTCGCAAAATACTCCCCTATACCTGGCATATTCCGGCGGTAGCTCGATCTCTTTTTCAACTGCCGTGGCCACCTGCCAAATCTGTGCTAGGGCGAGAGTGTGGGAGACTGACACCCTATCTTTCATACACTGCTCAATGCAATCTCTGGAGTTGAAACAAATAGTTTTGTTTCTCCAATCCAAGGTAGGATTATGCCGCCATAACCACGGCATCTCTAAGATAATCTCGTACTGAGGGGCTTCGATTATATTCAAAGTGATGTCTTCCACGTGATCCTGAGCATCACCGTGGAGAACCAATTCCACCGCCTCCGTCTGTCCGGTGATGGGACCGGAGGTCAAAGGCGTCCCATCCACCGCTAACACCGTCTCCGGCTTGGTAACTAGGACCCTAACCAAACCCAAACGGTGTACCACCCCGTCGTCCATAAAGTTGCCAGTGGCTCCGGAATCGATCATCGCGAGAACCGGATGTGTGGCTGGACCGTTCTTAAGGAGCATGGGTAGGACAATATGGGTTTCTGTCGTCTTTTTCTTGCCCACCGCCAGCGACGGCAATCTCCACTCTGTCTCGAGTACCTCGATCTCTGAAGTTTCTGTCGGATGTGAGCCTCCACTGGCAGCCGTTTCCACGGCTGTGATGGCCACCCGTTTCCCCGCGAAACCGGCAGTTCTTTTCTTGGGCTTCAGGGGACACTCCCTTACGTAGTGTCCCTTCTTCCCGCAGTACATATAGAGTCCCAGGATTCTGCGACTTTCTCTCTCGGTTTTAGACAACGGGGGTCGAATTGCTCCCACTTCCATAGGTTCAGGACCAGAATCCCGTACGACGTTCGGGGCACGGCTGTCTGGATCCCCTCCGAATACTGACCTCTCGCCTTTTCTCCGATCCCCCCCTCTCTCCGTTAGCCTGTGATCTAGGCGTAGCGTGAGATTGATTAAATCCGTGCAGGTCGTGGGTTGGGGGTCTATCTGCGCCAGCACATCTTTAAGTTCATCCTTCAATCCTTGATAGTACAAGGCCATTCTTTTCTCTTCGGGCCACGCAGTCTCAACCACCAGACGGTTAAACGTAGTCATATACGTGACCAAGTCTTTCTTGCCCTGGCGTAGTTCTAGCAGCTCTCTATCTGCGCTTAGAGTGGTAGCCCTGCGGTCGAACACCCTTTCGAACTCTTTTCGAAAAGCGTTCCAGTCGGTCAGTAGCGGATCGTCGTTTCTAACCAAAGGAACCGCCCAATTGGCGGCGTCCCAGGTCAGATACGATATAGCAAAAGCCACCCTAGAAAGATTAGTAGGGAACGACGACGGACGACATGAGAAGTGAAGCGTGATCTGAGTGAGGAACGTCTGGATTTTTAATGGGTCGCCCGCACACCTCTCGGGACTAGCCAAAGGAATGGGCGGGGGTACTGTTACCTGAATTTGAGGCTAACCGGCAGCAGCGTCAAAAGGGTTCCTAGCCTGTCTGTCCACCCTCTCACGTAACGCTGCTGTCTCAGCTCGAGATGCAACCAACTCTTGTTGCACTGCAGCTAAGGCTTGTAGCACATCCTCGAACGTTGCCATCTTTACGAATGGCCCAGACCGGGAGGAGAAAATATCGTGGGTTCGTGATTCTGTCACGGCTTCCTGGTTCTCCTCAGGGTCTGGGCGATGCTCAAAGGGGTCCACCTCCTGACATCCCCAAACTCTGATTCAAGACACTCCAGAGTGTTGAGGCGATCAGGCAAGGGAAAGGATAGGGTAGGGGCAGCGTGGGAAGGGACACCTGAAAAATAAAGAACATGCAATTAATAACCTCTCACATGCTAACTACTCTCATATGGTCTCACTAGTTCTTCCTCCTACCTGCCAAGGTATCTCCCTGATGATAGTTCCTCTAGCAGATACCAGTCGTCTCTCAGAGACTGCTGCGCAATCATCTATACCGAAACCAAAATACAAAAGGTTAAAACAGGGTCACCTGATGATTCACTCCCACCATAATTCCACACTTCCTCGTCCTCATACGTACCACACTCCAAACCCCCAAACTCTTATAACCGGACACTGAAGAACGAATGTGGGCTTCTAAGAAAGGAAGCGAGAGAACCCTTTCAGTCAGGGCTCCCCTATTTGTCTGTCGAAGAATCACTTTCCGTCCCCTATGGTTTGGTCCCAATATCCACCACACAACCAGAATGTCTCGTACCCTTTAACGTTGGGCCCGGCTCCACCTACTTGGCTGCCAGAGGGCCATAAACAATGAAAACAGCTAAAACAATGAATTAAGCCAAAAACGGATGAATTGACACCTGCCAAGGTCTTGGCCGCCGTGCGATCCTCCACGGCTTACCTGCCACTGTTTGCTGGTGTCGTAGCTTGCTTCTCGTGCAGCGGGTTACGGTGTTTGGCAATCACCGTCTCCTTCACCTCGCATGCGCCGTCAAGCGTGCCACTACGCAGACGAGACCTGCTCCGCTGCGTTCTCCTATGAAATCCTGCCGATAACCCACGGCCGGACCGGGAACGGTTCACAAAGTCTCAAGGCTCTCCTCCAACGTAGGAAGAGCGGAAAGTCGAGCAGCTGCGCGAATGCCTTCTGCTGCTCCCAAGTTCCAGAATCACGAACAACGTCCTGACGCGTTGTTCGTGTCTATAAAGCCTTTAGCCCCTCCCCTCGTCTGGGGTTGCTGGGACTTGTAGTTCCGCCGGGATTGTCTGTGCAACTACGTAGGCGCCCTGGCCCTCAAACCCTGACATCCCTTGCTCACTTTGCCACTGGATTCAAGCAAGCCTGGCTGAAGACGGCTGAAATGCCAGAAACCGGTCCTAGGAAGCTTGTTTCCGGTCCAGGGAAGACATGGCTTGGCAGTTCGGGCTGGACTGTTCTCATGAGGCACAGGGTCAGACTGATTTGCATATGGCCATGTCTGAACTGGGGTGGCAGAGTGGGCTAAAGAACGGTGATGGATTAAACGCAGATCAGTTGACTGGGGGTGAGTGCTTGCAATGTTCAACACTCCGTCCATCATTTCCTTTGGTTTTTACTTTGTTCGCCATAAGTTGGCAGGGAATGCTCAGACGTGAGTCCCTTGCTCACTTTGCCACTGGATTCAAGCAAGCCTGGCTGAAGACGGCTGAAATGCCAGAAACCAGTCCTAGGAAGCTTGTTTCCAGTCCAGGGAAGACATGGCTTGGCAGTTCGGGCTGGACTGTTCCCACGAGGCACAGGGTCAGACTGATTTGCATATGGCCATGTCTGAACTGGGGTGGCAGAGTGGGCTAAAGAACGGTGATGGAATAAACCCAGATCAGTTGACTGGGGGTGAGTGCTTGCAATGTTCAACACTCCGTCCATCATTTCCTTTGGTTTTTGCTTTGTTCGCCATAAGTTGGCAGGGTATGCTCAGACGTGAGTCCTTTGCTCACTTTGCCACTGGATTCAAGCAAGCCTGGCTGAAGACGGCTGAAATGCCAGAAACCGGTCCTAGGAAGCTTGTTTCCGGGCCAGGGAAGACATGGCTTGGAAGTTCGGGCTGGACTGTTCCCATGAGGCACAGGGTCAGACTGATTTGCATATGGCCATGTCTGAACTGGGGTGGCAGAGTGGGCTAAAGAACGGTGATGGATTAAACCCAGATCAGTTGACTGGGGGTGAGTGCTTGCAATGTTCAACACTCCGTCCATCATTTCCTTTGGTTTTTGCTTTGTTCGCCATAAGTTGGCAGGGTATGCTCAGATGTGAGTCCCTTGCTCACTTTGCCACTGGATTCAAGCAAGCCTGGCTGAAGACGGCTGAAATGCCAGAAACCGGTCCTAGGAAGCTTGTTTCCGGTCCAGGGAAGACATGGCTTGGCAGTTCGGGCTGGACTGTTCCCATGAGGCACAGGGTCAGACTGATTTGCATATGGTCATGTCTGAACTGGGGTGGCAGAGTGGACTAAAGAACGGTGATGGATTAAACCCAGATCAGTTGACTGGGGGTGAGTGCTTGCAATGTTCAACACTCCGTCCATCATTTCCTTTGGTTTTTGCTTTGTTCGCCATAAGTTGGCAGGGTATGCTCAGACGTGAGTCCCTTGCTCACTTTGCCACTGGATTCAAGCAAGCCTGGCTGAAGACGGCTGAAATGCCAGAAACCGGTCCTAGGAAGCTTGTTTCCGGTCCAGGGAAGACATGGATTGGCAGTTCGGGCTGGACTGTTCCCATGAGGCACAGGGTCAGACTGATTTGCATATGGCCATGTCTGAACTGGGGTGGCAGAGTGGGCTAAAGAACGGTGATGGAATAAACCCAGATCAGTTGACTGGGGGTGAGTGCTTGCAATGTTCAACACTCCGTCCATCATTTCCTTTGGTTTTTGCTTTGTTCGCCATAAGTTGGCAGGGTATGCTCAGACAAGAGTCCTTTGCTCACTTTGCCACTGGATTCAAGCAAGCCTGGCTGAAGACGGCTGAAATGCCAGAAACCGGTCCTAGGAAGCTTGTTTCCGGGCCAGGGAAGACATGGCTTGGCAGTTCGGGCTGGACTGTTCCCATGAGGCACAGGGTCAGACTGATTTGCATATGGCCATGTCTGAACTGGGGTGGCAGAGTGGGCTAAAGAACGGTGATGGATTAAACCCAGATCAGTTGGCTGGGGGTGAGTGCTTGCAATGTTCAACACTCCGTCCATCATTTCCTTTGGTTTTTGCTTTGTTCGCCATAAGTTGGCAGGGTATGCTCAGACGTGAGTCCCTTGCTCACTTTGCCACTGGATTCAAGCAAGCCTGGCTGAAGACGGCTGAAATGCCAGAAACCGGTCCTAGGAAGCTTGTTTCTGGTCCAGGGAAGACATGGTTTGGCAGTTCGGGCTGGACTGTTCCCATGAGGCACAGGGTCAGACTGATTTGCATATGGCCATGTCTGAACTGGGGTGGCAGAGTGGGCTAAAGAACGGTGATGGATTAAACCCAGATCAGTTGACTGGGGGTGAGTGCTTGCAATGTTCAACACTCCGTCCATCATTTCCTTTGGTTTTTGCTTTGTTCGCCATAAGTTGGCAGGGTATGCTCAGACGTGAGTCCCTTGCTCACTTTGCCACTGGATTCAAGCAAGCCTGGCTGAAGACGTTTTAGGGTTTAGGGTAGTACAGTGGTGTTTGTGTAGTGTAGGGAGTCATGCTGGGGGTAGTGTTTTAGGGTAGTGCAGTGGTGTTGAGTAGTGTAGGGGATACTGCTGGGGGTAGTGTTTTAGGGTTTAGGGTAGTGCAGTGGTGTTTGGGTAGCATAGGGGGTTGTGCTAGGGGTAATGTTTTATGGTTTAGGGTAGTGCAGTGGTGTTTGTGTAGTGTAGGGGATCGTGCTGGGGTAGTGTTTTATGCTTTAGGGTAGTGCAGTGGTCTTTGGGTAGTGTAGGGGGTAGTGCTTGGCGTAGTGATTTAGGGTTTAGGGTAGTGCAGGTATGTTTGGGTAGTGTAGGGGGTTATGCTGGGGGTAGTGTTTAAGGTTTTAGCATAGTGCAGTGGTGTTTGTGAAATGTAGGGGGTCATGTTGGGGGTAGTGTTTTAGTGTTTAGGGTAGTGCAATTGTGTTTGTGTAGTATAGGGGTTCGTGCTGGTGTAGTGTTTTAGGGTTTAGGATAGTGCAGTGGTGTTTTGGTAGTGTAGGGAGTCATGCTGGGGGTAGTGTTTTAGGGTTTAGGGTAGTACAGTGGTGTTTGTGTAGTGTAGGGGGTGATACTGGGGGTAGGTTTAGGGTTTAGGATAGTTCAGTGGTGTTTGGGTATTGCAGGGGGTCGTGCTTGGGGTAGGATTTTAGGGTTTAGGGCAGTGTAATGATGATTGGTTAGTGTAGGGGTCGTGTTTTGGGGTTTAGGGTAGTGCAGTTGTGTTTGGTTAGTGAAGGGGGTCGTGCTGGGTGTAGATTTAGGGTTTAGGGTAGTGCAGTCGTGTTTGTGTAGTGTAGGTGGTCGTGTTTTAGGGTAGTGCAGTTGTGTTTGGGTAGTGGAGGGGTTTGTACTGGGGGTAGTGTTTTAGTGTTTAGTGTAGTGCAGTGTTGTTTGTGTAGTGGGTCATGTTTTAGAGTTTAGGGTAGTGCAGTGGTGCTTGTGTATTGTAGGGGGTCGTGTTTTAGGGTAGTGGAGTGGTATTTGGGTAGTTAGGGGTTCATGCTGGGGGTAGTGTTTTAGGGTTTAGGGTAGTGCAGTTGTGTTTGGGTAGTGTAGCTTGTCGTGCTGGGTGAAGTGTTTTAGGGTTTAGGATAGTGCAGTGGTGCCTGTGTAGTGTAAGGGGTCGTGTTTTAGGGTAGTGCAGTGGTATTTGGGTAGTTAGGGCTTCATGCTGGGGGTGTTGTTTTAGGGTAGTGCAGTTGTGTTTGGGTAGTGTAGGGGTACTGCAGGGGGTAGTATTTTAGGGTTTAGGGTAGTGCTGTGGTGTTTGTGTAATGTAGGGAGTCTTGTTGGGGGTAGTGTTTTAGGGTTTAGTACAGTGGTGTTTGGGTAGTGTAGGGGGTACTACTGGGGGTAGTGTTTTAGGGTTTAGGGTAGTGCAGTGGTGTTTGTGTAGTATTGGGGGAAGCTCTGGGGGTAGTGTCTTAGTGTTTAGGGTAGTGCAGTGGTGTTTTGGTAGTGTTGGGGTAGTGCTGGGGGTAGTGTTTTAGGGTAGTGCAGTGGTCTTGGGTAGTGTAGGTAGTCGTGCTGGGGGTAGTGTTTTAGTGTTTATGGTAGTGCAGTGGTGTTTGTGTAGTGTAGGGGTCGTGCTAGGCGTAGTGTTTAAGGGTTCAGGGTAGTGCAGTGGTGTTTGTGTAGTATAGGGGTTCATGCTAGGGGTAGTATTTTAGGGTTTAGGGTAGTGCAGCGGTGTTTGTGTAGTGTAGGGGGTTGTGCTGGGGGTTGATGTAAGGTTTAGGGTAGTGCAGTGGTGTTTCTGTAGTGTGGGGGTCATGCTGGGGTAGATTTAGGGTTTAGGGTAAAGCACTGGTGTTTGGGTAGTGTAGGGGGTCGTGCTGCAGGTAGTGTTTTAGGGTTTAGGGCAGCGCAGAGGTGTTGTGTGTAGAGTAGGGGGTCATACTGGGGGTAGTGTTATAGGGTTTAGGGCAGTGCAGTGGTGTTTGGGTAGTGTAGGCGGTCGTGCTGGGGATTGTGTTTTACGGTTTAGGGCAGTGCAGTGGTGTTTGTGTAGTGTAGGGAAATCGTGCCGGGGGTAGTGTTTTAGGGTTTAGGGCAGTGCAGTGGTGTTTGGGTATTGTAGGGGTTTGTGCTGGGGGTAGTGTTTTATCATTTAGGGTAGTGCAGTGGTGTTTGGGTAGTGTAGGGGGTCATGCTTGAAGTAGATTTAGGGTTAGGGTAGTGCAGTGGTGTTTGTGTAGTGTAGGGGGTTGCGCCGGGGGGAGTGTTTTAGGGTTTAGGGTAGTGCAGTGGTGTTTGGGTAGTGTAGGGGGTCACGCTGGGGGCAGTGTTTAGGGTTTAGGGTAGTGCAATGGTGTTTGTGTAGTGTAGGGGTTGCCCTGGGGGTAGTGTTTTAGGGTTTAAGGTGGTGCAGTGGTGTTTGGGTAGTGTAGGGGGTCGTACTGGGGGTAGTGTTTTAGGGTTTAGGGCAGTGCAGTGTTGTTTGTGTAGTATAGGGGGTCATGCTGGGGGTAGTCGTTTACGGTTTAGGGATGTGCAGTGGTGTCTGTGTAGTGTAGGGGGTAGTGCTGGGCATAGTGATTTAAGGTTTAGGGTAGTGCAGTGATGTTTGGGTAGTGTAGGGGGTTGTGCTTGGGGTAGTGTTTTAGGGTTTATCGTAGTGCAGTGGTGTTTGTGTAGTGTAGAGGGTCATGCTTGGGGTAGTGTTTTAGGGTTTAGGGTAGTGCAGTGGTGTTTTGTGTAGTGTAGGGGGTAGTGCTTTACGGTTTAGGGTAGGGTCGTGATGGTTGTGTAGTGTAGGGTGTCGTGCTGGGGTAGTGTTTTTGGGTTTAGGGTAGTACAGTGGTTATTGTGTAGTGTATGGGGTCGTGCTTGGGGTAGTGTTGTAGCATTTAGGGTAGCGCAGTGGTGTTTGGGTAGTGTAGGGGGTCATGTTGGGGTTAGATTTAGGGTTTAGGGTAGTGCACCTGTGTTTGTGTAGTGTATGGGGTCGTGCTGGGGGTAGTGTTTTAGGGTTTAGGGTAGTGCAGTGGTGTTTGGGTAGTGTAGTGGGTTGTGCTGGGGGCAGTGTTTAGGGTTTAGGGTAGTGCAATGGTGTTTGTGTAGTGTAGGGGTTGCCCTGGGGGTAGTGTTTTAGGGTTTAAGGTGGTGCAGTGGTGTTTGGGTAGTGTAGGGGGTCGTACTGGGGGTAGTGTTTTAGGGTTTAGGGCAGTGCAGTGTTGTTTGTGTAGTATAGGGGGTCATGCTGGGGGTAGTCGTTTACGGTTTAGGGATGTGCAGTGGTGTCTGTGTAGTGTAGGGGGTAGTGCTGGGCATAGTGATTTAAGGTTTAGGGTAGTGCAGTGGTATTTGTGTGGTGTAGGGGGTCGCGCTGAGGGTAGTGTTTTAGAGTTTAGGGTAGTGCAGTGGCAATTGGGTAGTTTAGGGGGTCATGCTGGCGGTAGGGGTTTAGAGTAGTGCAGTGGTGTTTGTGTAGTGTAGGGGTCGTGCTGGGGGTAGTGTTTTAGGGTTTGGGGATAATACAGTGGTGTTTGGGCAGTGTAGGGGTTCATGCTGGGGGTAGTGTTTTAGGGTTTAGGGCAGTGCAGTGGTGTTTGGGTAGTGTAGGGGGTCGTGCTAGGGGTAGTGTTTAAGGGTTTAGGGTAGTGCAGTGGTGTTTTTGTAGGGTAGAGGGTCGTGCCGGGGTTAGTGTTTTAGGATTTAGGATAGTGCAGTGGTGTTTGGTTAGTGTATGTGGTTTTGCTGGGGGTAGATGTAAGGTTTAGGGTAGTTAAGTGATGTTTTGGTAGTGTAGGGGGTTGTGCTAGGGGTAATGTTTTAGGGTTTAGGGAAGTGCAGTGGTGTTTGTGTAGTGTAGGGGATCGTGCTGGGATAGTGCTTTATGGTTTAGGGTAGTGCAGTGGTGTTTGGGTATTGTAGGGGGTCGTGCTGGGCGTAGTGATTTAGGGTTTAGGTTAGTGCAGTGATGTTTGGGTAGTGTAGGGGGTTGTGCTGGGGGTAGTGTTTAAGGGTTTAGCGTAGTGCAGTGGTGTTTGTGAAGTGTAGAGGGTTATGCTGGAGGTAATGTTTTAGGGTTTGGGGTAGTTCCATGGTGTTTGTGTAGTGTAGTGGGTAGTGTTTTTTGGGTAGTTCTGTGGTGTTTGTGTAGTGTAGGCGGTCGTGCTGGGGGTAGTGCTTTTGGGTTTAGGGCAGTGCAGTGGTGTTTGTGTAGCGCAGGGGGTTGTGCCAGGGATATTGTTTTAGGGTTTAGGGTACCGCAGTGGTGTTTGGGTAGTGTAGGGGGTAGTGGTGGGAGTAGTGTTTTGGGGTTTAGGGTAGTACAGTTGTGTTTGTGTAGGGAAGGGGGTCGTGCTTGGGGGTAGATTTAGGGTTTAGGGAAGTGCAGCAGTGTGTGTAGTGTAGGGGGTCGTGTTTAGGTTTTAGGGTAGTGCCGTGGTGTTTGTGTAATGTAGGGGGTCGTGATGGGGCTAGTGTTTTGGGGTTTAGGACAATACAGTGCAGTGGTGTTTGGGAGGTGTATAGGGAATCTTGCTAGGGGTAGTGTTTTAGGGTTTAGTACAGTGGTGTTTGGGTAGTGTAGGGGGTACTACTGGGGGTAGTGTTTTAGGGTTTAGGGTAGTGCAGTGTTTGTGTAGTATTGGGGGAAGCTCTGGGGGTAGTGTCTTAGTGTTTAGGGTAGTGCAGTGGTGTTTTGGGAGCGTTGGGGTAGTGCTGGGGGTAGTGTTTTAGGGTAGTGCAGTGGTCTTGGGTAGTGTAGATAGTCATGCTGGGGGTAGTGTTTTAGTGTTTAGGGTAGTGCAGTGGTGTTTGTGTAGTGTAGGGGTCGTGCTAGGGGTAGTGTTTAAGGGTTCAGGGTAGTGCAGTGGTGTTTGTGTAGTATAGGGGTTCATGCTAGGGGTAGTATTTTAGGGTTTAGGGTAGTGCAGCGGTGTTTGTGTAGTGTAGGGGGTTGTGCTGGGGGTTGATGTAAGGTTTAGGGTAGTGCAGTGGTGTTTCTGTAGTGTGGGGGTCATGCTGGGGTAGATTTAGGGTTTAGGGTAAAGCACTGGTGTTTGGGTAGTGTAGGGGTCGTGCTGCAGGTAGTGTTTTAGGGTTTAGGGCAGCGCAGAAGTGTTTGTGTAGAGTAGGGGGGTCATACTGGGGGTAGTGTTTTAGGGTTTAGGGCAGTGCAGTGGTGTTTGGGTAGTGTAGGCGGTCGTGCTGGGGATTGTGTTTTAGGGTTTAGGGCAGTGCAGTGGTGTTTGTGTAGTGTAGGGAAATCGTGCCGGGGGTAGTGTTTTAGGGTTTAGGGCAGTGCAGTGGTGTTTGGGTATTGTAGGGGTTTGTGCTGGGGGTAGTGTTTTATCATTTAGGGTAGTGCAGTGGTGTTTGGGTAGTGTAGGGGGTCATGCTGGAAGTAGATTTAGGGTTAGGGTAGTGCAGTGGTGTTTGTGTAGTGTAGGGGGTTGCGCTGGGGGTAGTGTTTTAGGGTTTAGGGTAGTGCAGTGGTGATTGGGTAGTGTAGGGGGTCACGCTGGGGGCAGTGTTTTAGGGTTTAGGGTAGTGCAATGGTGTTTGTGTAGTGTAGGGGTTGCGCTGGGGGTAGTGTTTTAGGGTTTAAGGTAGTGCAGTAGTGTTTGGGTAGTGTAGGGGTTCGCACTGGGGGTAGTGTTTTAGGGTTTAGGGCAGTGCAGTGTTGTTTGTGTAGTATAGGGGGTCATGCTGGGGGTAGTGTTTTAGGGTTTAGGGAAGTGCAGTGGTGTCTGTGTAGTATAGGGGGTAGTGCTGGGCATAGTGATTTAAGGTTTAGGGTAGTGCAGTGATGTTTGGGTAGTGTAGGGGGTTGTGCTTGGGGTAGTGTTTTAGGGTTTAGGGTAGTGCAGTGGTGTTTTTTGTAGTGTAGGGGTAGTGCTTTACGGTTTAGGGTAGGGTCGTGATGTTTGTGTAGTGTAGGGTGTCGTGCTGGGGTAGTGTTTTTGGGTTTAGGGTAGTACAGTGGTTATTGTGTAGTGTATGGGGTCGTGCTTGGGGTAGAGTTTTAGCATTTAGGGTAGCGCAGTGGTGTTTGGGTAGTGTAGGGGGTCATGTTGGGGGTAGATTTAGGGTTTAGGGTAGTGCACTGGTGTTTGTGTAGTGTAGGGGGTCGTGCTGGGGGTAGCGTTTTAGGGTTTAGGGTAGTGCAGTGGTGTTTGGGTAGTATAGTGGGTTGTGCTGGGGGTAGTGTATTAGGGTTTAGGGTAGTGCAGTGGTATTTGTGTGGTGTAGGGGGTCGCGCTGAGGGTAGTGTTTTTGGGATTAGGGTAGTGCAGTGGCAATTTGGTAGTTTAGGGGGTCGTGCTGGCGGTAGGGGTTTAGAGTAGTGCAGTGGTGTTTGTGTAGTGTAGGGGTCGTGCTGGGGGTAGTGTTTTAGAGTTTGGGGATAATACAGTGGTGTTTGGGCAGTGTAGGGGTTAATGCTGGGGGTAGTGTTTTAGGGTTTAGGGCAGTGCAGTGGTGTTTGGGTAGTGTAGGGGGTCGTGCTAGGGGTAGTGTTTAAGGGTTTAGGGTAGTGCAGTGGTGTTTTTGTAGGGTAGGAGGTCGTGCCGGGGTTAGTGTTTTAGGATTTAGGATAGTGCAGTGGTGTTTGGTTAGTGTATGTGGTTTTGCTGGGGGTAGATGTAAGGTTTAGGGTAGTGCAGTGATGTTTTGGTAGTGTAGGGGGTGGTGCTAGGGGTAATGTTTTAGGGTTTAGGGAAGTGCAGTGGTGTTTGTGTAGTGTAGGGGATCGTGCTGGGATAGTGTTTTATGGTTTAGGATAGTGCAGTGGTGTTTGGGTAGTGTAGGGGGTCGTGCTGGGCGTAGTGATTTAGGGTTTAGGTTAGTGCAGTGATGTTTGGGTAGTGTAGGGGGTTGTGATGGGGGTAGTGTTTAAGGGTTTAGCGTAGTGCAGTGGTGTTTGTGAAGTGTAGAGGGTTATGCTGGAGGTAGTGTTTTAGGGTTTGGGGTAGTTCCATGGTGTTTGTGTAGTGTAGTGGGTAGTGTTTTTTGGGTAGTTCTGTGGTGTTTGTGTAGTGTAGGCGGTCGTGCTGGGGGTAGTGCTTTTGGGTTCAGGGTAGTACAGTGGTGTTTGTGTAGTGTAGGGGGTTGTGCTGGGGATTGTGTTTTAGGGTTTAGGGCAGTGCAGTGGTGTTTGTGTAGCGCAGGGGGTTGTGCCAGGGATATTGTTTTAGGGTTTAGGGTACCGCAGTGGTGTTTGGGTAGTGTAGAGGGTAGTGGCGGGAGTAGTGTTTTGGGGTTTAGGGTAGTACAGTTGTGTTTGTGTAGTGAAGGGGGTCGTGCTGGGGGTAGATTTAGGGTTTAGGGAAGTGCAGCAGTGTGTGTAGTGTAGGGGGTCGGGTTTAGGTTTTAGGGTAGTGCCGTGGTGTTTGTGTAATGTAGGGGGTCGTGATGGGGCTAGTGTTTTGGGGTTTAGGACAGCACAGTGCAGTGGTGTTTGGGAGGTGTATAGGGAATCTTGCTAGGGGTAGTGTTTTAGGGTTTAGTACAGTGGTGTTTGGGTAGTATAGGGGGTACTACTGGGGGTAGTGTTTTAGGGTTTAGGGTAGTGCAGTGTTGTTTGTGTAGTATTGGGGGAAGCTCTGGGGGTAGTGTCTTAGTGTTTAGGGTAGTGCAGTGGTGTTTTGGTAGTGTTGGGGTAGTGCTGGGGGTAGTGTTTTAGGGTAGTGCAGTGGTCTTGGGTAGTGTAGGTAGTTGTGCTGGGGGTAGTGTTTTAGTGTTTAGGGTAGTGCAGTGGTGTTTGTGTAGAGTAGGGGTCGTGCTAGGGGTAGTGTTTAAGGGTTCAGGGTAGTGCAGTGGTGTTTGTGTAGTATAGGGGTTCATGCTAGGGGTAGTATTTTAGGGTTTAGGGTAGTGCAGCGGTGTTTGTGTAGTGTAGGGGGTTGTGCTGGGGGTTGATGTAAGGTTTAGGGTAGTGCAGTGGTGTTTCTGTAGTGTGGGGGTCATGCTGGGGTAGATTTAGGGTTTAGGGTAAAGCACTGGTGTTTGGGTAGTGTAGGGGGTCGTGCTGCAGGTAGTGTTTTAGGGTTTAGGGCAGCGCAGAGGTGTTTGTGTAGAGTAGGGGGTCATACTGGGGGTAGTGTTTTAGGGTTTAGGGCAGTGCAGTGGTGTTTGTGTAGTGTAGGGAAATCGTGCCGGGGGTAGTGTTTTAGGGTTTAGGGCAGTGCAGTGGTGTTTGGGTATTGTAGGGGTTTGTGCTGGGGGTAGTGTTTTATCATTTAGGGTAGTGCAGTGGTGTTTGGGTAGTGTAGGGGGTCATGCTGGAAGTAGATTTAGGGTTAGGGTAGTGCAGTGGTGTTTGTGTGGTGTAGGGGGTTGCGCTGGGGGTAGTGTTTTAGGGTTTAGGGTAGTGCAGTGGTGTTTGTGTGGTGTAGGGGGTTGTGCTTGGGGTAGTGTTTTAGGGTTTATCGTAGTGCAGTGGTGTTTGTGTAGTGTAGAGGGTCATGCTTCGGGTAGTGTTTTAGGGTTTAGGGTAGTGCAGTGGTGTTTTTTGTAGTGTTGGGGTAGTGCTTTACGGTTTAGGGTAGGGTCGTGATGTTTGTGTAGTGTAGGGTGTCGTGCTGGGGTAGTGTTTTTGGGTTTAGGGTAGTACAGTGGTTATTGTGTAGTGTATGGGGTCGTGCTTGGGGTAGTGTTTTAGCATTTAGGGTAGCGCAGTGGTGTTTGGGTAGTGTAGGGGGTCATGTTGGGTGTAGATTTAGGGTTTAGGGTAGTGCACTGGTGTTTGTGTAGTGTAGGGGGTCGTGCTGGGGGTAGTGTTTTAGGGTTTAGGGTAGTGCAGTGGTGTTTGGGTAGTGTAGTGGGTTGTGCTGGGGGTAGTGTATTAGGGTTTAGGGTAGTGCAGTGGTATTTGTGTGGTGTAGGGGGTCGCGCTGAGGGTAGTGTTTTAGGGTTTAGGGTAGTGCAGTGGCAATTGGGTAGTTTAGGGGATCGTGCTGGCGGTAGGGATTGAGAGTAGTGCAGTGGTGTTTGTGTAGTGTAGGGGTCGTGCTGGGGGTAGTGTTTTAGGGTTTGGGGATAATACAGTGGTGTTTGGGCAGTGTAGGGGTTCATGCTGGGGGTAGTGTTTTAGGGTTTAGGGCAGTGCAGTGGTGTTTGGGTAGTGTAGGGGGTCGTACTAGGGGTAGTTTTTAAGGGTTTAGGGTAGTGCAGTGGTGTTTTTGTAGGGTAGGGGGTCGTGCCGGGGTTAGTGTTTTAGGATTTAGGATAGTGCAGTGGTGTTTGGTTAGTGTATGTGGTTTTGCTGGGGGTAGATGTAAGGTTTAGGGTAGTGCAGTGATGTTTTGGTAGTGTAGGGGGTTGTGCTAGGGGTAATGTTTTAGGGTTTAGGGAAGTGCAGTGGTGTTTGTGTAGTGTAGGGGATCGTGCTGGGATAGTGTTTTATGGTTTAGGGTAGTGCAGTGGTGTTTGGGTAGTGTAGGGGGTCGTGCTGGGCGTAGTGATTTAGGGTTTAGGGTAGTGCAGTGATGTTTGGGTAGTGTAGGGGGTTGTGCTGGGGGTAGTGTTTAAGGGTTTAGCGTAGTGCAGTGGTGTTTGTGAAGTGTAGAGGGTTATGCTGGAGGTAGTGTTTTAGGGTTTGGGGTAGTTCCATGGTGTTTGTGTAGTGTAGTGGGTAGTGTTTTTTGGGTAGTTCTGTGGTGTTTGTGTAGTGTAGGCGGTCGTGCTGGGGGTAGTGCTTTTGGGTTTAGGGTAGTACAGTGGTGTTTGTGTAGTGTAGGGGGTTGTGCTGGGGATTGTGTTTTAGGGTTTAGGGCAGTGCAGTGGTGTTTGTGTAGCGCAGGGGGTCATGCCGGGGATATTGTTTTAGGGTTTAGGGTAGCGCAGTGGTGTTTGGGTAGTGTAGGGGGTAGTGGTGGGAGTAGTGTTTTGGGGTTTAGGGTAGTACAGTTGTGTTTGTGTAGTGAAGGGGGTCGTGCTGGGGGTAGATTTAGGGTTTAGGGAAGTGCAGCAGTGTGTGTAGTGTAGGGGGTCGTGTTTAGGTTTTAGGGTAGTGCTGTGGTGTTTGTGTAATGTAGGGGGTCGTGATGGGTGTAGTGTTTTGGGGTTTAGGGCAGCACAATGCAGTGGTGTTTGGGAGGTGTATAGGGAATCTTGCTAGGGGTAGTGTTTTAGTGTTTAGGGTAGTGCAGTGGTGTTTGGGTAGTGTAGGGAGTCGTTCCGGGGGTATTGCTTTAGGGTTTAGGGCCGTGCAGTGGTGTTTTGGTATTGTAGGGGGTTGTGCTGGGGGTAGTGTTTTAGCATTTAGGGTAGTGCAGTGGTGTTTGTGTAGTGTAGGGGGTCATGCTGGAAGTAGATTTAGGGTTAGGGTAGTGCAGTGGTGTTTGTGTAGTGTAGGGGGTTGCGCTGGGGGTAGTGTTTTAGGGTTTAGGGTAGTGCAGTGGTGTTTGTGTAAAATAGGGGTTCGCGCTGGTGTAGTGTTTTAGGGTTTAGGGTAGTGCAATGGTGTTTGTGTAGTGTAGGGAGTCGTTTCGGGGGTATTGCTTTAGGGTTTAGGGCCGTGCAGTGGTGTTTTGGTATTGTAGGGGGTTGTGCTGGGGGTAGTGTTTTAGCATTTAGGGTAGTGCAGTGGTGTTTGGGTAGTGTAGAGGGTCATGCTGGAAGTAGATTTAGGGTTAGGGTAGTGCAGTGGTGTTTGTGTAGTGTAGGGGGTTGCGCTGGGGGTAGTGTTTTAGGGTTTAGGGTAGTGCAGTGGTGTTTGGGTAGTGTAGGGGGTCACACTGAGGGCAGTGTTTTAGGGTTTAGGGTACTGTTTGTGTAGTGTAGGGGTTGCGCTGGGGGTAGTGTTTTAGGGTTTAGGGCAGTGCAGTGGTGTTTGGGTAGTGTAGGCGGTCGTGCTGGGGATTGTGTTTTAGGGTTTAGGGCAGTGCAGTGGTGTTTGTGTAGTGTAGGGGAATCCTGCCGGGGGTAGTGTTTTAGGGTTTAGGGCAGTGCAGTGGTGTTTGGGTATTGTAGGGGTTTGTGCTGGGGTAGTGTTTTATCATTTAGGGTAGTGCAGTGGTGTTTGGGTAGTGTAGGGGGTAATGCTGAAGTAGATTTAGGGTTAGGGTAGTGCAGTGGTGTTTGTGTAGTGGGTTGCGCTGGGGGTAGTGTTTTAGGGTTTATGGTAGTGCAGTGGTGTTTGGGTAGTGTAGGGGGTCACGCTGGGGGCAGTGTTTTAGGGTTTAGGATAGTGCAGTGGTGCCTGTGTAGTGTAAGGGGTCGTGTTTTAGGGTAGTGCAGTGGTATTTGGGAAGTTAGGGCTTCATGCTGGGGGTAGTGTTTTAGGGTAGTGCAGTTGTGTTTGGGTAGTGTAGGGGTACTGCAGGGGGGTAGTGTTTTAGGGTTTAGGGTAGTGCTGTGGTGTTTGTGTAGTGTAGGGAGTCTTGTTGGGGGTAGTGTTTTAGGGTTTAGTACAGTGTTGTTTGTGTAGTATAGGGGGTACTACTGGGGGTAGTGTTTTAGGGTTTAGGGTAGTGCAGTGTTGTTTGTGTAGTATTGGGGGAAGCTCTGGGGGTAGTGTCTTAGTGTTTAGGGTAGTGCAGTGGTGTTTTGGTAGTGTTGGGGTAGTGCTGGGGGTAGTGTTTTAGGGTAGTGCAGTGGTCTTGGGTAGTGTAGGTAGTTGTGCTGGGGGTAGTGTTTTAGTGTTTAGGGTAGTGCAGTGGTGTTTGTGTAGAGTAGGGGTCGTGCTAGGGCTAGTGTTTAAGGGTTCAGGGTAGTGCAGTGGTGTTTGTGTAGTATAGGGGTTCATGCTAGGGGTAGTATTTTAGGGTTTAGGGTAGTGCAGCGGTGTTTGTGTAGTGTAGGGGGTTGTGCTGGGGGTTGATGTAAGGTTTAGGGTAGTGCAGTGGTGTTTCTGTAGTGTGGGGGTCATGCTGGGGTAGATTTAGGGTTTAGGGTAAAGCACTGGTGTTTGGGTAGTGTAGGGGGTCGTGCTGCAGGTAGTGTTTTAGGGTTTAGGGCAGCGCAGAGGTGTTTGTGTAGAGTAGGGGGTCATACTGGGGGTAGTGTTTTAGGGTTTAGGGCAGTGCAGTGGTGTTTGTGTAGTGTAGGGAAATCGTGCCGGGGGTAGTGTTTTAGGGTTTAGGGCAGTGCAGTGGTGTTTGGGTATTGTAGGGGTTTGTGCTGGGGGTAGTGTTTTATCATTTAGGGTAGTGCAGTGGTGTTTGGGTAGTGTAGGGGGTCATGCTGGAAGTAGATTTAGGGTTAGGGTAGTGCAGTGGTGTTTGTGTGGTGTAGGGGGTTGCGCTGGGGGTAGTGTTTTAGGGTTTAGGGTAGTGCAGTGGTGTTTGTGTGGTGTAGGGGGTTGTGCTTGGGGTAGTGTTTTAGGGTTTATCGTAGTGCAGTGGTGTTTGTGTAGTGTAGAGGGTCATGCTTCGGGTAGTGTTTTAGGGTTTAGGGTAGTGCAGTGGTGTTTTTTGTAGTGTTGGGGTAGTGCTTTACGGTTTAGGGTAGGGTCGTGATGTTTGTGTAGTGTAGGGTGTCGTGCTGGGGTAGTGTTTTTGGGTTTAGGGTAGTACAGTGGTTATTGTGTAGTGTATGGGGTCGTGCTTGGGGTAGTGTTTTAGCATTTAGGGTAGCGCAGTGGTGTTTGGGTAGTGTAGGGGGTCATGTTGGGTGTAGATTTAGGGTTTAGGGTAGTGCACTGGTGTTTGTGTAGTGTAGGGGGTCGTGCTGGGGGTAGTGTTTTAGGGTTTAGGGTAGTGCAGTGGTGTTTGGGTAGTGTAGTGGGTTGTGCTGGGGGTAGTGTATTAGGGTTTAGGGTAGTGCAGTGGTATTTGTGTGGTGTAGGGGGTCGCGCTGAGGGTAGTGTTTTAGGGTTTAGGGTAGTGCAGTGGCAATTGGGTAGTTTAGGGGATCGTGCTGGCGGTAGGGGTTTAGAGTAGTGCAGTGGTGTTTGTGTAGTGTAGGGGTCGTGCTGGGGGTAGTGTTTTAGGGTTTGGGGATAATACAGTGGTGTTTGGGCAGTGTAGGGGTTCATGCTGGGGGTAGTGTTTTAGGGTTTAGGGCAGTGCAGTGGTGTTTGGGTAGTGTAGGGGGTCGTACTAGGGGTAGTTTTTAAGGGTTCAGGGTAGTGCAGTGGTGTTTTTGTAGGGTAGGGGGTCGTGCCGGGGTTAGTGTTTTAGGATTTAGGATAGTGCAGTGGTGTTTGGTTAGTGTATGTGGTTTTGCTGGGGGTAGATGTAAGGTTTAGGGTAGTGCAGTGATGTTTTGGTAGTGTAGGGGGTTGTGCTAGGGGTAATGTTTTAGGGTTTAGGGAAGTGCAGTGGTGTTTGTGTAGTGTAGGGGATCGTGCTGGGATAGTGTTTTATGGTTTAGGGTAGTGCAGTGGTGTTTGGGTAGTGTAGGGGGTCGTGCTGGGTGTAGTGATTTAGGGTTTAGGGTAGTGCAGTGATGTTTGGGTAGTGTAGGGGGTTGTGCTGGGGGTAGTGTTTAAGGGTTTAGCGTAGTGCAGTGGTGTTTGTGAAGTGTAGAGGGTTATGCTGGAGGTAGTGTTTTAGGGTTTGGGGTAGTTCCATGGTGTTTGTGTAGTGTAGTGGGTAGTGTTTTTTGGGTAGTTCTGTGGTGTTTGTGTAGTGTAGGCGGTCGTGCTGGGGGTAGTGCTTTTGGGTTTAGGGTAGTACAGTGGTGTTTGTGTAGTGTAGGGGGTTGTGCTGGGGATTGTGTTTTAGGGTTTAGGGCAGTGCAGTGGTGTTTGTGTAGCGCAGGGGGTCATGCCGGGGATATTGTTTTAGGGTTTAGGGTAGCGCAGTGGTGTTTGGGTAGTGTAGGGGGTAGTGGTGGGAGTAGTGTTTTGGGGTTTAGGGTAGTACAGTTGTGTTTGTGTAGTGAAGGGGGTCGTGCTGGGGGTAGATTTAGGGTTTAGGGAAGTGCAGCAGTGTGTGTAGTGTAGGGGGTCGTGTTTAGGTTTTAGGGTAGTGCTGTGGTGTTTGTGTAATGTAGGGGGTCGTGATGGGTGTAGTGTTTTGGGGTTTAGGGCAGCACAATGCAGTGGTGTTTGGGAGGTGTATAGGGAATCTTGCTAGGGGTAGTGTTTTAGTGTTTAGGGTAGTGCAGTGGTGTTTGGGTAGTGTAGGGAGTCGTTCCAGGGGTATTGCTTTAGGGTTTAGGGCCGTGCAGTGGTGTTTTGGTATTGTAGGGGGTTGTGCTGGGGGTAGTGTTTTAGCATTTAGGGTAGTGCAGTGGTGTTTGTGTAGTGTAGGGGGTCATGCTGGAAGTAGATTTAGGGTTAGGGTAGTGCAGTGGTGTTTGTGTAGTGTAGGGGGTTGCGCTGGGGGTAGTGTTTTAGGGTTTAGGGTAGTGCAGTGGTGTTTGTGTAAAATAGGGGTTCGCGCTGGTGTAGTGTTTTAGGGTTTAGGGTAGTGCAATGGTGTTTGTGTAGTGTAGGGAGTCGTTTCGGGGGTATTGCTTTAGGGTTTAGGGCCGTGCAGTGGTGTTTTGGTATTGTAGGGGGTTGTGCTGGGGGTAGTGTTTTAGCATTTAGGGTAGTGCAGTGGTGTTTGGGTAGTGTAGGGGGTCATGCTGGAAGTAGATTTAGGGTTAGGGTAGTGCAGTGGTGTTTGTGTAGTGTAGGGGGTTGCGCTGGGGGTAGTGTTTTAGGGTTTAGGGTAGTGCAGTGGTGTTTGGGTAGTGTAGGGGGTCACACTGAGGGCAGTGTTTTAGGGTTTAGGGTACTGTTTGTGTAGTGTAGGGGTTGCGCTGGGGGTAGTGTTTTAGGGTTTAGGGCAGTGCAGTGGTGTTTGGGTAGTGTAGGCGGTCGTGCTGGGGATTGTGTTTTAGGGTTTAGGGCAGTGCAGTGGTGTTTGTGTAGTGTAGGGGAATCCTGCCGGGGGTAGTGTTTTAGGGTTTAGGGCAGTGCAGTGGTGTTTGGGTATTGTAGGGGTTTGTGCTGGGGTAGTGTTTTATCATTTAGGGTAGTGCAGTGGTGTTTGGGTAGTGTAGGGGGTAATGCTGAAGTAGATTTAGGGTTAGGGTAGTGCAGTGGTGTTTGTGTAGTGGGTTGCGCTGGGGGTAGTGTTTTAGGGTTTATGGTAGTGCAGTGGTGTTTGGGTAGTGTAGGGGGTCACGCTGGGGGCAGTGTTTTAGGGTTTAGGATAGTGCAGTGGTGCCTGTGTAGTGTAAGGGGTCGTGTTTTAGGGTAGTGCAGTGGTATTTGGGAAGTTAGGGCTTCATGCTGGGGGTAGTGTTTTAGGGTAGTGCAGTTGTGTTTGGGTAGTGTAGGGGTACTGCAGGGGGGTAGTGTTTTAGGGTTTAGGGTAGTGCTGTGGTGTTTGTGTAGTGTAGGGAGTCTTGTTGGGGGTAGTGTTTTAGGGTTTAGTACAGTGTTGTTTGTGTAGTATAGGGGGTACTACTGGGGGTAGTGTTTTAGGGTTTAGGGTAGTGCAGTGTTGTTTGTGTAGTATTGGGGGAAGCTCTGGGGGTAGTGTCTTAGTGTTTAGGGTAGTGCAGTGGTGTTTTGGTAGTGTTGGGGTAGTGCTGGGGGTAGTGTTTTAGGGTAGTGCAGTGGTCTTGGGTAGTGTAGGTAGTTGTGCTGGGGGTAGTGTTTTAGTGTTTAGGGTAGTGCAGTGGTGTTTGTGTAGAGTAGGGGTCGTGCTAGGGGTAGTGTTTAAGGGTTCAGGGTAGTGCAGTGGTGTTTGTGTAGTATAGGGGTTCATGCTAGGGGTAGTATTTTAGGGTTTAGGGTAGTGCAGCGGTGTTTGTGTAGTGTAGGGGGTTGTGCTGGGGGTTGATGTAAGGTTTAGGGTAGTGCAGTGGTGTTTCTGTAGTGTGGGGGTCATGCTGGGGTAGATTTAGGGTTTAGGGTAAAGCACTGGTGTTTGGGTAGTGTAGGGGGTCGTGCTGCAGGTAGTGTTTTAGGGTTTAGGGCAGCGCAGAGGTGTTTGTGTAGAGTAGGGGGTCATACTGGGGGTAGTGTTTTAGGGTTTAGGGCAGTGCAGTGGTGTTTGTGTAGTGTAGGGAAATCGTGCCGGGGGTAGTGTTTTAGGGTTTAGGGCAGTGCAGTGGTGTTTGGGTATTGTAGGGGTTTGTGCTGGGGGTAGTGTTTTATCATTTAGGGTAGTGCAGTGGTGTTTGGGTAGTGTAGGGGGTCATGCTGGAAGTAGATTTAGGGTTAGGGTAGTGCAGTGGTGTTTGTGTGGTGTAGGGGGTTGCGCTGGGGGTAGTGTTTTAGGGTTTAGGGTAGTGCAGTGGTGTTTGTGTGGTGTAGGGGGTTGTGCTTGGGGTAGTGTTTTAGGGTTTATCGTAGTGCAGTGGTGTTTGTGTAGTGTAGAGGGTCATGCTTCGGGTAGTGTTTTAGGGTTTAGGGTAGTGCAGTGGTGTTTTTTGTAGTGTTGGGGTAGTGCTTTACAGTTTAGGGTAGGGTCGTGATGTTTGTGTAGTGTAGGGTGTCGTGCTGGGGTAGTGTTTTTGGGTTTAGGGTAGTACAGTGGTTATTGTGTAGTGTATGGGGTCGTGCTTGGGGTAGTGTTTTAGCATTTAGGGTAGCACAGTGGTGTTTGGGTAGTGTAGGGGGTCATGTTGGGTGTAGATTTAGGGTTTAGGGTAGTGCACTGGTGTTTGTGTAGTGTAGGGGGTCGTGCTGGGGGTAGTGTTTTAGGGTTTAGGGTAGTGCAGTGGTGTTTGGGTAGTGTAGTGGGTTGTGCTGGGGGTAGTGTATTAGGGTTTAGGGTAGTGCAGTGGTATTTGTGTGGTGTAGGGGGTCGCGCTGAGGGTAGTGTTTTAGGGTTTAGGGTAGTGCAGTGGCAATTGGGTAGTTTAGGGGATCGTGCTGGCGGTAGGGGTTTAGAGTAGTGCAGTGGTGTTTGTGTAGTGTAGGGGTCGTGCTGGGGGTAGTGTTTTAGGGTTTGGGGATAATACAGTGGTGTTTGGGCAGTGTAGGGGTTCATGCTGGGGGTAGTGTTTTAGGGTTTAGGGCAGTGCAGTGGTGTTTGGGTAGTGTAGGGGGTCGTACTAGGGGTAGTTTTTAAGGGTTTAGGGTAGTGCAGTGGTGTTTTTGTAGGGTAGGGGGTCGTGCCGGGGTTAGTGTTTTAGGATTTAGGATAGTGCAGTGGTGTTTGGTTAGTGTATGTGGTTTTGCTGGGGGTAGATGTAAGGTTTAGGGTAGTGCAGTGATGTTTGTGTGGTGTAGGGGGTTGCGCTGGGGGTAGTGTTTTAGGGTTTAGGGTAGTGCAGTGGTGTTTGTGTGGTGTAGGGGGTTGTGCTTGGGGTAGTGTTTTAGGGTTTATCGTAGTGCAGTGGTGTTTGTGTAGTGTAGAGGGTCATGCTTCGGGTAGTGTTTTAGGGTTTAGGGTAGTGCAGTGGTGTTTTTTGTAGTGTTGGGGTAGTGCTTTACAGTTTAGGGTAGGGTCGTGATGTTTGTGTAGTGTAGGGTGTCGTGCTGGGGTAGTGTTTTTGGGTTTAGGGTAGTACAGTGGTTATTGTGTAGTGTATGGGGTCGTGCTTGGGGTAGTGTTTTAGCATTTAGGGTAGCACAGTGGTGTTTGGGTAGTGTAGGGGGTCATGTTGGGTGTAGATTTAGGGTTTAGGGTAGTGCACTGGTGTTTGTGTAGTGTAGGGGGTCGTGCTGGGGGTAGTGTTTTAGGGTTTAGGGTAGTGCAGTGGTGTTTGGGTAGTGTAGTGGGTTGTGCTGGGGGTAGTGTATTAGGGTTTAGGGTAGTGCAGTGGTATTTGTGTGGTGTAGGGGGTCGCGCTGAGGGTAGTGTTTTAGGGTTTAGGGTAGTGCAGTGGCAATTGGGTAGTTTAGGGGATCGTGCTGGCGGTAGGGGTTTAGAGTAGTGCAGTGGTGTTTGTGTAGTGTAGGGGTCGTGCTGGGGGTAGTGTTTTAGGGTTTGGGGATAATACAGTGGTGTTTGGGCAGTGTAGGGGTTCATGCTGGGGGTAGTGTTTTAGGGTTTAGGGCAGTGCAGTGGTGTTTGGGTAGTGTAGAGGGTCGTACTAGGGGTAGTTTTTAAGGGTTTAGGGTAGTGCAGTGGTGTTTTTGTAGGGTAGGGGGTCGTGCCGGGGTTAGTGTTTTAGGATTTAGGATAGTGCAGTGGTGTTTGGTTAGTGTATGTGGTTTTGCTGGGGGTAGATGTAAGGTTTAGGGTAGTGCAGTGATGTTTTGGTAGTGTAGGGGGTTGTGCTAGGGGTAATGTTTTAGGGTTTAGGGAAGTGCAGTGGTGTTTGTGTAGTGTAGGGGATCGTGCTGGGATAGTGTTTTATGGTTTAGGGTAGTGCAGTGGTGTTTGGGTAGTGTAGGGGGTCGTGCTGGGCGTAGTGATTTAGGGTTTAGGGTAGTGCAGTGATGTTTGGGTAGTGTAGGGGGTTGTGCTGGGGGTAGTGTTTAAGGGTTTAGCGTAGTGCAGTGGTGTTTGTGAAGTGTAGAGGGTTATGCTGGAGGTAGTGTTTTAGGGTTTGGGGTAGTTCCATGGTGTTTGTGTAGTGTAGTGGGTAGTGTTTTTTGGGTAGTTCTGTGGTGTTTGTGTAGTGTAGGCGGTCGTGCTGGGGGTAGTGCTTTTGGGTTTAGGGTAGTACAGTGGTGTTTGTGTAGTGTAGGGGGTTGTGCTGGGGATTGTGTTTTAGGGTTTAGGGCAGTGCAGTGGTGTTTGTGTAGCGCAGGGGGTCATGCCGGGGATATTGTTTTAGGGTTTAGGGTAGCGCAGTGGTGTTTGGGTAGTGTAGGGGGTAGTGGTGGGAGTAGTGTTTTGGGGTTTAGGGTAGTACAGTTGTGTTTGTGTAGTGAAGGGGGTCGTGCTGGGGGTAGATTTAGGGTTTAGGGAAGTGCAGCAGTGTGTGTAGTGTAGGGGGTCGTGTTTAGGTTTTAGGGTAGTGCTGTGGTGTTTGTGTAATGTAGGGGGTCGTGATGGGTGTAGTGTTTTGGGGTTTAGGGCAGCACAATGCAGTGGTGTTTGGGAGGTGTATAGGGAATCTTGCTAGGGGTAGTGTTTTAGTGTTTAGGGTAGTGCAGTGGTGTTTGGGTAGTGTAGGGAGTCGTTCCGGGGGTATTGCTTTAGGGTTTAGGGCCGTGCAGTGGTGTTTTGGTATTGTAGGGGGTTGTGCTGGGGGTAGTGTTTTAGCATTTAGGGTAGTGCAGTGGTGTTTGTGTAGTGTAGGGGGTCATGCTGGAAGTAGATTTAGGGTTAGGGTAGTGCAGTGGTGTTTGTGTAGTGTAGGGGGTTGCGCTGGGGGTAGTGTTTTAGGGTTTAGGGTAGTGCAGTGGTGTTTGTGTAAAATAGGGGTTCGCGCTGGTGTAGTGTTTTAGGGTTTAGGGTAGTGCAATGGTGTTTGTGTAGTGTAGGGAGTCGTTTCGGGGGTATTGCTTTAGGGTTTAGGGCCGTGCAGTGGTGTTTTGGTATTGTAGGGGGTTGTGCTGGGGGTAGCGTTTTAGCATTTAGGGTAGTGCAGTGGTGTTTGGGTAGTGTAGGGGGTCATGCTGGAAGTAGATTTAGGGTTAGGGTAGTGCAGTGGTGTTTGTGTAGTGTAGGGGGTTGCGCTGGGGGTAGTGTTTTAGGGTTTAGGGTAGTGCAGTGGTGTTTGGGTAGTGTAGGGGGTCACACTGAGGGCAGTGTTTTAGGGTTTAGGGTACTGTTTGTGTAGTGTAGGGGTTGCGCTGGGGGTAGTGTTTTAGGGTTTAGGGCAGTGCAGTGGTGTTTGGGTAGTGTAGGCGGTCGTGCTGGGGATTGTGTTTTAGGGTTTAGGGCAGTGCAGTGGTGTTTGTGTAGTGTAGGGGAATCCTGCCGGGGGTAGTGTTTTAGGGTTTAGGGCAGTGCAGTGGTGTTTGGGTATTGTAGGGGTTTGTGCTGGGGTAGTGTTTTATCATTTAGGGTAGTGCAGTGGTGTTTGGGTAGTGTAGGGGGTAATGCTGAAGTAGATTTAGGGTTAGGGTAGTGCAGTGGTGTTTGTGTAGTGGGTTGCGCTGGGGGTAGTGTTTTAGGGTTTATGGTAGTGCAGTGGTGTTTGGGTAGTGTAGGGGGTCACGCTGGGGGCAGTGTTTTAGGGTTTAGGATAGTGCAGTGGTGCCTGTGTAGTGTAAGGGGTCGTGTTTTAGGGTAGTGCAGTGGTATTTGGGAAGTTAGGGCTTCATGCTGGGGGTAGTGTTTTAGGGTAGTGCAGTTGTGTTTGGGTAGTGTAGGGGTACTGCAGGGGGGTAGTGTTTTAGGGTTTAGGGTAGTGCTGTGGTGTTTGTGTAGTGTAGGGAGTCTTGTTGGGGGTAGTGTTTTAGGGTTTAGTACAGTGTTGTTTGTGTAGTATAGGGGGTACTACTGGGGGTAGTGTTTTAGGGTTTAGGGTAGTGCAGTGTTGTTTGTGTAGTATTGGGGGAAGCTCTGGGGGTAGTGTCTTAGTGTTTAGGGTAGTGCAGTGGTGTTTTGGTAGTGTTGGGGTAGTGCTGGGGGTAGTGTTTTAGGGTAGTGCAGTGGTCTTGGGTAGTGTAGGTAGTTGTGCTGGGGGTAGTGTTTTAGTGTTTAGGGTAGTGCAGTGGTGTTTGTGTAGAGTAGGGGTCGTGCTAGGGGTAGTGTTTAAGGGTTCAGGGTAGTGCAGTGGTGTTTGTGTAGTATAGGGGTTCATGCTAGGGGTAGTATTTTAGGGTTTAGGGTAGTGCAGCGGTGTTTGTGTAGTGTAGGGGGTTGTGCTGGGGGTTGATGTAAGGTTTAGGGTAGTGCAGTGGTGTTTCTGTAGTGTGGGGGTCATGCTGGGGTAGATTTAGGGTTTAGGGTAAAGCACTGGTGTTTGGGTAGTGTAGGGGGTCGTGCTGCAGGTAGTGTTTTAGGGTTTAGGGCAGCGCAGAGGTGTTTGTGTAGAGAAGGGGGTCATACTGGGGGTAGTGTTTTAGGGTTTAGGGCAGTGCAGTGGTGTTTGTGTAGTGTAGGGAAATCGTGCCGGGGGTAGTGTTTTAGGGTTTAGGGCAGTGCAGTGGTGTTTGGGTATTGTAGGGGTTTGTGCTGGGGGTAGTGTTTTATCATTTAGGGTAGTGCAGTGGTGTTTGGGTAGTGTAGGGGGTCATGCTGGAAGTAGATTTAGGGTTAGGGTAGTGCAGTGGTGTTTGTGTGGTGTAGGGGGTTGCGCTGGGGGTAGTGTTTTAGGGTTTAGGGTAGTGCAGTGGTGTTTGTGTGGTGTAGGGGGTTGTGCTTGGGGTAGTGTTTTAGGGTTTATCGTAGTGCAGTGGTGTTTGTGTAGTGTAGAGGGTCATGCTTCGGGTAGTGTTTTAGGGTTTAGGGTAGTGCAGTGGTGTTTTTTGTAGTGTTGGGGTAGTGCTTTACGGTTTAGGGTAGGGTCGTGATGTTTGTGTAGTGTAGGGTGTCGTGCTGGGGTAGTGTTTTTGGGTTTAGGGTAGTACAGTGGTTATTGTGTAGTGTATGGGGTCGTGCTTGGGGTAGTGTTTTAGCATTTAGGGTAGCGCAGTGGTGTTTGGGTAGTGTAGGGGGTCATGTTGGGTGTAGATTTAGGGTTTAGGGTAGTGCACTGGTGTTTGTGTAGTGTAGGGGGTCGTGCTGGGGGTAGTGTTTTAGGGTTTAGGGTAGTGCAGTGGTGTTTGGGTAGTGTAGTGGGTTGTGCTGGGGGTAGTGTATTAGGGTTTAGGGTAGTGCAGTGGTATTTGTGTGGTGTAGGGGGTCGCGCTGAGGGTAGTGTTTTAGGGTTTAGGGTAGTGCAGTGGCAATTGGGTAGTTTAGGGGATCGTGCTGGCGGTAGGGGTTTAGAGTAGTGCAGTGGTGTTTGTGTAGTGTAGGGGTCGTGCTGGGGGTAGTGTTTTAGGGTTTGGGGATAATACAGTGGTGTTTGGGCAGTGTAGGGGTTCATGCTGGGGGTAGTGTTTTAGGGTTTAGGGCAGTGCAGTGGTGTTTGGGTAGTGTAGGGGGTCGTACTAGGGGTAGTTTTTAAGGGTTTAGGGTAGTGCAGTGGTGTTTTTGTAGGGTAGGGGGTCGTGCCGGGGTTAGTGTTTTAGGATTTAGGATAGTGCAGTGGTGTTTGGTTAGTGTATGTGGGTTTGCTGGGGGTAGATGTAAGGTTTAGGGTAGTGCAGTGGTGTTTTGGTAGTGTAGGGGGTTGTGCTAGGGGTAATGTTTTAGGGTTTAGGGAAGTGCAGTGGTGTTTGTGTAGTGTAGGGGATCGTGCTGGGATAGTGTTTTATGGTTTAGGGTAGTGCAGTGGTGTTTGGGTAGTGTAGGGGGTCGTGCTGGGCGTAGTGATTTAGGGTTTAGGGTAGTGCAGTGATGTTTGGGTAGTGTAGGGGGTTGTGCTGGGGGTAGTGTTTAAGGGTTTAGCGTAGTGCAGTGGTGTTTGTGAAGTGTAGAGGGTTATGCTGGAGGTAGTGTTTTAGGGTTTGGGGTAGTTCCATGGTGTTTGTGTAGTGTAGTGGGTAGTGTTTTTTGGGTAGTTCTGTGGTGTTTGTGTAGTGTAGGCGGTCGTGCTGGGGGTAGTGCTTTTGGGTTTAGGGTAGTACAGTGGTGTTTGTGTAGTGTAGGGGATTGTGCTGGGGATTGTGTTTTAGGGTTTAGGGCAGTGCAGTGGTGTTTGTGTAGCGCAGGGGGTCATGCCGGGGATATTGTTTTAGGGTTTAGGGTAGCGCAGTGGTGTTTGGGTAGTGTAGGGGGTAGTGGTGGGAGTAGTGTTTTGGGGTTTAGGGTAGTACAGTTGTGTTTGTGTAGTGAAGGGGGTCGTGCTGGGGGTAGATTTAGGGTTTAGGGAAGTGCAGCAGTGTGTGTAGTGTAGGGGGTCGTGTTTAGGTTTTAGGGTAGTGCTGTGGTGTTTGTGTAATGTAGGGGGTCGTGATGGGTGTAGTGTTTTGGGGTTTAGGGCAGCACAATGCAGTGGTGTTTGGGAGGTGTATAGGGAATCTTGCTAGGGGTAGTGTTTTAGTGTTTAGGGTAGTGCAGTGGTGTTTGGGTAGTGTAGGGAGTCGTTCCGGGATTATTGCTTTAGGGTTTAGGGCCGTGCAGTGGTGTTTTGGTATTGTAGGGGGTTGTGCTGGGGGTAGTGTTTTAGCATTTAGGGTAGTGCAGTGGTGTTTGTGTAGTGTAGGGGGTCATGCTGGAAGTAGATTTAGGGTTAGGGTAGTGCAGTGGTGTTTGTGTAGTGTAGGGGGTTGCGCTGGGGGTAGTGTTTTAGGGTTTAGGGTAGTGCAGTGGTATTTGTGTAAAATAGGGGTTCGCGCTGGTGTAGTGTTTTAGGGTTTAGGGTAGTGCAATGGTGTTTGTGTAGTGTAGGGAGTCGTTTCGGGGGTATTGCTTTAGGGTTTAGGGCCGTGCAGTGGTGTTTTGGTATTGTAGGGGGTTGTGCTGGGGGTAGTGTTTTAGCATTTAGGGTAGTGCAGTGGTGTTTGGGTAGTGTAGGGGGTTATGCTGGAAGTAGATTTAGGGTTAGGGTAGTGCAGTGGTGTTTGTGTAGTGTAGGGGGTTGCGCTGGGGGTAGTGTTTTAGGGTTTAGGGTAGTGCAGTGGTGTTTGGGTAGTGTAGGGGGTCACACTGAGGGCAGTGTTTTAGGGTTTAGGGTACTGTTTGTGTAGTGTAGGGGTTGCGCTGGGGGTAGTGTTTTAGGGTTTAGGGCAGTGCAGTGGTGTTTGGGTAGTGTAGGCGGTCGTGCTGGGGATTGTGTTTTAGGGTTTAGGGCAGTGCAGTGGTGTTTGTGTAGTGTAGGGGAATCCTGCCGGGGGTAGTCTTTTAGGGTTTAGGGCAGTGCAGTGGTGTTTGGGTATTGTAGGGGTTTGTGCTGGGGTAGTGTTTTATCATTTAGGGTAGTGCAGTGGTGTTTGGGTAGTGTAGGGGGTAATGCTGAAGTAGATTTAGGGTTAGGGTAGTGCAGTGGTGTTTGTGTAGTGGGTTGCGCTGGGGGTAGTGTTTTAGGGTTTATGGTAGTGCAGTGGTGTTTGGGTAGTGTAGGGGGTCACGCTGGGGGCAGTGTTTTAGGGTTTAGGGTAGTGCAATGGTGTTTGTGTAGTGTAGGGATTGCGCTGGGGGTAGTGTTTTAGGGTTTAAGGTAGTGCAGGGGTGTTTGAGTAGTGTAGGGGGTCGTACTGTGGGTAGTGTTTAGGGTTTAGGGCAGTGCAGTGGTGTTTGTGTAGTATAGGGGGTCATGCTGGGGGTAGTGTTTTAGGGTTTAGGGAAGTGCAGTGGTGTCTGTGTAGTGTAGGGGGTAGTGCTGGGCATAGTGATTTAAGGTTTAGGGTAGTGCAGTGATGTTTGGGTAGTGTAGGGGGTTGTGCTTGGGGTAGTGTTTTAGGGTTTATCGTAGAGCAGTGGTGTTTGTGTAGTGTAGAGGGTCATGCTTGGGGTAGTGTTTTAGGGTTTAGGGTAGTGCAGTGGTGTTTTGTGTAGTGTAGGGGGTAGTGCTTTACGGTTTAGGGTAGGGTCGTGATGTTTGTGTAGTGTAGGGTGTCGTGCTGGGGTAGTGTTTTGGGGTTTAGGGTAGTACATTGGTTATTGTGTAGTGTATGGGGTCGTGCTTGGGGTAGTGTTTTAGCATTTAGGGTAGCGCAGTGGTGTTTGGGTAGTGTAGGGGGTCATGTTGGGGGTAGATTTAGGGTTTAGGGTAGTGCACTGGTGTTTGTGTAGTGTAGGGGGTCGTGCTGGGGGTAGTGTTTTAGGGTTTAAGGTAGTGCAGTGGTGTTTGGGTAGTGTAGTGGGTTGTGCTGGGGGTAGTGTATTAGGGTTTAGGGTAGTGCAGTGGTATTTGTGTGGTGTAGGGGGTCGAGCTGAGGGTAGTGTTTTAGGGTTTAGGGTAGTGCAGTGGCAATTGGGTAGTTTAGGGGGTCGTGCTGGCGGTAGGGGTTTAGAGTAGTGCAGTGGTGTTTGTGTAGTGTAGGGGTCGTGCTGGGGGTAGTGTTTTAGGGTTTAGGGTAGTGCCGTGGAGTTTTTGTAGTATTGGGGGCAGTTCTGCGGGTAGTGTTTTAGGGTTTAGGGTAGTGCAGTGGTGTTTTGGTAGTGTAGGAGGTCGTGCTGGTGGTTGTGTTTTAGGGTTCAGGGTAGTGCAGTGGTGTTTGGGTTGTGTAGGGGGTCGTGCTAGGGGTAGTGTTTTAGGGTTTAGGGTAGTGCAGTGCTGTTTGTGTAGTGTAGGGGGTCGTGCTGGGGGTCGTTTTTTAAGGTGTAGGGTAGTGCAGTGGTGTTTGTGTGGTGTAGGGGTTCGTTTTGGGGTAGTGTTTTAGGGTTTAGGGTAGGGCCGTGGTGTTTTGGTAGTATAGGGGGTCATGCTGAGGGTAGTGTTTTAGGGTTTAGGGTAGTGCAGTGGTGTTTGTGTAGTGTAGTGGGTCTTGCTGGGGGTAGTGATTTAGGGTTTAGGGTAGTGCAGTGGTGTTTGTGTAGTGTAGGTGGTCATGCTGGGGGTAGATTTAGGGTTTGGGGATAATACAGTGGTGTTTGGGCAGTGTAGGGGTTCATGCTGGGGGTAGTGTTTTAGGGTTTAGGGCAGTGCAGTGGTGTTTGGGTAGTGTAGGGGGTCATGCTAGGGGTAGTGTTTAAGGGTTTAGGGTAGTGCAGTGGTGTTTTTGTAGGGTAGGGGGCCGTGCCGGGGTTAGTGTTTTAGGATTTAGGATAGTGCAGTGGTGTTTGGTTAGTGTAGGTGGTCATGCTGGGGGCAGATTTAGGGTTTGGGGATAATACAGTGGTGTTTGGGCAGTGTAGGGGTTCATGCTGGGGGTAGTGTTTTAGGGTTTAGGGTAGTGCAGTGGTGTTTGTGTAGTGTAGGGGATCGTGCTGGGATAGTGTTTTATGGTTTAGGGTAGTGCAGTGGTGTTTGGGTAGTGTAGGGGGTCGTGCTGGGCGTAGTGATTTAGGGTTTAGGGTAGTGCAGTGATGTTTGGGTAGTGTAGGGGGTTGTGCTGGGGGTAGTGTTTAAGGGTTTAGCGTAGTGCAGTGGTGTTTGTGAAGTGTAGAGGGTCATGCTGGAGGTAGTGTTTTAGGGTTTGGGGTAGTTCCGTGGTGTTTGTGTAGTGTAGGCGGTTGTGCTGGGGGTAGTGTTTTTGGGTTTAGGGTAGTACAGTGGTGTTTGTGTAGTGTAGGGGGTTGTGCTGGGGATTGTGTTTTAGGGTTTAGGGCAGTGCAGTGGTGTTTGTGTAGTGCAGGGGGTCGTGCCGGGGATATTGTTTTAGGGTTTAGGGTAGCGCAGTGGTGTTTGGGTAGTGTAGGGGGTAGTGGTGGGAGTAGTGTTTTGGGGTTTAGGGTAGTACAGTTGTGTTTGTGTAGTGAAGGGGGTCATGCTGGGGGTAGATTTAGGGTTTAGGGAAGTGCAGCAGTGTGTGTAGTGTAGGGGGTCGTGTTTAGGTTTTAGGGTAGTGCCGTGGTGTTTGTGTAATGTAGGGGGTCGTGATGGGGCTAGTGTTTTGGGGTTTAGGACAGCACAGTGCAGTGGTGTTTGGGAGGTGTATAGGGAATCTTGCTAGGGGTAGTGTTTTAGTGTTTAGGGTAGTGCTTTGGTGTTTGGGTAGTGTAGGGTGTACTGCTGGGGGTAGTGTTTTAGGGTTTAGGGTAGTACAGTGGTGTTTGTGTAGTGTAGGAGGTCATGCTGGGGTAGTATTTTAGGGTAGTGCAATGGTGTTGAGTAGTGTAGGGGATACTGCTGGGGGTAGATTTAGGGTTTAGGGGGTAATACAGTGGTGTTTGGGTAGTGTAGGGGGTCATGTAGGGGGTAGATCTAGGGTTTAGGGTAGTGCACTGGTGTTTGTGTCGTGCGGGGGTAGTGTTTTAGGGTTTAGGGTAGTGCAGTGGTGTTTGGGTAGTGTAGTGGGTTGTGCTGGGGGTGGTGTATTAGGGTTTAGGGTAGTGCAGTGGTATTTGTGTGGTCGCGCTGAGGGTATTGTTTTAGGGTTTAGGGTAGTGCAGTGGCAATTGGGTAGTTTAGGGGGTCATGCTGGCGGTAGGGGTTTAGAGTAGTGCAGTGGTGTTTGTCTAGTGTAGGGGTCGTGCTGGGGGTAGTGTTTTAGGGTAGTGCAGGGGTGTTTGTGTGGTGTAGGTGTTCGTTTTGGGGTAGTGTTTTAGGGTTTAGGGTAGGGCCGTGGTGTTTTGGTAGTATAGGGGGTCATGCTGGGGGTAGTGTTTTAGGGTTTAGGGTAGTGCTGTGCTGTTTGTGTAGTGTAGGGGGTCGTGCTGGGGTTCGTTTTTTAAGGTGTAGGGTAGTGCAGTGGTGTTTGTGTAGTGTAGGGGGTTGTGCTGGTGGTAGATGTAGGGTTTAGGGTAGTGCAGTGGTGTTTGGGTAGTGTAGGTGGTCATGCTGGGGGTAGATTTAGGGTTTAGGGGGTAATACAGTGGTGTTTGGGCAGAGTAGGGGGTCATGCTGGGGGTAGTGTTTTAGGGTTTAGGGCAGTGCAGTGGTGTTTGGGTAGTGTAGGGTGTCGTGCTGGCGTAGTGTTTTTGGGTTTAGGGTAGTACAGTGGTTATTGTGTAGTGTATGGGGTCGTGCTGGGGGTAGTGTTTTAGTGTTTAGGGTAGTGTAGTGGTGTTTGGGTAGTGTAGGGTGTACTGCTGGGGTAGATTTAGGGTTTAGGGTAGTACAGTGGTGTTTGTGTAGTGTAGGGGGTCATGCTGGGGGTAGTGTTTTAGGGTAGTGCAGTGGTGTTGAGTAGTGTAGGGGATACTGCTGGGGGTAGTGTTTTAGGGTTTAGGGTAGTGCAGTGGAGTTTGTGTAATATTGGGGGCAGTTCTGCGGGTAGTGTTTTAGGGTTTAGGGTAGTGCAGTGGTGTTTTGGTAGTGTAGGAGGTCGTGCTGGTGGTTGTGTTTTAGGGTTAAGGGTAGTGCAGTGGTGTTTGGGTTGTGTAGGGGGTCGTGCTAGGCGTAGTGTTTTAGGGTTTAGGGTAGTGCAGTGCTGTTTGTGTAGTGTAGGGGGTTGTGCTGGTGGTAGATGTAGGGTTCAGGGTAGTGCAGTTGTGTTTGGGTAGTGTAGGGGGTTGTGCTGGTGGTAGATGTAGGGTTCAGGGTAGTGCAGTTGTGTTTGGGTAGTGTAGGGGGTAGTGCTGGGCGTAGTGATTTAGGGGTTAGGGTGGTGCCTTGATGTTTGGGTAGTGTAGGGGGTTTTGCTGGGGGTAGTGTTTTAGCGTTTAGGTTAGTGCAGTGGTGTTTGAGTAGTGTAGGGGGTCATGCTGGGGGTAGATTTAGGGTTTAGGGTAGTGCAGTGGTGTTTGTGTAGTGTAGGAGGTCATGCTAGGGGTAGTTTTTTAGGGTTTAGGGTAGTGCAGTGGTGTTTGGGTAGTGTAGTGGGTCATGCTGGGAGTAGTGTTTTAGAGTTTAGGGTAGTGCAGTGGTATTTGTGTGGAGGATCGTGCTGGGGTATGTATTTTAGGGTAGTGGAGTGCTGTTGGGTAGTGTAGGGGGTCGTGCTAGGGGTAGTGTTCTAGGGTTTAGGGTAGTGCAGTGGTGTTTTTGTAGTGTAGGGGGTCGTGCTGGTGGTAGTGTTTTAGGTTTTAGGGTAGTTCAGTGGTGATTGCGTAGTGTAGGTGGTTGTGCTGGTGTAGATGTAAGGGTTAGGGTAGTGCAGTGGTATTTGGGTAGTGTAGGGGCTCATGCGGGAGGTAGTGTTTTTGGGTTTAGGGTAGTGCAGTTGTGTTTGTGTAGTGTAGGGGGTCTTGCTGGGGATAGATTTAGGGTTTAGGGTATTGCAGTACTGTTTGTGTAGTGTAGGGGGTCCTGTTTTAGGGTGTAGGGTAGTGCCGTGATGTTTGTGTAGTATAGGGGGGTCGTGCTGGGGGGTAGTGTTTTAGGGTTTAGGGTAGTGCAGTGGTGTTTGTGTAGTGTAGGTGGTCATGCTGGGGGTAGATTTAGGGTTTGGGGATAATACAGTGGTGTTTGGGCAGTGTAGGGGTTCATGCTGGGGGTAGTGTTTTAGGGTTTAGGGCAGTGCAGTGGTGTTTGGGTAGTGTAGGGGGTCATGCTATGGGTAGTGTTTAAGGGTTTAGGGTAGTGCAGTGGTGTTTTTGTAGGGTAGGGGGTCGTGCTGGGGTTAGTGTTTTAGGGTTTATGATAGTGCAGTGGTGTTTGGTTAGTGTATGTGGTTTTGCTGGGGGTAGATGTAAGGTTTAGGGTAGTGCAGTGGTGTTTGTGTAGTGTAGGGGATCGTGCTGGGATAGTGTTTTATGGTTTAGGGTAGTGCAGTGGTGTTTGTGTAGTGTAGGGGGTCGTGCTGGGCGTAGTGATTTAGGGTTTAGGGTAGTGCAGTGATGTTTGGGTAGTGTAGGGGGTTGTGTTGGGGGTAGTGTTTAAGGGTTTAGCGTAGTGCAGTGGTGTTTGTGAAGTGTAGAGGGTCATGCTGGAGGTAGTGTTTTAGGGTTTGGGGTAGTTCCGTGGTGTTTGTGTAGTGTAGTGGGTAGTGTTTTTTGGGTAGTTCCGTGGTGTTTGTGTAGTGTAGGCGGTTGTGCTGGGGGTAGTGTTTTTGGGTTTATGGTAGTACAGTGGTGTTTGTGTAGTGTAGGGGGTTGTGCTGGGGATTGTGTTTTAGGGTTTAGGGCAGTGCAGTGGTGTTTGTGTAGTGCAGGGGGTCGTGCCGGGGATATTGTTTTAGGGTTTAGGGTAGCGCAGTGGTGTTTGGGTAGTGTAGGGGGTAGTGGTGGGAGTAGTGTTTTGGGGTTTAGGGTAGTACAGTTGTGTTTGTGTAGTGAAGGGGGTCGTGCTGGGGGTAGATTTAGGGTTTAGGGAAGTGCAGCAGTGTGTGTAGTGTAGGGGGTCGTGTTTAGGTTTTAGGGTAGTGCCGTGGTGTTTGTGTAATGTAGGGGGTCGTGATGGGTGTAGTGTTTTGGGGTTTAGGGCAGCACAGTGCAGTGGTGTTTGGGAGGTGTATAGGGAATCTTGCTAGGGGTAGTGTTTTAGTGTTTAGGGTAGTGCAGTGGTGTTTGGGTAGTGTAGGGTGTACTGCTGGGGGTAGTGTGTTAGGGTTTAGGGTAGTACAGTGGTGTTTGTGTAGTGTAGGGGGTCATGCTGGGGGTAGTGTTTTAGGGTAGTGCAGTGGTGTTGAGTAGTGTAGGGGATACTGCTGGGGGTAGTGTTTTAGGGTTTAGCGTAGTGCAGTGGTGTTTGGGTAGCATAGGGGGTTGTGCTAGGGGTAATGTTTTATGGTTTAGGGTAGCGCAGTGGTGTTTGTGTAGTGTAGGGGATCGTGCTGGGGTAGTGTTTTATGGTTTAGGGTAGTTCAGTGGTCTTTGGGTAGTGTAGGGGATAGTGCTTGGCGTAGTGATTTAGGGTTTAGGGTAGTGCAGTTATGTTTGGGTAGTGTAGGGGGTTATGCTGGGGGTTGTGTTTAAGGGTTTAGCATAGTGCAGTGGTGTTTGTGAAATGTAGGGGGTCATGCTGGGGGTAGTGTTTTAGGGTTTAGGGTAGTGCAATTGTGTTTGTGTAGTATAGGGGTTCGTGCTGGTGTAGTGTTTTAGGGTTTAGGATAGTTCAGTGGTGTTTGGGTAGTGTAGGGGGTCGTGCTTGTGGTAGGGTTTTAGGGTTTAGGGCAGTGTAATGATGATTGGTTAGTGTAGGGGTCGTGTTTTTGGGTTTAGGGTAGTGCAGTTGTGTTTGGTTAGTGAAGGGGGTCGTGCTGGGTGTAGATTTAGGGTTTAGGGTAGTGCAGTCGTGTTTGTGTAGTGTAGGTGGTCGTGTTTTAGGGTAGTGCAGTTGTGTTTGGGTAGTGGAGGGGTTTGTACAGGGGGTAATGTTTTAGTGTTTAGTGTAGTGCAGTGTTTGTGTAGTGGGTCATGTTTTAGAGTTTAGGGTAGTGCAGTGGTGCTTGTGTATTGTAGGGGGTCGTGTTTTAGGGTAGTGGAGTGGTATTTGGGTAGTTAGGGGTTCATGCTGGGGGTAGTGTTTTAGGGTTTAGGGTAGTGCAGTTGTGTTTGGGTAGTGTAGCTTGTCGTGCTGGGGGAAGTGTTTTAGGGTTTAGGATAGTGCAGTGGTGCCTGTGTAGTGTAAGGGGTCGTGTTTTAGGGTAGTGCAGTGGTATTTGGGAAGTTAGGGCTTCATGCTGGGGGTAGTGTTTTAGGGTAGTGCAGTTGTGTTTGGGTAGTGTAGGGGTACTGCAGGGGGTAGTGTTTTAGGGTTTAGGGTAGTGCTGTGGTGTTTGTGTAGTGTAGGGAGTCTTGTTGGGGGTAGTGTTTTAGGGTTTAGTACAGTGTTGTTTGTGTAGTATAGGGGGTACTACTGGGGGTAGTGTTTTAGGGTTTAGGGTAGTGCAGTGTTGTTTGTGTAGTATTGGGGGAAGCTCTGGGGGTAGTGTCTTAGTGTTTAGGGTAGTGTAGTGGTGTTTTGGTAGTGTTGGGGTAGTGCTGGGGGTAGTGTTTTAGGGTAGTGCAGTGGTCTTGGGTAGTGTAGGTAGTCGTGCTGGGGGTAGTGTTTTAGTGTTTAGGGTAGTGCAGTGGTGTTTGTGTAGTGTAGGGGTCGTGCTAGGGGTAGTGTTTAAGGGTTCAGGGTAGTGCAGTGGTGTTTGTGTAGTATAGGGGTTCATGCTAGGGGTAGTATTTTAGGGTTTAGGGTAGTGCAGCGGTGTTTGTGTAGTGTAGGGGGTTGTGCTGGGGGTTGATGTAAGGTTTAGGGTAGTGCAGTGGTGTTTCTGTAGTGTGGGGGTCATGCTGGGGTAGATTTAGGGTTTAGGGTAAAGCACTGGTGTTTGGGTAGTGTAGGGGGTCGTGCTGCAGGTAGTGTTTTAGGGTTTAGGGCAGCGCAGAGGTGTTTGTGTAGAGTAGGGGGTCATACTGGGGGTAGTGTTTTAGGGTTTAGGGCAGTGCAGTGGTGTTTGGGTAGTGTAGGCGGTCGTGCTGGGGATTGTGTTTTAGGGTTTAGGGCAGTGCAGTGGTGTTTGGGTATTGTAGGGGTTTGTGCTGGGGGTAGTGTTTTATCATTTAGGGTAGTGCAGTGGTGTTTGGGTAGTGTAGGGGGTCATGCTGGAAGTAGATTTAGGGTTAGGGTAGTGCAGTCGTGTTTGTGTAGTGTAGGGGGTTGCGCTATGGGTAGTGTTTTAGGGTTTAGGGTAGTGCAGTGGTGTTTGGGTAGTGTAGGGGGTCACGCTGGGGGCAGTGTTTTAGGGTTTAGGGTAGTGCAATGGTGTTTGTGTAGTGTAGGGGTTGCGCTATGGGTAGTGTTTTAGGGTTTAGGGTAGTGCAGTGGTGTTTGGGTAGTGTAGGGGCTCATACTGGGGGTAGTGTTTTAGGGTTTAGGGCAGTGCAGTGGTGTCTGTGTAGTGTAGGGGGTAGTGCTGGGCATAGTGATTTAAGGTTTAGGGTAGTGCAGTGATGTTTGGGTAGTGTAGGGGGTTGTGCTTGGGGTAGTGTTTTAGGGTTTATCGTAGTGCAGTGGTGTTTGTGTAGTGTAGAGGGTCATGCTTGGGGTAGTGTTTTAGGGTTTAGGGTAGTGCAGTGGTGTTTTGTGTAGTGTAGGGGGTAGTGCTTTACGGTTTAGGGTAGGGTCGTGATGTTTGTGTAGTGTAGGGTGTCGTGCTGGGGTAGTGTTTTTGGGTTTAGGGTAGTACAGTGGTTATTGTGTAGTGTATGGGGTCGTGCTTGGGGTAGTGTTTTAGCATTTAGGGTAGCGCAGTAGTGTTTCGGTAGTGTAGGGGGTCATGTTGGGGTTAGATTTAGGGTTTGGGGATAATACAGTGGTGTTTGGGCAGTGTAGGGGTTCATGCTGGGGGTAGTGTTTTAGGGTTTAGGGCAGTGCAGTGGTGTTTGGGTAGTGTAGGGGGTCATGCTATGGGTAGTGTTTAAGGGTTTAGGGTAGTGCAGTGGTGTTTTTGTAGGGTAGGGGGTCGTGCTGGGGTTAGTGTTTTAGGATTTAGGATAGTGCAGTGGTGTTTGGTTAGTGTATGTGGTTTTGCTGGGGGTAGATGTAAGGTTTAGGGTAGTGCAGTGGTGTTTGTGTAGTGTAGGGGATCGTGCTGGGATAGTGTTTTATGGTTTAGGGTAGTGCAGTGGTGTTTGTGTAGTGTAGGGGGTCGTGCTGGGCGTAGTGATTTAGGGTTTAGGGTAGTGCAGTGATGTTTGGGTAGTGTAGGGGGTTGTGTTGGGGGTAGTGTTTAAGGGTTTAGCGTAGTGCAGTGGTGTTTGTGAAGTGTAGAGGGTCATGCTGGAGGTAGTGTTTTAGGGTTTGGGGTAGTTCCGTGGTGTTTGTGTAGTGTAGTGGGTAGTGTTTTTTGGGTAGTTCCGTGGTGTTTGTGTAGTGTAGGCGGTTGTGCTGGGGGTAGTGTTTTTGGGTTTATGGTAGTACAGTGGTGTTTGTGTAGTGTAGGGGGTTGTGCTGGGGATTGTGTTTTAGGGTTTAGGGCAGTGCAGTGGTGTTTGTGTAGTGCAGGGGGTCGTGCCGGGGATATTGTTTTAGGGTTTAGGGTAGCGCAGTGGTGTTTGGGTAGTGTAGGGGGTAGTGGTGGGAGTAGTGTTTTGGGGTTTAGGGTAGTACAGTTGTGTTTGTGTAGTGAAGGGGGTCGTGCTGGGGGTAGATTTAGGGTTTAGGGAAGTGCAGCAGTGTGTGTAGTGTAGGGGGTCGTGTTTAGGTTTTAGGGTAGTGCCGTGGTGTTTGTGTAATGTAGGGGGTCGTGATGGGTGTAGTGTTTAGGGGTTTAGGGCAGCACAGTGCAGTGGTGTTTGGGAGGTGTATAGGGAATCTTGCTAGGGGTAGTGTTTTAGTGTTTAGGGTAGTGCAGTGGTGTTTGGGTAGTGTAGGGTGTACTGCTGGGGGTAGTGTGTTAGGGTTTAGGGTAGTACAGTGGTGTTTGTGTAGTGTAGGGGGTCATGCTGGGGGTAGTGTTTTAGGGTAGTGCAGTGGTGTTGAGTAGTGTAGGGGATACTGCTGGGGGTAGTGTTTTAGGGTTTAGGGTAGTGCAGTGGTGTTTGGGTAGCATAGGGGGTTGTGCTAGGGGTAATGTTTTATGGTTTAGGGTAGCGCAGTGGTGTTTGTGTAGTGTAGGGGATCGTGCTGGGGTAGTGTTTTATGGTTTAGGGTAGTTCAGTGGTCTTTGGGTAGTGTAGGGGGTAGTGCTTGGCGTAGTGATTTAGGGTTTAGGGTAGTGCAGTTATGTTTGGGTAGTGTAGGGGGTTATGCTGGGGGTTGTGTTTAAGGGTTTAGCATAGTGCAGTGGTGTTTGTGAAATGTAGGGGGTCATGCTGGGGGTAGTGTTTTAGGGTTTAGGGTAGTGCAGTGGTGTTTTGTGTAGTGTAGGGGGTAGCGCTTTACGGTTTAGGGTAGGGTCGTGATGTTTGTGTAGTGTAGGGTGTCGTGCTGGGGTAGTGTTTTTGGGTTTAGGGTAGTACAGTGGTTATTGTGTAGTGTATGGGGTCGTGCTTGGGGTAGTGTTTTAGCATTTAGGGTTGCGCAGTGGTGTTTGGGTAGTGTAGGGGGTCATGTTGGGGTTAGATTTAGGGTTTAGGGTAGTGCACTGGTGATTGTGTAGTGTAGGGGGTCGTGCTGGGGGTAGTGTTTTAGGGTTTAGGGTAGTGCAGTGGTGTTTGGGTAGTGTAGTGGGTTGTGCTGGGGGTAGTGTATTAGGGTTTAGGGTAGTGCAGTGGTATTTGTGTGGTGTTTGGGGTCGCGCTGAGGGTAGTGTTTTAGGGATTAGGGTAGTGCAGTGGCAATTGGGTAGTTTAGGGGGTCGTGCTGGCGGTAGGGGTTTAGAGTAGTGCAGTGGTGTTTGTGTAGTGTAGGGGTCGTGCTGGGGGTAGTGTTTTAGGGTTTGGGGATAATACAGTGGTGTTTGGGCAGTGTAGGGGTTCATGCTGGGGGTAGTGTTTTAGGGTTTAGGGTAGTGCAGTGGTGTTTGGGTAGTGTAGGGGGTCATGCTAGGGGTAGTGTTTAAGGGTTTAGGGTAGTGCAGTGGTGTTTTTGTAGGGTAGGGGGTCGTGCCGGGGTAGTGTTTTAGGGTTTAGGGTAGTGCAGTGGTGTTTGGGTAGTGTAGGGGGTCGTGCTAGAGGTAGTGTGTAAGGGTTTAGGGTAGTGCAGTGGTGTTTTTGTAGGGTAGGGGGTCGTGCCGGGGTTAGTGTTTTAGGATTTAGGATAGTGCAGTGGTGTTTGGTTAGTGCATGTGGTTTTGCTGGGGGTAGATGTAAGGTTTAGGGTAGTGCAGTGATGTTTTGGTAGTGTAGGGGGTTGTGCTAGGGGTAATGTTTTAGGGTTTAGGGAAGTGCAGTGGTGTTTGTGTAGTGTAGGGGATCGTGCTGGGATAGTGTTTTATGGTTTAGGGTAGTGCAGTGGTGTTTGGGTAGTGTAGGGGGTCGTGCTGGGCGTAGTGATTTAGGGTTTAGGTTAGTGCAGTGATGTTTGGGTAGTGTAGGGGGTTGTGCTGGGGTAGTGTTTAAGGGTTTAGCGTAGTGCAGTGGTGTTTGTGAAGTGTAGAGGGTTATGCTGGAGGTAGTGTTTTAGGGTTTGAGGTAGTTCCATGGTGTTTGTGTAGTGTAGTGGGTAGTGTTTTTTGGGTAGTTCTGTGGTGTTTGTGTAGTGTAGCCGGTCGTGCTGGGGGTAGTGCTTTTGGGTTTAGTGTAGTACAGTGGTGTTTGTGTAGTGTAGGGGGTTGTGCTGGGGATTGTGTTTTAGGGTTTAGGGCAGTGCAGTGGTGTTTGTGTAGCGCAGGGTGTTGTGCCAGGGATATTGGTTTAGGGTTTAGGGTACCGCAGTGGTGTTTGGGTAGTGTAGGGGGTAGTGGTGGGAGTAGTGTTTTGGGGTTTAGGGTAGTACAGTTGTGTTTGTGTAGTGAAGGGGGTCGTGCTGGGGGTTGATTTAGGGTTTAGGGAAGTGCAGCAGTGTGTGTAGTGTAGGGGGTCGTGTTTAGGTTTTAGGGTAGTGCCGTGGTGTTTGTGTAATGTAGGGGGTCGTGATGGGGCTAGTGTTTTGGGGTTTAGGACAGCACAGTGCAGTGGTGTTTGGGAGGTGTATAGGGAATCTTGCTAGGGGTAGTGTTTTAGGGTTTAGTACAGTGGTGTTTGGGTAGTGTAGGGGGTACTACTGGGGGTAGTGTTTTAGGGTTTAGGGTAGTGCAGTGTTGTTTGTGTAGTATTGGGGGAAGCTCTGGGGGTAGTGTATTAGTGTTTAGGGTAGTGCAGTGGTGTTTTGGTAGTGTTGGCGTAGTGCTGGGGGTAGTGTTTTAGGGTAGTGCAGTGGTCTTGGGTAGTGTAGGTAGTCGTGCTGGGGGTAGTGTTTTATTGTTTAGGGTAGTGCAGTGGTGTTTGTGTAGTGTAGGGGTCGTGCTAGGGGTAGTGTTTAAGGGTTCAGGGTAGTGCAGTGGTGCTTGTGTAGTATAGGGGTTCATGCTAGGGGTAGTATTTTAGGGTTTAGGGTAGTGCAGCGGTGTTTGTGTAGTATAGGGGGTTGTGCTGGGGGTTGATGTAAGGTTTAGGGTAGTGCAGTGGTGTTTCTGTAGTGTGGGGGTCATGCTGGGGTAGATTTAGGGTTTAGGGTAAAGCACTGGTGTTTGGGTAGTGTAGGGGGTCGTGCTGCAGGTAGTGTTTTAGGGTTTAGGGCAGTGCAGTGGTGTTTGGGTAGTGTAGGCGGTCGTGCTGGGGATTGTGTTTTAGGGTTTAGGGCAGTGCAGTGGTGTTTGTGTAGTGTAGGGAAATCGCGCCGGGGGTAGTGTTTTAGGGTTTAGGGCAGTGCAGTGGTGTTTGGGTATTGTAGGGGTTTGTGCTGGGGGTAGTGGTTTATCATTTAGGGTAGTGCAGTGGTGTTTGGGTAGTGTAGGGGGCCATGCTGGAAGTAGATTTAGGGTTAGGGTAGTGCAGTGGTGTTTGTGTAGTGTAGGGGGTTGCGCTGGGGGTAGTGTTTTAGGGTTTAGGGTAGTGCAGTGGTGTTTGGGTAGTGTAGGGGGTCACGCTGGGGGCAGTGTTTTAGGGTTTAGGGTAGTGCAATGGTGTTTGTGTAGTGTAGGGGTTGCGCTGGGTGTAGTGTTTTAGGGTTTAAGGTAGTGCAGTGGTGTTTGGGTAGTGTAGGGGGTCGTACTGGGGGTAGTGTTTTAGGGTTTAGGGCAGTGCAGTGTTGTTTGTGTAGTATAGGGGGTCATGCTGGGGGTAGTGTTTTAGGGTTTAGGGAAGTGCAGTGGTGTCTGTGTAGTGTAGGGGTAGTGCTGGGCATAGTGATTTAAGGTTTAGGGTAGTGCAGTGATGTTTGGGTAGTGTAGGGGGTTGTGCTTGGGGTAGTGTTTTAGGGTTTATCGTAGTGCAGTGGTGTTTGTGTAGTGTAGAGGGTCATGCTTGGGGTAGTGGTTTAGGGAAGTGCAGTGGTGTTTTTTGTAGTGTAGAGGGTAGTGCTTTACGGTTTAGGGTAGGGTCGTGATGTTTGTGTAGTGTAGGGTGTCGTGCTGGGGTAGTGTTTTTGGGTTTAGGGTAGTACAGTGGTTACTGTGTAGTGTATGGGATCGTGCTTGGGGTAGTGTTTTAGCATTTAGGGTAGCGCAGTGGTGTTTGGGTAGTGTAGGGGTCATGTTGGGGGTAGATTTAGGGTTTAGGGTAGTGCACTGGTGTTTGTGTAGTGTAGGGGGTCGTGCTGGGGGTAGTGTTTTAGGGTTTAGGGTAGTGCAGTGGTGTTTGGGTAGTGTAGTGGGTTGTGCTGGGCGTAGTGTATTAGGGTTTAGGGTAGTGCAGTGGTATTTGTGTGGTGTAGGGGGTCGCGCTGAGGGTAGTGTTTTAGGGTTTAGGGTAGTGCAGTGGCAATTGGGTAGTTTAGGGGGTCGTGCTGGCGGTAGGGGTTTAGAGTAGTGCAGTGGTGTTTGTGTAGTGTAGGGGTCGTGCTGGGGGTAGTGTTTTAGGGTTTAGGGTAGTGCCGTGGAGTTTGTGTAGTATTGGGGGCAGTTCTGCGGGTAGTGTTTTAGGGTTTAGGGTAGTGCAGTGGTGTTTTGGTAGTGTAGGAGGTCGTGCTGGTGGTTGTGTTTTAGGGTTCAGGGTAGTGCAGTGGTGTTTGGGTTGTGTAGGGGGTCGTGCTAGGGATAGTGTTTTAGGGTTTAGGGTAGGGCAGTGCTGTTTGTGTAGTGTAGGGGGTCGTGCTGGGGGTCGTTTTTTAAGGTGTAGGGTAGTGCAGTGGTGTTTGTGTGGTGTAGGGGGTTGTGCTGGTGGTAGATGTAGGGTTCAGGGTAGTGCAGTGGTGTTTGGGTAGTGTAGGGGGTAGTGCTGGGCGTAGTGATTTAGGGGTTAGGGTAGTGCCGTGATGTTTGGGTAGTTTAGGGGGTTGTGCTGGGGGTAGTGTTTTAGGGTTTAGCGAGTGCAGTGGTGTTTGTGTAGTGTAGTGGGTAGTGTTTTTTGGGTAGTTCTGTGGTGTTTGTGTAGTGTAGGGGGTCATGCTGCGGGTAGTGTTTTTGGGGTTTGGGTAGTACAGTGGTGTTTGTGTAGTGTAGGGGGTCGTGCTTGGGGTAGTGTTTTAGGGTTTAGGGTAGTGCAGTGCTTTTTGCATAGTGTTGGGGTTCATGTTTTTGGGTTTAGGGTAATGCAGTTGTGTTTGGGTAGTGAAGGGGGTCGTGCTGGGTGTAGTGTTATAGGGTAGTGCAGTGGTGTTGGGTAGTGTAGGGGGTACTACTGGGGGTAGTGTTTTAGGGTTTTGGGTAGTGCAGTGGTATTTGTGTAGTATTGGGAGTAGTTCTGTGGGTAGTGTTTTAGGGTTTAGGGTAGTGCAGTGGTGTTTGGGTAGTGTAGGGGGTCGTGCTGGGGGTAGTGATTTAGGGTAGTGCAGTGGTGTTTGTGTAGTGCAGGTGGTCAAGCTGGGGGCAGTGTTTTGGGGTTTACGGTAGTGCAGTGGTGTTTGTGTAGTGTAGGGGGTTATGCTAGGGGTAATGTGTTAGGGTTTAGGGTAGTGCAGTAGTGTTTGTGGAATGTAGGGGATTGTGTTGGGGTAGGGTTTAGGGTAGTTCAGTGGTGTTTGTGTATTGTAGGGGGTCATTCTAGGGGTAGTGTTTTAGGGTTTAGGGTAGTGCAGTTGTGTTTGGGTAGTGTAGGGTGTCCTGCTGGGGGTAGTGTTTTAGGGTTTATGGTAGTGCAGTGGTGTTTGTGTATTGTAGGGGGTCATTCTAGGGGTAGTGTTTTAGGGTTTAGGGTAGTGCAGTTGTGTTTGGGTAGTGTAGGGTGTACTGGTGGTGGTAGTGTTTTAGGGTAGTGCTGTGGTGTCTGGGTAGGGAAGGAGACGTGCTGGGGGTAGTGTCTTAGGGTTTAGGGTAGTGCAGTGGTGTTTGGGTAGTGTAGGGTTTGTGCAGGGTGTAGTGTTTTAGGGTATTGCAGTGGTGTTTGTGTGGTGTAGGGGGTCGTGCTGGGGTAAGTGGTTTAGGGTAGTGCAGTGGTGTGTGGGTAGTGTAGGTGGTATTGCTAGGGGTAGTGTTTTAGCGTTTAGGGTAGTGCAGTGGTGTTTGAGTAGTGTAGGGGTCGTGCTGGGGGTAGTGTTTTAGGGATTAGGGTAGTGCAGTGGTGTTTGTGTGGTGTAGGAGGTCGTGTTTTAGGGTTTAGGGTAGTGCAGTGGTATTTGTGTGGTGTAGGGGATTGTGCTGGGGTAATTGGTTTTGGGTAGTGTAGTGGTGTTTGGGTACTGTAGGGGGTCATGCTAGGGTTAGTGTTTTAGGGTTTAGGGTAGTGCAGTGGTGTTTTTGTAGTGTAGTGGGTCGTGCTGGGGTAAGTGGTTAAGGGTAGTAGAGTGGTATTTGGGTAGTGTAGGCGGTCGTGCTAGGGGTAGTGTTTTAGTGTTTAGGGTAGTGCAGTGTTGTTTGGGTAGTGTAGAGGGTAGTGCTGGGCGTAGTGATTTGGGGTTTAGGGTAGTGCAGTGATGTTTGCGTATTGTAGGGGGTCATGCTGGGGGTAGTGTTTTAGCGTTTAGGTTAGTGCAGTGGTGTTTGAGTAGTGTAGGGGGTCATGCTGGGGGTAGATTTAGGGTTTAGGGTAGTGCAGTGGTGTTTGTGTAGTGTAGGGGGTCATGCTAGGGGTAGTTTTTTAGGGTTTAGGGTAGTGCAGTGGTGTTTGGGTAGTGTAGTTGGTCATGCTGGGAGTAGTGTTTTAGAGTTTAGGGTAGTACAGTTGTATTTGTGTGGAGGATCGTGCTGGGGTATGTATTTTAGGGTAGTGGAGTGGTGTTGGGTAGTGTAGGGGGTCGTGCTAGGGGTAGTGTTCTAGGGTTTAGGGTAGTGCAGTGGTGTTTTTGTAGTGTAGGGGGTCATGCTGGGGGTAGTGTTTTAGGTTTTAGGGTAGTTCAGTGGTGATTGCGTAGTGTAGGTGGTTGTGCTGGGGTAGATGTAAGGGTTAGGTTAGTGTAGTGGTATTTGGGTAGTGTAGGGGGTCATGCGGGAGGTAGTGTTTTTGGGTTTAGGGTAGTGCAGTTGTGTTTGTGTAGTGTAGAGGGTCGTGCTGGGGGTAGTGTTTTAAGTTTTAGGTTAGTGCAGTGGTGATTGCGTAGTGTAGGTGGTTGTGCTGGGGTAGATGTAAGGGTTAGGGTAGTGTAATGGTATTTGGGTAGTGTAGGGGGTCATGCGGGAGGTAGTGTTTTTGGGTTTAGGGTAGTGCAGTAGGGTTTGTGTAGTGTAGGGGGTCGTGTTTTAGGGTGTAGGGTAGTGCAGTGGTGTTTGGGTAGTGTAGGGGGTTGTGTTGGGGGTAGTGTTTTATGGAAGTGCAGTGGTGTTTGGTAGTGTAGGGGGTACTGCTGGGGGTAGTGTTTTAGGGTTCAGGGTAGTGCAGTGGTGTTTGTGTAGTATTGGGGGTAGTTCTGTGGGTAGTGTTTTAGGGTTTAGGGTAGTGCAGTGGTATTTTTGTGGTGTAGGGGATTGTGCTGGGGTAACTGTTTTAGGGTAGTGGAGTGGTGTTAGGGTACTGTAGGGGGTCGTGCTAGGGGTAGTGTTTTAGGGTTTAAGGAAGTGCAGTGGTGTTTGTGTAGTGTAGGGGATCGTGCTGGGATAGTGTTTTATGGTTTAGGGTAGTGCAGTGGTGTTTGGGTAGTGTAGGGGGTAGTGCTGGGCGTAGTGATTTAGGGTTTAGGGTAGTGCAATGATGTTTGGGTAGTGTAGGGGGTTGTGCTGGGGGTAGTGTTTAAGGGTTTAGCGTAGTGCAGTGGTGTTTGTGAAGTGTAGAGGGTCATGCTGGAGGTAGTGTTTTAGGGTTTGGGGTAGTGCAGTGGTGTTTGTGTAGTGTAGTGGGTAGTGTTTTTTGGGTAGTTCCGTTGTGTTTGTGTAGTGTAGGCGGTCGTGCTGGGGGTAGTGTTTTTGGGTTTAGGGTAGTACAGTGGTGTTTGTGTAGTGTAGGGGGTTGTGCTGGGGATTGTGTTTTAGGGTTTAGGGCAGTGCAGTGGTGTTTGTGTAGTGCAGGGGGTCGTGCCGGGGATATTTTTTTAGGGTTTAGGGTAGCGCAGTGGTGTTTGGGTAGTGTAGGGGGTAGTGGTGGGAGTAGTGTTTTGGGGGTTAGGGTAGTAAAGTTGTGTTTGTGTAGTGAAGAGGGTCGTGCTGGGGGTAGATTTAGGGTTTAGGGAAGTGCAGCAGTGTGTGTAGTGTAGGGGGTCGTGTTTAGGTTTTAGGGTAGTGCTGTGGTGTTTGTGTAATGTAGGGGGTCGTGATGGGGGTAGTGTTTTGGGGTTTAGGACAGCACAGTGCAGAGGTGTTTGGGAGGTGTATAGGGAATCTTGCTAGGGGTAGTGTTTTAGTGTTTAGGGTAGTGCAGTGGTGTTTGGGTAGTGTAGGGTGTACTGCTGGGGGTAGTGTTGTAGGGTTTAGCGTAGTACAGTGGTGTTTGTTTAGTGTAGGGGGTCATGCTGGGGGTAGTGTTTTACGGTAGTGCAGTGGTGTTGAGTAGTGTAGGGGATACTGCTGGGGGTAGATTTAGGGTTTAGGGGGTAATACAGTGGTGTTTGGGTAGTGTAGGGGGTCATGTTGGGGGTAGATTTAGGGTTTAGGGTAGTGCACTGGTGTTTGTGTCGTGCTGGGGGTAGTGTTTTAGGGTTTAGGGTAGTGCAGTGGTGTTTGGGTAGTGTAGTGGGTTATGCTGGGTGTAGTGTATTAGGGTTTAGGGTAGTGCAGTGGTATTTGGGTGGTCGCGCTGAGGGTTGTGTTTTAGGGTTTAGGGTAGTGCAGTGGCAATTGGGTAGTTTAGGGGGTCATGCTGGCGGTAGGGGTTTGGAGTAGTGCAGTGGTGTTTGTGTAGTGTAGGGGTCGTGCTGTGGGTAGTGTTTTAGGGTAGTGCAGTGGTGTTTGTGTGGTGTAGGGGTTCGTTTTGGGGTAGTGTTTTAGGGTTTAGGGTAGGGCCGTGGTGTTTGGTAGTATAGGGGGTCATGCTGGGGGTAGTGTTTTAGGGTTTAGGGTAGTGCCATGCTGTTTGTGTAGTGTAGGGGGTTGTGCTGGGGTCGTTTTTTAAGGTGTAGGGTAGTGCAGTGGTGTTTGTGTAGTGTAGGGGGTTGTGCTGGTGGTAGATGTAGGGTTCAGGGTAGTGCAGTTGTGTTTGGGTAGTGTAGGGGGTAGTGCTGGGCGTAGTGATTTAGGGGTTAGGGTAGTGCCGTGATGTTTGGGTAGTGTAGGGGGTTGTGCTGGGGGTAGTGTTTAAGGGTTTAGCGAGTGCAGTGGTGTTTGTGTAGTGTAGTGGATAGTGTTTTTTGGGTAGTTCTGTGGTGTTTGCGTAGTGTAGGGGGTCGTGCTGGGGTAGTGTTTTAGCGTTTAGGTTAGTGCAGTGGTGTTTGAGTAGTGTAGGGGGTCATGCTGGGGGTAGATTTAGGGTTTAGGGTAGTGCACTGGTGTTTGTGTCGTGTAGAGCGTCATGCGGGGGGTAGTTTTAGGGTTTAGGATAATGCACTGGTGTTTGGGTAGTGTAGGGGGTCATGCTGCAGGTAGTGTTTTAGCGTTTAGGGCAGTGCAGTGATGTTTGGGTAGTGTAGGGGATTGTGCTGGGGATTGTGTTTTAGGGTTTGGGGTAGTGCAGCAGTGTTTGTGCATTGTAGGGGGTTGTGATGGGGGTTGATGTAAGGTTTAGGGTAGTGCAGTGGTGTTTGTGTAGTGTAGGGGTTGTGCTGGGGATAGATGTAAAGTTTAGGGTAGTACAGTGGTGTTTCTGTAGTGTGGGGGTGATGCTGGGGGTAGATTTAGGGTTTAGGGTAATGCACTGGTGTTTGGGTAGTGCAGGGGGTCGTGCCGGGGATATTGTTTTAGGGTTTAGGACAGTGCAGTGGTGTTTGAGTAGTGTAGGGGGTAGTGCTGTGAGTAGTGTTTTGGGGTTTGGGGTAGTGCAGCAGTGTTTGTGTAGTGTAGGGGGTTGTGATGGGGGTTGATATAAGGTTTAGGGTAGTGCAGTGGTGTTTGTGTAGTGTAGGGGGTTGTGCTGGGGATAGAGGTAAAGTTTAGGGTAGTACAGTGGTGTTTCTGTAGTGTGGGGGTGATGCTGGGGGTAGATTTAGGGTTTAGGGTAATGCACTGGTGTTTGGGTAGTGGAGGGGGTCATGCTGCAGGTAGTGTTTTAGGGTTTAGGGCAGTGCAGAGGTGTTTGTGTAGAGTAGGGGGTCATGCTGGGGGTAGTGTTTTAGGGTTTAGGGCAGTGCAGTGGTGTTTGGGTATTGTAGGGGTTTGTGCTGGGGCAGTGTTTTATCGTTTAGGGTAGTGCAGTGGTGTTTGGGTAGTGTAGGGGGTCATACTGGAAGTAGATTTAAGGTTATGGTAGTGCAGTAGTGTTTGTGTAGTGTAGGGGATTGCGCTGGGGGTAGTGTTTTAGGGTTTAGGGTAGTGCAGTGGTGTTTGGGGAGTGTAGGGGGTCACGCTGGGGGCAGTGTTTTAGGGTTTAGGCTAGTTGAGTGGTGTTTGTGTAGTGTAGGGGATTGTGCTGGGGTAGTGTTTTAGGGTTTAGGGTAGTGTAGTGGTGTTTGGGTAGTGTAGGGGGGTGTACTGGGGGTAGTGTTTTAGGGTTTAGGGCAGTGCAGTGGTGTTTGTGTAGTGTAGGGGGTCATGCAGTGGTGTTTGTGTAGTGTAGGGGATTGCGCTGGGGGTAGTGTTTTAGGGTTTAGGGTAGTGCAGTGGTGTTTGGGGAGTGTAGGGGGTCACGCTGGGGGCAGTGTTTTAGGGTTTAGGCTAGTTGAGTGGTGTTTGTGTAGTGTAGGGGATTGTGCTGGGGTAGTGTTTTAGGGTTTAGGGTAGTGTAGTGGTGTTTGGGTAGTGTAGGGGGGTGTACTGGGGGTAGTGTTTTAGGGTTTAGGGCAGTGCAGTGGTGTTTGTGTAGTGTAGGGGGTCATGCTGGGGGGTAGTGTTTTAGGATTTAGGGTAGTGCAGTGGTGTCTGTTTTAGGGTAGTGCAGTGATGTTTGGTTAGTGATGTTTGGTTAGTGTAGGGGGTCATGCTGGGGGTAGTGTTTTAGGGTTTATGGTAGTGCCGTGGTATTCGGGTATTGTAGGGGTTCATGCTGGGGGTAGTGTTTTAGGGTAGTACAGTGGTGTTTGTGTAGTGTAGCTTGTCATGATGGGGGTAGTGTTTTAGGGTTTAGGATAGTGCAGTGGTGTTTATGTAGCATATAGGGTTGTGTATTAGGGTAGTGCAGTGGTATTTGGGTAGTGTAGGGGTTCATGCTGGGGATTGTGTTTTAGGGTAGTGCACTGGTGTTAGGGTAGTGCAGGGTGTTCTGCTGGGGTAGTGTTTTAGGGTTTAGGTTAGTGCAGTGGTGTTTGTGCAGTGTAGGGGATCGTGCCGGGGATAGTGTTTTAGGGTTTAGAGCAGTGCAGTGGTGTATGGGTATTGTAAGGTGTTCTACTAGGAGTAGTGTTTTCGCATGTATTGGTAGTGCAGTGGTGTTTGTGTAGGGTAGGGGGTCGTGGTTTAGGGTAGTGCATTGGTATTTGGGTAGTGTAGGGGTCGTGCTGGGGATAGTGTTTTTGGGTTTAGGGTAGTGCAGTTTTGTTTGTGTAGTGCAGCGGGTCGTGCTGGGGTAGTGTTTTAGCTCTCAGGGTAGTACACTGGTGTTTGTGTAGTGTAGGGGGCCGTGCTGTGGTAGTGTTTTAGGGTTTAGGGTAGTGCAGTGGTGTTGGGTAGTGTAGGGGGTACTGCTGGGGTAGTGTTTTAGGGTTTAGGGTAGTGCAGTGGTGTTTGTGTAGTGTAGGAGTCAAGCTGGGGGTAGTGTTTTAGGGTTTAGGGTAGTGCAGTGGTGTTTGTGTAGTGCAGGGGGTCATGCTAGGGGTAATGTTTTAGGGTGTATGGTAGTGCAGTGGTGTTTGTGTAGTGTAGATGGTCGTAATGGGGGTAGTGTTTTAGGGTTAAGGGTAGTGCAGTTGTGTTTGTGTAGTGTAGGGGGTAGTGGTTTAGGGTAGCGCCGTGGTGTTTGTGTAGTGGGCTGTGCTGGGGCTAGTGTTTTAGGGTTTAGGGTAGTACAGTGGTGTTTGGGTAGTGTAGGGGGTCATGCTGGGGGTAGTGTTTTTGTGTTTAGGGTAGTGCAGTTGTGTTTGGGTAGTGAAGGGGGTCGTGCTGGGGGTAGTGTGTTAGGGTTTAGGGTAATACAGTGGTGTTTGTGTAGTGTAGGGGGTCGTGCTTTGGCAAGTGTTTTAGGGTTTAGGGTAGTGAAGTGGTGTTTGTGTAGTGTAGGGGTTTATGCTGTGGGTAGTGGTTTAGGGTAGTGCAGTGGTGGGATTTGCGCTGGGGTAGTGTTTTAGGGTTAAGGGTAGTGCAGTGGTGTTTTGGTAGTGTAGGTGGTCATGCTGGGGGTAGTGTTCTAGGGTTTAGGGCAGTGCAGTGGTGTTTGGGTGGTGTAGGGGGTCATGCTAGGGGTAGTTGTTTAGGGTTTAGGGTAGTGCAGTGGTGTTTTTGTAGAGTAGGAGGTCATGCCAGGGGTTGGATTTTAGGATTTAGGGCAGTGCAGTGGTGTTTGTGTAGTGTAGGTGGTTGTGCTGGGGGTAGATTTAAGGATTAGGGTAGTGCAGTGGTGTTTGTGAAGTGTGGCGGGTCATGTTGGGGTAGTGTTTTAGGGTTTAGGGTAGTGCAGTGGTGTTTGTGTAGTGTGGGGGTAGTGTTTTAGGGTAGGGCTGTGGTGTCTGTGTAGTGTAGGGGGTCGTGCTGGAGGTAGTGTTTTAGGGTTGAGGGTAGTACAGTGGTGTTTGTGTAGTGTAGGGGTGGTACTGGGGGTAGTGTTTTAGGGTTTAGGGTAGTGCAGTGGTGTTTGGGTAGTGTAGTGGGTCGTGCTGGGGGTAGTGTTTTAGGGTTTAGGGCAGTGCAGAGGTATTTGTGTGGTGTAGGGGGTCATGCTGGGGTAAGTGTTTTAGGGTTTAGGGAAGTGCAGTGGCGTTTGGGTAGTGTAGGGGGTCGAGCTAGGGGTAGTGTTTTAGGGCTTAGGGTAGTGCAGTGGTGTTTTTGTAGTGTAGGGGGTCATGCTGGAGGTAGTATTTTAGGATTTAGGGTAGTGCAGCGGTGTTTGTGTAGTGTACGTGGTTGTGCTGGAGGTTGATGTAAGGTTTAGGGTAGTGCAGTGGTGTTTGGGTAGTGTAGGGGGTCGTGCTAGGGGTAGTGTTTTTGGGTTTAGGGTAGTGCAGTTGTGTTTGTGTAGTGAAGGGGGTCGTGCTGGGGGTAGTGTTTTAGGGTTTAGGGCAGTGCAGAGGTATTTGTGTGGTGTAGGCGGTCGTGTTGGGGTAAGTGTTTTAGGGTTTAGGGAAGTGTAGTGGTGTTTGGGTAGTGTAGGGGATCATGCTAGGGGTAGTGTTTTAGGATTTAGGGTAGTGCAGCAGTGTTTGTGTAGTGTACATGGTTGTGCTGGGGTAGATGTAAGGTTTAGGGTAGTGTAGTGGTGTTTGGGTAGTATAGGGGATATGTTTTAGGGTTTAGGGTAGTGCAGTTGTGTTTGTGTAGTGTAGGGGATCGTGCTGGGGTAGTGTTTTATGGTTTAGGGTAGTGCAGTGGTGTTTGGGTAGTGTAGAGGGTTGTGCTGGGGTAGTGTTTAAGGGTTTAGCGTAATGCAGTGGTGTTTGCGAAGTGTAGGGGGTCGTGCTGGGGGTAGTGTTTTAGGGTTTAGGGTAGTGCAGTGGTGTTTGTGTAGTGTAGGGGTTCTTGCTGGGGGTAGTGTTGTAGGGTTTAGGGTAGTGCAGTGGTGTTTGTGTAGTGAAGGGGGTCATGTTGGGGGTAGATTTAGGGTTTAGGGAAGTGCAGTGGCGTTTGGGTAGTGTAGAGGGTCATGCTAGGGGTAGTGTTTTAGGGTTTAGGGTAGTGCAGTGGTGTTTGTGTAGTGTATGTTGTTGTGCTGGGGTAGATGTAAGGTTTAGGATAGTGCAGTGGTGTTTGGGTAGTATAGGGGATATGTTTTAGGGTTTAGGGTAGTGCCGTGGTGTTTGTGTAGTGTTGGGGGTCATGCTGGGGTAGTGTTTTATGGTTTAGGGTAGTGCAGTGGTGTTTGGGTAGTGTAGAGGGTTGTGCTGGGGGTAGTGTTGAAGGGTTTAGCGTAATGCAGTGGTGTTTGCGAAGTGTAGGGGGTCGTGCAGGGGGTAGTGTTATAGGGTTTAGGGTAGTGCAGTGGTGTTTGTGTAGTGTAGGGGGTAGTATTTTAGGGTAGTGCAGTGGTGTTTGTGTAGTGTAGGGGTTCTTGCTGGGGGTAGTGTTGTAGGGTTTAGGGTAGTGCAGGGGCGTTTGTGTAGAATAGGGGTTCGTGCTGGTGTAGTGTTTTAGGGTTTAGGCTAGTGCAGTGGTGTTTTGGTCGTATAGGGGGTCGGGCTGGGGGTAGTGTTTTAGGGTTGAGGGTAGTACAGTGGTGTTTGTAAAGTGTAGGGGGTGGTACTGGGGGTAGATTTACGGTTTAGGATAGTGCAGTGGTGTTTGGGTAGTGTAGGGGGTCGTGCTGGGGGTAGGGTTTTAGGGTTTAGGACAGTGCAGTGGTGTTTGGGTAGTGTAGGGGGATCGTGCTGGTGGAAGTGTTTCAGGGTTTAGGGCAGTGCAGTGGTGTTTGGGTAGTGTAGGGGGTCGGGCTGAAGTAGTTTTTAAGGGCAGTGCAGAGGTGTTTGTGTAGTGTAAGGGGTCGTGTTTTAGGGTTTAGCGTAGTGCAGTGGTGTTTGGGTAGTGTAGGGGGTCGTGCGGGGGGTAGTGTTTTTGGGTTTAGGGTAGTGCAGTTGTGTTTGTGTAGTGAAGGGGTCATGCTGGGGGTAGATTTAGGGTTTAGGGTAGTGCAGTAGTGTTTGTGTAGTGTAGGGGGTCGTGTTTTAGGGTTTAGGGTAGTGCAGTAGTGTTTGGGTAGTGTAGAGGGTTGTGCTGGGGGTAGTGTTTTAGGGTTTAGGGCAGTGGTGTTTGTGTAGTGTAGGGGATCATGCTGGGGTTAGTGTTTTAGGGTTTAGGACAGTGCAGTGGTGTTTGGGTAATGTAGGGGGTCGTGCTGGGGATAGTGTTTTAGGGTTTAGGGCAGTGCAGTGGTGTTTGTGTGGTGTAGGGGTCATGATGGGGTATTGTTTTAGGGTTTAGGGCAATGCAGTGGTGTTTGGGTATTGTAGGGGGTTGTGCTGGGGATAGATGTAATGTTTAGGGTGGTGCAGTGGTGTGTGGGTAGTGTAGGGTGTCGTGCTGGGGTAGTGTTTTAGGGTTTAGGGTAGTGCAGTGGTGTTTGGGTAGTGTAGGGTGTACTGCTGGGGATAGTGTTTTAGCGTTAGAGTAGTGCAGTAGGGTAGTGCAGTGGTGGTTGTGTAGTGTAGGGGGTCATGCTGGGGGTAGTGTTTTAGGGTTTAGGGTAGTGCAGTTGTGTTTGGGTAGTGTAGGGTGTACTGCTGGGGGTAGTGTTTTAGGGAAGTGCCGCGGTGTTTGGGTAGGGTAGGGGTAGTGCTGGGGGTAGTGTTTTAGGGTAGTGCAGTGGTGTTTGTGTAGTGTAGGGGGTGATGCTGGGGGTGGTGTTTTAGGGTTTAGGGTAGTGCAGTGGTGGTTGTGTAGTGTAGGGGGTCATTCTGGGGGTAGTGTTTTAGGGTTTAGGGCAGTGCAGTGGTGTTTGGGTAGTGAGGGGGTCATGCTGGGGATAGTGTTTCTGGGTTTAGGGTAGTGCAGTTGTGTTTGGGTAGTGTAGGGGGTCATGCTGGGTATTGATTTAGGGTTTAGGGTAGTGCAGTGATGTTTGGGTAGTATAGGGGGTTGTGCTGGGGGTAGTGTTTAGGGGTTAGCATAATGCGGTGGTGTTTGTGAAGTGTAGAGGGTCATGCTGGGGGTAGTGTTTTAGGGTTTGGGGTAGTGCAGTGTTTGTGTAGTGTAGGGGTAGTGTTTTTTGGGTAGGGCTATGGTGTTTGTTTAGTGTAGGGGGTCGTGCTGGGGGTAGTGTTTTTGGGTTTAGGGTAGTACAGCGGTGTTTGTGTAGTGTAGGGAGTCGTTCTTGGGGTAGTGTTTTAGGGTTTAGTTTAGTGCAGTAGTGTTTGTGTAGAGTAGGGGGTCGTGTTTAAGGGTTTAGGGTAGTGCAGTGGTGTTTGTGTAGTATTGGGGGTAGTTCTGAGCGTAGTGTTTTAGGGTTTAGGGTAGTGCAGTGGTGTTTATGTAGTAAGGGGTCGTGCTGCGGGTAGTGATTTAGGGTTTAGGGTAGTGCAGTGGTTTTTGTGTAGTGTAGGGGGTCGTGGTTTAGGGTAGTGCCTTGGTGTTTGGGTAGTGTTGGGGGTCATGCTGGGGTAGTCTTTTTGGGTTTAGAGTAGTGCAGTTTTGTATGGGTAGTGAAGGGGGTCGTGCTGGGGGTAGTGTTTTAGGGTTTAGGGTAGTACAGTGGTGTTTGTGTAGTGTAGGGGTTCATGCTGGGGGTAGTGTTTTAGGGTTTAGGGTAGTACAGTGGTGTTTGTGTAGTATAGGGGTTCCTGCTGGTGTAGTGTTTTAGGGTTTAGGGTAGTGCAGTGGTGCTTGTGTAGTGTAGGGGGTCATGTTTTAGGGTAGTGCAGTGGTATTTGGGTAGTTAGGGGTTCAAGCTGGGTGTAGTGTTTTAGGGTTTAGGGTAGTGCAGTTGTGTTTGGGTTGTGTAGGGGGACTGCAGGGGGGTAGTGTTTTAGGTTTTAGGGTAGTGCTGTGGTGTTTGTGTAGTGTAGGGAGTCTTGCTGGGGGTAGTGTTTTAGGGTTTAGTGCAGTGGTGTTTGGGTAGTGTAGGGGGTACTGCTAGGGGTAGTGTTTTAGGGTTTAGGGTAGTGCAGTGCTGTTTGTGTAGCATTGGGGGTAGTTCTGGGGGTAGTGGCTTAGTGTTTAGGGTAGTGCAGTCGTGTTTGGGTAGTGTTGGGGTAGTGTTTTAGGGTAGTGCAGTGGTGTTTGGGTAGTGTAGGTGGTCGTGCTAGGGGTATTGTTTTAGGGTTTAGGGGAGTGCAGTGGTGTTTGTGTAGTGTAGGCGTCATGCTGGGGGTAGTGTTTAAGGGTTCAGGGTGATGCAGTGGTGTTTGTGTGGTGTGGGGGTCGTGCTGTGGTAAGTGTTTTAAGGTTTAATGTAGTGGAGTAGTTTTGGGTAGTGTAGGGTTTAGGGCACTGCAGCGGCGATTGGATAGTTTAAAGTGTCGTGCTTGGGGTAGGGGTTTAGAGTAGTGCAGTGGTGTTTGTGTAGTGTAGGGGTCGTGCTGGGGGTAGTGTTTTAGGGTACTGCAGTGGTGTTTGTGTGGTGCAGGGGGTCGTGCTGGGGTAAGTGTTTTAGGGTTTAGGGTAGTGCAGTGGTGCTTGTGTAGTGTAGGGGGTCATGCTAGTGCTAGTGTTTTAGGGTAGTGCAGTGGTGTTTTTGTAGTGTAGGGGGCGTGCTGGGGTAGTGTTTTAGGGTTTAGGGTAGTGCAGTGGTGTTTCAATAGTGTAGGGTGTACTGCTGGGGATAGTGTTTTAGGGTTTCGGGTAGTGCAGTAGGGTAGTGCAGTGGTGTTTGTGTAGGGTAGGGATAGTGTTTTAGGGTTTAGGGTAGTGCAGTTGTGTTTGGGTAGTGTAGGGTGTACTGCTGGGGGTAGTGTTTTAGGGTAGTGCCGTGGTGTTTGGGTAGGGTAGGGGTAGTGCTGGGGGTAGTGTTTTAGGGTTTAGGGTAGTGCAGTGGTGTTTGTGTAGTGTAGGGGGTCATGCTGGGATAGTGTTTTAGGGTTTAGGGTAGTGCAGTGGTGTTTATGTAGTGTAGAGGGTCATGCTGGGGGTAGTGTTTTAGGGTTTAGGGCAGTGCAGTGGTGTTTGGGTAGTGTAGGGGGTCATGCTAGCGGTAGTGTTTTAGAGTTTAGGGTAGTGCAGTGGCGTTTTTGTAGTGTAGGGGGCTTGCTGGGGTAGTGTTTTAGGGTTTAGGGTAGGGTAGTGGTGTTTCGATAGTGTAGGGTGTACTGCTGGGGATAGTGTTTTAGGGTTTAGGGTAGTGCAGTTGTGTTTGGGTAGTGTAGGGTGTACTGCTGGGGGTAGTGTTTTAGGGTTTAGGGTAGTGCGGTTGTGTTTGTCTAGTGTAGGGGGTCATGTTTTATGGTTTAGGGTAGTGCCGTGGTGTTTGGGTAGTGTAGGTGTCGTGCTGGGGGTAGTCTTTTTGGGTTTAGGGTAGTGCAGTTTTGTTTGGGTAGTGAAGGGGGTCGTGCTGAGGGTAGTGTTTTAGGGTATTACAGTGGTGTTTGGGTAGTGTTGGGGTAGTGCTGGGGGTAGTGTTTTAGGGTTTAGGGTAGTGCAGTAGGGTAGTGCAGTGGTGTTTGTGTAGGGTAGGGATAGTGTTTTAGGGTTTAGGGTAGTGCAGTTGTGTTTGGGTAGTGTAGGGTGTACTGCTGGGGGTAGTGTTTTAGGGTAGTGCCGTGGTGTTTGGGTAGGGTAGGGGTAGTGCTGGGGGTAGTGTTTTATGGTTTAGGGTAGTGCACTGGTGTTTGTGTAGTGTAGGGGGTCATGCTGGGGATAGTGTTTTAGGGTTTAGGGTAGTGCAGTGGTGTTTATGTAGTGTAGAGGGTCATGCTGGGGGTAGTGTTTTAGGGTTTAGGGCAGTGCAGTGGTATTTGGGTAGTGTAGGGGGTCATGCTAGCGGTAGTGTTTTAGAGTTTAGGGTAGTGCAGTGGTGTTTTTGTAGTGTAGGGGGCTTGCTGGGGTAGTGTTTTAGGGTTTAGGGTAGGGTAGTGGTGTTTCGATAGTGTAGGGTGTACTGCTGGGGATAGTGTTTTAGGGTTTAGGGTAGTGCAGTTGTGTTTGGGTAGTGTAGGGTGTACTGCTGGGGGTAGTGTTTTAGGGTTTAGGGTAGTGCAGTTGTGTTTGTGTAGTGTAGGGGGTCATGTTTTATGGTTTAGGGTAGTGCCGTGGTGTTTGGGTAGTGTAGGTGTCGTGCTGGGGGTAGTCTTTTTGGGTTTAGGGTAGTGCAGTTTTGTTTGGGTAGTGAAGGGGGTCGTGCTGAGGGTAGTGTTTTAGGGTAGTACAGTGGTGTTTGGGTAGTGTTGGGGTAGTGCTGGGGGTAGTGTTTTAGGGTTTCGGGTAGTGCAGTAGGGTAGTGCAGTGGTGTTTGTGTAGGGTAGGGATAGTGTTTTAGGGTTTAGGGTAGTGCAGTTGTGTTTGGGTAGTGTAGGGTGTACTGCTGGGGGTAGTGTTTTAGGGTAGTGCCGTGGTGTTTGGGTAGGGTAGGGGTAGTGCTGGGGGTAGTGTTTTAGGGTTTAGGGTAGTGCAGTGGTGTTTGTGTAGTGTAGGGGGTCATGCTGGGGATAGTGTTTTAGGGTTTAGGGTAGTGCAGTGGTGTTTATGTAGTGTAGAGGGTCATGCTGGGGGTAGTGTTTTAGGGTTTAGGGCAGTGCAGTGGTGTTTGGGTAGTGTAGGGGGTCATGCTAGCGGTAGTGTTTTAGAGTTTAGGGTAGTGCAGTGGTGTTTTTGTAGTGTAGGGGGCTTGCTGGGGTAGTGTTTTAGGGTTTAGGGTAGGGTAGTTGTGTTTCGATAGTGTAGGGTGTACTGCTGGGCATAGTGTTTTAGGGTTTAGGGTAGTGCAGTTGTGTTTGGGTAGTGTAGGGTGTACTGCTGAGGGTAGTGTTTTAGGGTTTAGGGTAGTGCAGTGGTGTTTGTGTAGTGTAGGGGGTCATGTTTTATGGTTTAGGGTAGTGCCGTGGTGTTTGGGTAGTGTAGGTGTCGTGCTGGGGGTAGTCTTTTTGGGTTTAGGGTAGTGCAGTTTTGTTTGGGTAGTGAAGGGGGTCGTGCTGAGGGTAGTGTTTTAGGGTAGTACAGTGGTGTTTGGGTAGTGTTGGGGTAGTGCTGGGGTAGTATTTTAGGGCAGTGCAGTGGTGTTTGGGTAGTGTAGGTGGTCATGCTGGGGGTAGTTTTTAGGGTTTAGGAGAGCGCAGTGGTGTTTGTGTAGTGTAGGCATCATGCTGGGGGTAGTGTTTAAGGGTTCAGGGTAATGCAGTGGTGTTTGTGTGGTGAGGGGGTCGTGCTGTGGTAAGTGTTTTAAGGTTTAGGGTAGTGGAGTAGTGTTTGGGTAGTGTAGGGAGTCATGCTGGGGGTAGTGTTTTAGGGTTTAGGGCACTGCAGCGGCGATTGGATAGTTTAAAGTGTCGTGCTGGGGGTAGGGGTTTAGAGTAGTGCCGTGGTGTTTGTGTAGTGTAGGGGTCGTGCTGGGGGTAGTGTTTTAGGGTACTGCAGTGGTGTTTGTGTGGTGCAGGGGGTCATGCTGGGGTAAGTGTTTTAGGGTTTAGGGTAGTGCAGTGGTGTTTGGGTAGTGTAGGGGGTCATGCTAGTGGTATTTTTTGGGGGTTTAGGGTAGTGCAGTGGTGTTTTTGTAGTGTAGGGGGCATGCTGGGGGTAGTGTTTTAGGGTTTAGGGTAGTGCAGTGGTGTTTCAATAGTGTAGGGTGTACTGCTGGGGATAGTGTTATCGGGTTTTGGGTAGTGCAGTAGGGTAGTGCAGTTGTATTTGTGTTGGCTAGGGATAGTGTTTTAGGGTTTAGGGTAGTGCAGTTGTGTTTAGGTAGTGTAGGGTGTACTGCTGGGGGTAGTGTTTTAGGGTAGTGCCGTGGTGTTTGGGTAGGGTAGGGGTAGTGCAGGGGGTAGTGTTTTAGGGTTTATGGTTGTGCAGTGGTGTTTGTGTTGTTTAGGGGGTCATGCTGGGGATAGTGTTTTAGGGTTTATGGTAGTGCAGTGGTGTTTATGTGGTGTAGAGGGTCATGCTGGGGGTAATGTTTTAAGGTTTAGGGTAGTGCAGTGGTGTTTCGATACTGTAGGGTGTACTGCTGGGGATAGTGTTTTAGGGTTTAGGGTAGTGCAGTTTTTTTTGGTGTAGTGTAGGGTGTACTGCTGGGGGTAGTGTTTTAGAGTTTAGGGTAATGCCGTGGTGTTTGGGTAGTGTAGGGGTCGTGCTGGGCGTAGTGTTTTTGGGTTTAGGGTAGTGCAGTTTTGTTTGGGTAGTGAAGGGGGTCGTGCTGAGGGTAGTGTTTTAGGGTTTAGGGTAGTACAGTGGTGTTTGTGTAGTGTAGGAGTTCAAGCTGGGGGTAGTGTTTTAGGGTTTAGGGTAGTACAGTGGTGTTTGTGTAGTATAGGGGTTCCTGCTGGTGTAGTGTTTTAGGGTTTAGGGTAGTGCAGTTGTGTTTGTGTAGTATAGGTATTCATGCTGGGGGTAGTGTTTTAGCGTTTAGGGTAGTGCAGTGGTGTTTGGGTAGTGTAGGGGGTCATGTTGGGGGTAGATGTAGGGTTTAGTGGGAAATGCAGTGGTGTTTGGGCAGTGTTCAGGGGGTCATGCTGGGGGTAGTGTTTTAGGGTTTAGGGCAGTGCAGTGGTGTTTGGGTAGTGTAGAGGGTTGTGCTAGTGGTATTGTTTTTGGGTTTAGGGTAGGGCAGTTGTGTTTTTGTAGTGAAGGGGGTCGTGCTGGGGGTAGTGTTTAAGGGTTTAGGGTAGTGCAGTGGTGTTTTTGTAGTGTAGGGGGTCATGCTGGGGGTAGTGTTTTAGGGTTTAGGGCAGTGCAGTGGTGTTTGGGTAGTGTAGGGGGTCGTGCTGGGGGTAGTGTTTAAGGGATTAGGGCAGTGCAGTGGTGTTTGGGTAGTGTAAGGGGATCATGCTGGTGGAAGTGTTTCAGGGTTTAGGGCAGTGAAGTTGTCTTTGGGTAGTGTAGGGGGTCGGGCTGAGGTAGTTTTTAACGGCAGTGCAGAGTTGTTTGTGTAGTGTAGGGGGTCGTGTTTTAGGGTAGGGCTGTGGTGTCTGTGTAGTTTAGGGGGTCGTGCTGGAGGTAGTGTTTTGGGGTTTAGGGTCGTACAGTGGTGTTTGTGTAGTGTATGGGGTCATGGTTGGGCTAGTGTTTCAGCATTTAGGGTAGTGCAGTGGTGTTTGGGTAGTGTAGGGGGTCGTGCTAGGAGTAGTGTTTTGGGTTTAGGGTAGTGCAGTTGTTTGTGTAGTGAACGGGGTTGTGCTGGGGGTAGTGTTTTAGGGTTTAGGGCGGTGCAGAGGTATTTGTGTGGTATAGGGGGTCGTGCTGGGGTAAGTGTTTTAGGGTTTAGGGAAGTGCAGTGGCGTTTGGGTAGTGTAGGGGGTCGTGCTAGGGGTAGTGTTTTAGGATTTAGGGTAGTGCAGTTGTGTTTGTGTAGTATAGGTATTCATGCTGGGGGTAGTGTTTTAGCGTTTAGGGTAGTGCAGTGGTGTTTGGGTAGTGTAGGGGGTCATGTTGGGGGTAGATGTAGGGTTTAGTGGGAAATGCAGTGGTGTTTGGGCAGTGTTCAGGGGGTCATGCTGGGGGTAGTGTTTTAGGGTTTAGGGCAGTGCAGTGGTGTTTGGGTAGTGTAGAGGGTTGTGCTAGTGGTATTGTTTTTGGGTTTAGGGTAGGGCAGTTGTGTTTTTGTAGTGAAGGGGGTCGTGCTGGGGGTAGTGTTTAAGGGTTTAGGGTAGTGCAGTGGTGTTTTTGTAGTGTAGGGGGTCATGCTGGGGGTAGTGTTTTAGGGTTTAGGGCAGTGCAGTGGTGTTTGGGTAGTGTAGGGGGTCGTGCTGGGGGTAGTGTTTAAGGGATTAGGGCAGTGCAGTGGTGTTTGGGTAGTGTAAGGGGATCATGCTGGTGGAAGTGTTTCAGGGTTTAGGGCAGTGAAGTTGTCTTTGGGTAGTGTAGGGGGTCGGGCTGAGGTAGTTTTTAACGGCAGTGCAGAGTTGTTTGTGTAGTGTAGGGGGTCGTGTTTTAGGGTAGGGCTGTGGTGTCTGTGTAGTTTAGGGGGTCGTGCTGGAGGTAGTGTTTTGGGGTTTAGGGTCGTACAGTGGTGTTTGTGTAGTGTATGGGGTCATGGTTGGGCTAGTGTTTCAGCATTTAGGGTAGTGCAGTGGTGTTTGGGTAGTGTAGGGGGTCGTGCTAGGAGTAGTGTTTTGGGTTTAGGGTAGTGCAGTTGTTTGTGTAGTGAACGGGGTTGTGCTGGGGGTAGTGTTTTAGGGTTTAGGGCGGTGCAGAGGTATTTGTGTGGTATAGGGGGTCGTGCTGGGGTAAGTGTTTTAGGGTTTAGGGAAGTGCAGTGGCGTTTGGGTAGTGTAGGGGGTCGTGCTAGGGGTAGTGTTTTAGGATTTAGGGTAGTGCAGCAGTGTTTGGGTAGTATAGGGGATATGTTTTAGGGTTTATGGTAGTGCAGTGGTGTTTGTGTAGTGTAGGGGATCGTGCTGGGGGTAGTGTTTAAGGGTTTAGCGTAATGCAGTGGTGTTTGCGAAGTGTAGGGGGTTGTGCTGGGGGTAGTGTTTTAGGGTTAAGGGTAGTGCAGTGGTGTTTGTGTGGTGTAGGGGTTCTTGCTGGGGGTAGTGTTGTAGGGTTTAGGGTAGTGCAGTGGTGTTTTGGTAGTATAGGGGGTCGAGCTGAGGGTAGTGTTTTAGGGTTGAGGGTAGTACAGTGGTGTTTGTGTAGTGTAGGGGTGGTACTGGGGGTAGTGTTTTAGGGTTTAGGGTAGTGCAGTGGTGTTTGGGTAGTGTAGTGGGTCGTGCAGGGGGTAGTGTTTTAGGGTTTAGGGCAGTGCAGAGGTATTTGTGTGGTGTAGGGGGTCATGCTGGGGTAAGTGTTTTAGGGTTTAGGGAAGTGTAGTGGTGTTTGGGTAGTGTAGGGGGTCATGCTAGGGGTAGTGTTTTAGGATTTAGGGTAGTGCAGCAGTGTTTGTGTAGTGTACATGGTTGTGCTGGGGGTAGATGTAAGGTTTAGGGTAGTGTAGTGGTGTTTGGGTAGTATAGGGGATATGTTTTAAGGTTTAGGGTAGTGCAGTGGTGTTTGTGTAGTGTAGGGGATCGTGCTGGGGTAGTGTTTTATGGTTTAGGGTAGTGCAGTGGTGTTTGGGTAGTGTAGAGGGTTGTGCTGGGGTAGTGTTTAAGGGTTTAGCGTAATGCAGTGGTGTTTGCGAAGTGTAGGGGGTCGTGCTGGGGGTAGTGTTTTAGGGTTTAGGGTAGTGCAGTGGTGTTTTGGTAGTATAGGGGGTCAGGCTGGGGGTAGTGTTTTAGGGTTGAGGGTAGTACAGTGGTGTTTGTGTAGTGTAGGGGGTGGTACTGGGGGTAGTGTTTTAGGGTTTAGGGTAGTGCAGTGGTGTTTGGGTAGTGTAGTGGGACGTGCTGGGGGTAGTGTTTTAGGGTTTAGGGCAGTGCAGAGGTATTTGTGTGGTGTAGGGGGTCATGCTGGGGTACGTTTTTTAGGGTTTAGGGAAGTGCAGTGGCGTTTGGGTAGTGTAGAGGGTCATGCTAGGGGTAGTGTTTTAGGGTTTAGGGTAGTGCAGTGGTGTTTTTGTAGTGTAAGGGGTCATGCTGGGTGTAGTATTTTAGGATTTAGGGTAGTGCAGCGGTGTTTGTGTAGTGTATGTGGTTGTGCTGGGGGTAGATGTAAGGTTTAGGATAGTGCAGTGGTGTTTGGGTAGTATAGGGGATATGTTTTAGGGTTTAGGGTAGTGCAGTGGTGTTTGTGTAGTGTTGGGGGTCATGCTGGGGTAGTGTTTTATGGTTTAGGGTAGTGCAGTGGTGTTTGGGTAGTGTAGAGGGTTGTGCTGGGGGTAGTGTTGAAGGGTTTAGCGTAATGCAGTGGTGTTTGCGAAGTGGAGGGGGTCGTGCTGGGGGTAGTGTTATAGGGTTTAGGGTAGTGCAGTGGTGTTTGTGTAGTGTAAGGGGTAGTATTTTAGGGTAGGGCTGTGGTGTTTGTGTAGTGTAGGGGGTCATGCTGGAGGTCGTGTTTTGGGGTTTAGGGTAGTGCAGTGGTGTTTGTGTAGTGTAGGGGTTCTTGCTGGGGGTAGTGTTGTAGGGTTTAGGGTAGTGCAGTGGCGTTTGTGTAGAATAGGGGTTCGTGCTGGTGTAGTGTTTTAGGGTTTAGGCTAGTGCAGTGGTGTTTTGGTCGTATAGGGGGTCGGGCTGGGGGTAGTGTTTTAGGGTTGAGGGTAGTACAGTGGTGTTTGTAAAGTGTAGGGGGTGGTACTGGGGGTAGATTTACGGTTCAGGATAGTGCAGTGGTGTTTGGGTAGTGTAGGGGGTCGTGCTGGGGGTAGGGTTTTAGGGTTTAGGACAGTGCAGTGGTGTTTGGGTAGTGTAGGGGGATCGTGCTGGTGGAAGTGTTTCAGGGTTTAGGGCAGTGCAGTGGTGTTTGGGTAGTGTAGGGGGTCGGGCTGAAGTAGTTTTTAAGGGCAGTGCAGAGGTGTTTGTGTAGTGTAAGGGGTCGTGTTTTAGGGTTTAGCGTAGTGCAGTGGTGTTTGGGTAGTATAGGGGGTCGTGCGGGGGGTAGTGTTTTTGGGTTTAGGGTAGTGCAGTTGTGTTTGTGTAGTGAAGGGGTCATGCTGGGGGTAGATTTAGGGTTTAGGGTAGTGCAGTAGTGTTTGTGTAGTGTAGGGGGTCGTGTTTTAGGGTTTAGGGTAGTGCAATAGGGTAGTGCAGTTGTATTTGTGTTGGCTAGGGATAGTGTTTTAGGGTTTAGGGTAGTGCAGTTGTGTTTGGGTAGTGTAGGGTGTACTGCTGGGGGTAGTGTTTTAGGGTAGTGCCGTGGTGTTTGGGTAGGGGTAGTGCTGGGGGTAGTGTTTTAGGGTTTATGGTTGTGCAGTGGTGTTTGTGTTGTTTAGGGGGTCATGCTGGGGATAGTGTTTTAGGGATTAGGGTAGTGCAGTGGTGTTTATGTAGTGTAGAGGGTCATGCTGGGGGTAGTGTTTTAGGGTTTAGGATAGTGCAATGGTGCTTGTGTAGTGTAGGGGGTCATGTTTTAGGGTAGTGCAGTGGTATTTGGGTAGTTAGGGGTTCAAGCTGGGTGTAGTGTTTTAGGGTTTAGGGTTGTGCAGTTGTGTTTGGGTAGTGTAGGGGGACTGCAGGGGTGTAGTGTTTTAGGGTTTAGGGTAGTGCTGTGGTGTTTGTGTAGTGTAGGGAGTCTTGCTGGGGGTAGTGTTTTAGGGTTTAGTGCAGTGGTGTTTGGGTAGTGTAGGGGGTACTGCTAGGAGTAGTGTTTTAGGGTTTAGGGTAGTGCAGTGGTGTTTGTGTAGCATTGGGGGTAGTTCTGGGGGTAGTGTTTTAGTGTTTAGGGTAGTGCAGTGGTGTTTGCGTAGTGTCGGGGTAGTGCTGGGGGTAGTGTTTTAGGGTAGTGCAGTGGTGTTTAGGTAGTGTAGGTGGTCGTGCTGGGGGTACTGTTTTAGGGTTTAGGGGAGTGCAGTGGTGTTTGTGTAGTGTAGGCATCATGCTGGGGGTAGTGTTTAAGGGTTCAGGGTAATGCAGTGGTGTTTGTGTGGTGTGGGGGTCGTGCTGTGGTATGTGTTTTAAGGTTTAGGGTAGTGGAGTGGTGTTTGGGTAGTGTAGGGAGTCATGCTGGGGGTAGTGTTTTAGGGTTTAGGGCACTGCAGCGGCGATTGGATAGTTTAAAGGGTCGTGCTGGGGTAGGGGTTTAGAGTAGTGCAGTGGTGTTTGTGTAGTGTAGGGGTCGTGCTGGGGGTAGTGTTTTAGGGTACTGCAGTGGTGTTTGTGTGGTGCAGGGGGTCATGCTGGGGTAAGTGTTTTAGGGTTTAGGGTAGTGCAGTGGTGTTTGGGTAGTGTAGGGGGTCATGCTAGTGGTATTTCCTTTGGGTTTAGGGTAGTGCAGTGGTATTTTTGTAGTGTAGGGGGCATGCTGGGGGTAGTGTTTTAGGGTTTAGGGTAGTGCAGTGGTGTTTCAATAGTGTAGGGTGTACTGCTGGGGATAGTGTTTTAGGGTTTTGGGTAGTGTAGTTGTATTTGTGTTGGCTAGGGATAGTGTTTTAGGGTAGTGCAGTTGTGTTTGGGTAGTGTAGGGTGTACTGCTGGGGGTAGTGTTTTAGGGTAGTGCCGTGGTGTTTGGGTAGGGGTAGTGCTGGGGGTAGTGTTTTAGGGTTTATGGTTGTGCAGTGGTGTTTGTGTTGTTTAGGGGGTCATGCTGGGGATAGTGTTTTAGGGATTAGGGTAGTGCAGTGGTGTTTGGGTAGTGTAGAGGGTCATGCTGGGGGTAGTGTTTTAGGGTTTAGGGCAGTGCAGTGGTGTTTGGGTAGTGTAGGGGGTCATGCTAGCGGTAGTGTTTTAGAGTTTAGGGTAGTGCAGTGGTGTTTTTGTGCTGTAGGGGGCGTGCTGGGGGTAGTGTTTTAGGGTTTTGAGTAGTGCAGTGGTGTTTCGATAGTGTAGGGTGTACTGCTGGGGATAGTGTTTTAGGGTTTAGGGTAGTGCAGTTGTGTTTGGGTAGTGTAGGGTGTACTGCAGGGGGTAGTGTTTTAGGGTTTGGGGTAGTGCAGTGGTGTTTGTGTAGTGTAAGGGGTCGTGTTTTAGGGTTTAGGGTAATGCCGTGGTGTTTGGGTAGTGTAGGGGTCGTGCTGGGGGTAGTCTTTTTGGGTTTAGGGTAGTGCAGTTTTGTTTTTGTAGTGAAGGGGGTCGTGCTGAGGGTAGTGTTTTAGGGTTTAGGGTAGTACAGTGGTGTTTGTGTAGTGTAGGGGTTCAAGCTGGGGGTAGTGTTTTAGGGTTTAGGGTAGTACAGTGGTGTTTGTGTAGTATAGGGGTTCCTGCTGGTGTAGTGTTTTAGGGTTTAGGGTAGTGCAGTTGTGTTTGGGTAGTGTAGCTTGTCGTGCTGGGGGTAGTGTTTTAGGGTTTAGGATAGTGCAATGGTGCTTGTGTAGTGTAGGGGGTCATGTTTTAGGGTAGTGCAGTGGTATTTGGGTAGTTAGGGGTTCAAGCTGGGTGTAGTGTTTTAGGGTTTAGGGTAGTGCAGTTGTGTTTGGGTAGTGTAGGGGGACTGCAGGGGTGTGGTGTTTTAGGTTTTAGGGTAGTGCTGTGGTGTTTGTGTAGTGTAGGGAGTCTTGCTGGGGGTAGTGTTTTAGGGTTTAGTGCAGTGGTGATTGGGTAGTGTAGGGGGTACTGCTAGGAGTAGTGTTTTAGGGTTTAGGGTAGTGCAGTGGTGTTTGTGTAGCAGTGGGGGTAGTGTTTTAGTGTTTAGGGTAGTGCAGTGGTGTTTGCGTAGTGTCGGGGTAGTGCTGGGGGTAGTGTTTTAGGGTAGTGCAGTGGTGTTTGGGTAGTGTAGGTGGTCGTGCTGGGGGTAGTGTTTTAGGGTTTAGGGGAGTGCAGTGGTGTTTGTGTAGTGTAGGCGTCATGCTGGGGGTAGTGTTTAAGGGTTCAGGGTAATGCAGTGGTGTTTGTGTGGTGTGGGGGTCGTGATGTGGTAAGTGTTTTAAGGTTTAGGGTAGTGGAGTGGTGTTTGGGTAGTGTAGGGAGTCATGCTGGGGGTAGTGTTTTAGGGTTTAGGGCACTGCAGCGGCGATTGGATAGTTTAAAGGGTCGTGCTGGGGGTAGGGGTTTAGAGTAGTGCAGTGGTGTTTGTGTAGTGTAGGGGTTGTGCTGGGGTAGTGTTTTAGGGTACTGCAGTGGTGTTTGTGTGGTGCAGGGGGTCGTGCTGGGGTAAGTGTTTTAGGGTTTAGGGTAGTGCAGTGGTGCTTGGGTAGTGTAGGGGGTCATGCTAGTGGTAGTGTTTTAGGGTTTAGCGTAGTGCAGTGGTGTTTCAATAGTGTAGGGTGTAATGCTGGGGATAGTGTTTTAGGGTTTAGGGTAGTGCAGTAGGGTAGTGCAGTGGTGTTTGTGTAGGGTAGGGATAGTGTTTTAGGGTTTAGGGTAGTGCAGTTGTGTTTGGGTAGTGTAGGGTGTACTGCTGGGTGTAGTGTTTTAGGGTAGTGCCGTGGTGTTTGGGTAGGGTAGGGGTAGTGCTGGGGGTAGTGTTTTAGGGTTTAGGGTAGTGCAGTGGTGTTTGTGTAGTGTAGGGGCTCATGCTGGGGGTAGTGTTTTAGGGTTTAGGGTAGTGCAGTGGTGTTTGTGTAGTGTACAGGGTCATGCTGGGGGTAGTGTTTTAGGGTTTAGGGCAGTGCAGTGGTGTTTGGGTAGTGTAGGGGGTCATGCTAGTGGTAGTGTTTTAGAGTTTAGGGTAGTGCAGTGGTGTTTTTGTAGTGTAGGGGGCGTGCTGGAGGTAGTGTTTTAGGGTTTAGAGTAGTGCAGTGGTGTTTCAATAGTGTAGGGTGTACTGCTGGGGATAGTGTTTTAGGGTTTAGGGTAGTGCAGTTGTGTTTGGGTAGTGTAGGGGGTGTGCTGGAGGTCGTGTTTTAGGGTTTAGGGCAGTGCAGTGGTGTTTGCATAGTGTAGGGGGTCGTGCTGGAGGTAGTGTTTTAGGGTTTAGGGCAGTGCAGTGGTGTTTGTGTAGTGTAGGGGGTTGAGCCTGGGGTATTGTTTTAGGGTTTAGGGCAGTGCAGTGGTGTTTGGGTAGTGTAGGGGGTCATGCTGGGGGTAGATTTAGGGTTTACGGTAGTGCAGTGGTGTTTGTGTAGTGTAGGGGGTCGCGCTGGGGGTAGTATTCTTGGGTTTAGAGTAGTGCAGTTGTGTTTGGGTAGTGAAAGGATCGTGCTGGTTGTAGATTTAGGGTTTAGGGCAGTGCTGTGGTGTTTGTGTGGGTTATGGGGTCGTGCTAGGGGTAATGTTTTTGGGTTTAGGGTAGTGCAGTGGTGTTTGTGTAGTGTAGAGGGTCGTGCCTGGGGTAGTGTTTTAGGGTTTAGGGTAGTGCAGTGGTGTTTGTGTAGTGTAGGGGGTCGTGTTTTAGGGTTTAGGGTAGTGCCGTTGTGTTTGGGTAGTGTAGGGGTCGTGCTGGGGGTAGTCTTTTTGGGTTTAGGGTAGTGCAGTTTTGTTTGGGTAGTGAAGGGGGTCATGCTGAGGGTAGTGTTTTAGGGTTCAGGGTAGCACAGTGGTGTTTGTGTAGTATAGGGGTTCCTGCTGGTATAGTGTTTTAGGGTTTAGGGTAGTGCAGTGGTTGTGTAGCATTGGGGTTCATGCTGGGGTAGTGTTTTAGGGTTTAGGGTAGTGCAGTGGTGTTTTGGTAGTGTGGATGGTGGTGCTGGGGTAGTGTTTTAGGGTTTAGGGTAGTGTTGGGTAGTGTAGGGGGTACTGCTGGGTGTAGTGTTTAGGGTTTAGGGTAGTGCAGTGGTGTTTGTGTAGTATTGGTGGTTGTGTTTTAGGGTTTAGGGTAGTGCAGTGGTGTTGGGTAGTGTAGGTGTTCTTGCTGGGGGCAGTGTTTTAGGGTTTAGGGTAGTGCAGTGGTGTTTGTGTAGAGCAGGGGGTCTTACTGGGGGTAGTGTTTCAGGTTTTAGGGTAGTGCAGTGGTGTTTTGGTAGTGTAGGGGGTCATGCTGGGGGTAGTGTTTTAGGGTTTAGGGTAGTGCAGTGGTGTTTGTGTAGTGTAGGTGGTCATGCTGGGGGTAGATTTAGGGTTTAGGGGGAAATGCAGTGGTGTTTGGGCAGCGTAGGGGGTCATGCTGGGGGTAGTGTTTTAGGGTTTAGGGCAGTGCAGTGGTGCTTTTGTAGTGTAGGGGGTCATGCCGGGGGTAGTGTTTTAGGGTTTAGGTTAGTGCAGTGGTGCTTTTGTAGTGTAGGGGGTCATGCCGGGGGTAGTGTTTTAGGATTTAGGGTAGTGCAGTGGTGTTTGTGTAGAGTAGGTGGCTCTGGTGGGGGTAGATGTAAGGTTTACGGTAGTGCAGTGGTGTTTTGGTAGTGTAGGTGGTTGTGCTAGGGGTAATGTTTTAGGGTTTAGGGCAGTGCAGTGGTGTTTGTGTAGTGTAGGGGATCATGCTGGGGTAGTGTTTTATGGTTTAGGGTAGTGCAGTGGTGTTTGGGTAGTGTAGGGGGTAGTGCTGGGCATAGTGATTTAGGGTTTAGCGTAGTGCAGTGGTGTTTGTGAAGTGTAGGGGGTTATGCTGGGGGTAGTATTTTCGGGTTTAGGGTAGTGCAGTGGTGTTTGTGTAGGGTAGGGGTAGTGTTTTAGGGTAGGGTCGTGGTGTTTGTATAGTGTAAGGGGTTGTGCTGGGGGTAGTGTTTTTGGCTTTAGGGTAGTACAGTGGTGTTTGTGTAGTATACGGGGTCGTGCTTGGGGTGGTGTTTTAGGGTTTAGGGTAGGGCAGTGGTGTTTGTGTAGTGTAGGGATTCATGCTGGGGGTAGTGTTTTAGGGTTTAAGGTAGTGCAGTGGTGTTTTGGTAGTGTAGGGGGTCGTGCTGGGGGTAGTTGTTTAGGGTTTAGGGTAGTACAGTGGTGTTTGTGTAGTGTAGGGGGTGGTACTGGGGGTAGATTTAGGGTTTAGGATAGTTCAGTGGTGTTTGGGTAGTGTAGGGGGTCATGCTGGGGGTATGGTTTTAGGGTTTAGGGCAGTGCAATGGTGTTTGTGTAGTGTAGGGGGATGTGTTTTGGGGTTTAGGGTAGTGCAGTTGTGTTTGGGTAGTGAAGGGGATCGTGCTGGGGTAGGTTTAGGGTAGTGCAGTCGTGTTTGTGTAGTGTAGGGGGTTGTGTTTTAGGTTAGTGCAGTGGTGTTTGGGTAGTGTAGGGGGTTGTGCTGGGGGTCATGTTTTAGGGTTTAGGGTAGTGCAGTGGTGTTGGGTAGTGTAGGGGGTACTGCTGGGGGTAGTGTTTTAGGGTTTAGGGTAGTGCAGTGGTGTTTGTGTAGTATTGGGGGTAGTGTTTTAGGGTTTAGGGTAGTACAGCGGTGTTTGTGTAGTGTAGAGGGTGCTACTGGGGGTAGATTTAGGGATTAGGATAGTTCAGTGGTGTTTGGGTAGTGTAGGGGTCGTGCTGGGGGTAGGGTTTTAGGGTTTAGGGTAGTACAGTGGTGTTTGTGTTGTGGAGGGGGTCATGCTTGGGGTAGTGTTGTAGGGTTTAGGGTAGTGCAGTGGTGTTTGTGTATTGTAGGGGTTCATGCTGGGGTAGTGTTTTAGGGTTGTGCAGTGGTTTTTGTGTAGTGTAGGGGTTCGTGCTGGGGTAGATGTAGGGTTTAGGGTAGTGCAGTGGTGTTTGGGTAGTGTAGTGGGTCGTGCTGGGGGTAGTGTTTTAGGGCTTAGGGTAGTGCAGTGGTGTTTTTGTAGTGTAGGGGGTCATGCTGGAGGTAGTATTTTAGGATTTAGGGTAGTGCAGCGGTGTTTGTGTAGTGTACGTGGTTGTGCTGGGGGTTGATGTAAGGTTTAGGGTAGTGCAGTGGTGTTTGGGTAGTGTAGGGGGTCGTGCTAGGGGTAGTGTTTTTGGGTTTAGGGTAGTGCAGTTGTGTTTGTGTAGTGAAGGGGGTCGTGCTGGGGGTAGTGTTTTAGGGTTTAGGGCAGTGCAGAGGTATTTGTGTGGTGTAGGCGGTCGTGCTGGTGTAGTGTTTTAGGGTTTAGGCTAGTGCAGTGGTGTTTTGGTCGTATAGGGGGTCGGGCTGGGGGTAGTGTTTTAGGGTTGAGGGTAGTACAGTGGTGTTTGTAAAGTGTAGGGGGTGGTACTGGGGGTAGATTTACGGTTTAGGATAGTGCAGTGGTGTTTGGGTAGTGTAGGGGGTCGTGCTGGGGGTAGGGTTTTAGGGTTTAGGACAGTGCAGTGGTGTTTGGGTAGTGTAGGGGGATCGTGCTGGTGGAAGTGTTTCAGGGTTTAGGGCAGTGCAGTGGTGTTTGGGTAGTGTAGGGGGTCGGGCTGAAGTAGTTTTTAAGGGCAGTGCAGAGGTGTTTGTGTAGTGTAAGGGGTCGTGTTTTAGGGTTTAGCGTAGTGCAGTGGTGTTTGGGTAGTGTAGGGGGTCGTGCGGGGGGTAGTGTTTTTGGGTTTAGGGTAGTGCAGTTGTGTTTGTGTAGTGAAGGGGTCATGCTGGGGGTAGATTTAGGGTTTAGGGTAGTGCAGTAGTGTTTGTGTAGTGTAGGGGGTCGTGTTTTAGGGTTTAGGGTAGTGCAATAGGGTAGTGCAGTTGTATTTGTGTTGGCTAGGGATAGTGTTTTAGGGTTTAGGGTAGTGCAGTTGTGTTTGGGTAGTGTAGGGTGTACTGCTGGGGGTAGTGTTTTAGGGTAGTGCCGTGGTGTTTGGGTAGGGGTAGTGCTGGGGGTAGTGTTTTAGGGTTTATGGTTGTGCAGTGGAGTTTGTGTTGTTTAGGGGGTCATGCTGGGGATAGTGTTTTAGGGATTAGGGTAGTGCAGTGGTGTTTATGTAGTGTAGAGGGTCATGCTGGGGGTAGTGTTTTAGGGTTTAGGATAGTGCAATGGTGCTTGTGTAGTGTAGGGGGTCATGTTTTAGGGTAGTGCAGTGGTATTTGGGTAGTTAGGGGTTCAAGCTGGGTGTAGTGTTTTAGGGTTTAGGGTTGTGCAGTTGTGTTTGGGTAGTGTAGGGGGACTGCAGGGGTGTAGTGTTTTAGGGTTTAGGGTAGTGCTGTGGTGTTTGTGTAGTGTAGGGAGTCTTGCTGGGGGTAGTGTTTTAGGGTTTAGTGCAGTGGTGTTTGGGTAGTGTAGGGGGTACTGCTAGGAGTAGTGTTTTAGGGTTTAGGGTAGTGCAGTGGTGTTTGTGTAGCATTGGGGGTAGTTCTGGGGGTAGTGTTTTAGTGTTTAGGGTAGTGCAGTGGTGTTTGCGTAGTGTCGGGGTAGTGCTGGGGGTAGTGTTTTAGGGTAGTGCAGTGGTGTTTAGGTAGTGTAGGTGGTCGTGCTGGGGGTACTGTTTTAGGGTTTAGGGGAGTGCAGTGGTGTTTGTGTAGTGTAGGCATCATGCTGGGGGTAGTGTTTAAGGGTTCAGGGTAATGCAGTGGTGTTTGTGTGGTGTGGGGGTCGTGCTGTGGTATGTGTTTTAAGGTTTAGGGTAGTGGAGTGGTGTTTGGGTAGTGTAGGGAGTCATGCTAGGGGTAGTGTTTTAGGGTTTAGGGCACTGCAGCGGCGATTGGATAGTTTAAAGGGTCGTGCTGGGGTAGGGGTTTAGAGTAGTGCAGTGGTGTTTGTGTAGTGTAGGGGTCGTGCTGGGGGTAGTGTTTTAGGGTACTGCAGTGGTGTTTGTGTGGTGCAGGGGGTCATGCTGGGGTAAGTGTTTTAGGGTTTAGGGTAGTGCAGTGGTGTTTGGGTAGTGTAGGGGGTCATGCTAGTGGTATTTCCTTTGGGTTTAGGGTAGTGCAGTGGTATTTTTGTAGTGTAGGGGGCATGCTGGGGGTAGTGTTTTAGGGTTTAGGGTAGTGCAGTGGTGTTTCAATAGTGTAGGGTGTACTGCTGGGGATAGTGTTTTAGGGTTTTGGGTAGTGCAATAGGGTAGTGCAGTTGTATTTGTGTTGGCTAGGGATAGTGTTTTAGGGTTTAGGGTAGTGCAGTTGTGTTTGGGTAGTGTAGGGTGTACTGCTGGGGGTAGTGTTTTAGGGTAGTGCCGTGGTGTTTGGGTAGGGGTAGTGCTGGGGGTAGTGTTTTAGGGTTTATGGTTGTGCAGTGGTGTTTGTGTTGTTTAGGGGGTCATGCTGGGGATAGTGTTTTAGGGATTAGGGTAGTGCAGTGGTGTTTATGTAGTGTAGAGGGTCATGCTGGGGGTAGTGTTTTAGGGTTTAGGGCAGTGCAGTGGTGTTTGGGTAGTGTAGGGGGTCATGCTAGCGGTAGTGTTTTAGAGTTTAGGGTAGTGCAGTGGTGTTTTTGTGCTGTAGGGGGCGTGCTGGGGGTAGTGTTTTAGGGTTTAGGTTAGTGCAGTGGTGTTTGGGTAGTGTAGGGGGTTGTGCTGGGGGTCATGTTTTAGGGTTTAGGGTAGTGCAGTGGTGTTGGGTAGTGTAGGGGGTACTGCTGGGGGTAGTGTTTTAGGGTTTAGGGTAGTGCAGTGGTGTTTGTGTAGTATTGGGGGTAGTGTTTTAGGGTTTAGGGTAGTACAGCGGTGTTTGTGTAGTGTAGAGGGTGCTACTGGGGGTAGATTTAGGGATTAGGATAGTTCAGTGGTGTTTGGGTAGTGTAGGGGTCGTGCTGGGGGTAGGGTTTTAGGGTTTAGGGTAGTACAGTGGTGTTTGTGTAGTGGAGGGGGTCATGCTTGGGGTAGTGTTGTAGGGTTTAGGGTAGTGCAGTGGTGTTTGTGTATTGTAGGGGTTCATGCTGGGGTAGTGTTTTAGGGTTGTGCAGTGGTTTTTGTGTAGTGTAGGGGTTCGTGCTGGGGTAGATGTAGGGTTTAGGGTAGTGCAGTGGTGTTTGTGTGGTGTAGGGGGTCGTGCTAGGGGTAGTGTTTTAGGGCTTAGGGTAGTGCAGTGGTGTTTTTGTAGTGTAGGGGGTCATGCTGGAGGTAGTATTTTAGGATTTAGGGTAGTGCAGCGGTGTTTGTGTAGTGTACGTGGTTGTGCTGGGGGTTGATGAAAGGTTTAGGGTAGTGCAGTGGTGTTTGGGTAGTGTAGGGGGTCGTGCTAGGGGTAGTGTTTTTGGGTTTAGGGTAGTGCAGTTGTGTTTGTGTAGTGAAGGGGGTCGTGCTGGGGGTAGTGTTTTAGGGTTTAGGGCAGTGCAGAGGTATTTGTGTGGTGTAGGCGGTCGTGTTGGGGTAAGTGTTTTAGGGTTTAGGGAAGTGTAGTGGTGTTTGGGTAGTGTAGGGGGTCATGCTAGGGGTAGTGTTTTAGGATTTAGGGTAGTGCAGCAGTGTTTGTGTAGTGTACATGGTTGTGCTGGGGGTAGATGTAAGGTTTAGGGTAGTGTAGTGGTGTTTGGGTAGTATAGGGGATATGTTTTAAGGTTTAGGGTAGTGCAGTGGTGTTTGTGTAGTGTAGGGGATCGTGCTGGGGTAGTGTTTTATGGTTTAGGGTAGTGCAGTGGTGTTTGGGTAGTGTAGAGGGTTGTGCTGGGGTAGTGTTTAAGGGTTTAGAGTATGCAGTGGTGTTTGCGAAGTGTAGGGGGTCGTGCTGGGGGTAGTGTTTTAGGGTTTAGGGTAGTGCAGTGGTGTTTGTGTAGTGTAGGGGTTCTTGCTGGGGGTAGTGTTGTAGGGTTTAGGGTAGTGCAGTGGTGTTTGTGTAGTATAGGGGTTCGTGCTGGTGTAGTGTTTTAGGGTTCAGGCTAGTGCAGTGGTGTTTTGGTAGTATAGGGGGTCAGGCTGGGGGTAGTGTTTTAGGGTTGAGGGTAGTACAGTGGTGTTTGTGTAGTGTAGGGGGTGGTACTGGGGGTAGTGTTTTAGGGTTTAGGGTAGTGCAGTGGTGTTTGGGTAGTGTAGTGGGACGTGCTGGGGGTAGTGTTTTAGGGTTTAGGGCAGTGCAGAGGTATTTGTGTGGTGTAGGGGGTCATGCTGGGGTACGTTTTTTAGGGTTTAGGGAAGTGCAGTGGCGTTTGGGTAGTGTAGAGGGTCATGCTAGGGGTAGTGTTTTAGGGTTTAGGGTAGTGCAGTGGTGTTTTTGTAGTGTAAGGGGTCATGCTGGGTGTAGTATTTTAGGATTTAGGGTAGTGCAGCGGTGTTTGTGTAGTGTATGTGGTTGTGCTGGGGGTAGATGTAAGGTTTAGGATAGTGCAGTGGTGTTTGGGTAGTATAGGGGATATGTTTTAGGGTTTAGGGTAGTGCAGTGGTGTTTTTGTAGTGTTGGGGGTCATGCTGGGGTAGTGTTTTATGGTTTAGGGTAGTGCAGTGGTGTTTGGGTAGTGTAGAGGGTTGTGCTGGGGGTAGTGTTGAAGGGTTTAGCGTAATGCAGTGGTGTTTGCGAAGTGTAGGGGGTCGTGCTGGGGGTAGTGTTATAGGGTTTAGGGTAGTGCAGTGGTGTTTGTGTAGTGTAGGGGGTAGTATTTTAGGGTAGGGCTGTGGTGTTTATGTAGTGTAGGGGGTCATGCTGGAGGTCGTGTTTTGGGGTTTAGGGTAGTGCAGTGGTGTTTGTGTAGTGTAGGGGTTCTTGCTGGGGGTAGTGTTGTAGGGTTTAGGGTAGTGCAGTGGCGTTTGTGTAGTATAGGGGTTCGTGCTGGTGTAGTGTTTTAGGGTTTAGGCTAGTGCAGTGGTGTTTTGGTCGTATAGGGGGTCGGGCTGGGGGTAGTGTTTTAGGGTTGAGGGTAGTACAGTGGTGTTTGTAAAGTGTAGGGGGTGGTACTGGGGGTAGATTTACGGTTTAGGATAGTGCAGTGGTGTTTGGGTAGTGTAGGGGGTCGTGCTGGGGGTAGGGTTTTAGGGTTTAGGGCAGTGCAGTGGTGTTTGGGTAGTGTAGGGGGTCGGGCTGAAGTAGTTTTTAAGGGCAGTGCAGAGGTGTTTGTGTAGTGTAAGGGGTCGTGTTTTAGGGTTTAGCGTAGTGCAGTGGTGTTTGGGTAGTGTAGGGGGTCGTGCGGGGGGTAGTGTTTTTGGGTTTAGGGTAGTGCAGTTGTGTTTGTGTAGTGAAGGGGTCATGCTGGGGGTAGATTTAGGGTTTAGGGTAGTGCAGTAGTGTTTGTGTAGTGTAGGGGGTCCTGTTTTAGGGTTTAGGGTAGTGCAGTAGTGTTTGGGTAGTGTAGAGGGCTGTGCTGGGGTAGTGTTTTAGGGTAGTGCAGTGGTGTTGGGTAGTGTAGGGGGTCAAGCTGAGGGCAGTGTTTTAGGGTTTAGGGTAGTGCAGTGGTGTTTGGGTAGTATTGGGGCTAGTTCTGTGGGTAGTGCTTTAGGGTTTAGGGTAGTGCAGTGGTGTTTGTGTAGTGCAGGGGGTCAAGCTGAGGGCAGTGTTTTAGGGTTTAGGGTAGTGCAGTGGTGTTTGTGCCGTGTAGGGGATCATGCTGGGGTAGATTTAGGGTTTAGGGTAATGCACTGGTGTTTGGGTAGTGTAGGGGGTTGTGCTGCAGGTAGTGTTTTAGGGTTTAGGGCAGTGGTGTTTGTGTAGTGTAGGGGATCATGCTAGGGTTAGTGTTTTAGGGTTTAGGACAGTGCAGTGGTGTTTGGGTAATGTAGGGGGTCGTGCTGGGGATAGTGTTTTAGGGTTTAGGGCAGTGCAGTGGTGTTTGTGTGGTGTAGGGGTCATGATGGGGTATTGTTTTAGGGTTTAGGGCAATGCAGTGGTGTTTGGGTAGTGTAGGGTGTACTGCTGGGGATAGTGTTTTAGCGTTAGAGTAGTGCAGTAGGGTAGTGCAGTGGTGGTTGTGTAGTGTAGGGGGTCATGCTGGGGGTAGTGTTTTAGGGTTTAGGGTAGTGCAGTTGTGTTTGGGTAGTGTAGGGTGTACTGCTGGGGGTAGTGTTTTAGGGAAGTGCCGCGGTGTTTGGGTAGGGTAGGGGTAGTGCTGGGGGTAGTGTTTTAGGGTAGTGCAGTGGTGTTTGTGTAGTGTAGGGGGTGATGCTGGGGGTGGTGTTTTAGGGTTTAGGGTAGTGCAGTGGTGGTTGTGTAGTGTAGGGGGTCATTCTGGGGGTAGTGTTTTAGGGTTTAGGGTAGTGCAGTTGTGTTTGGGTAGTGTAGGGGGTCATGCTGGGTATTGGTTTAGGGTAGTGCAGTGATGTTTGGGTAGTATAGGGGGTTGTGCTGGGGGTAGTGTTTAAGGGGTTAGCATAGTGCGGTGGTGTTTGTGAAGTGTAGAGGGTCATGCTGGGGGTAGTGTTTTAGGGTTTGGGGTAGTGCAGTGTTTGTGTAGTGTAGGGGTAGTGTTTTTTGGGTAGGGCTGTGGTGTTTGTTTAGTGTAGGGGGTCGTGCTGGGGGTAGTGTTTTTGGGTTTAGGGTAGTACAGCGGTGTTTGTGTAGTGTAGGGAGTCGTTCTTGGGGTAGTGTTTTAGGGTTTAGTTTAGTGCAGTAGTGTTTGTGTAGAGTAGGGGGTCGTGTTTAAGGGTTTAGGGTAGTGCAGTGGTGTTTGTGTAGTATTGGGGGTAGTTCTGAGCGTAGTGTTTTAGGGTTTAGGGTAGTGCAGTGGTGTTTATGTAGTAAGGGGTCGTGCTGCGAGTAGTGATTTAGGGTTTAGGGTAGTGCAGTGGTTTTTGTGTAGTGTTGGGGGTCATGCTCGGGTAGTCTTTTGGGGTTTAGGGTAGTACAGTGGTGTTTGTGTAGTGTAGGGGTTCATGCTGGGGGTAGTGTTTTAGGGTTTAGGGTAGTACAGTGGTGTTTGTGTAGTATAGGGGTTCCTGCTGGTGTAGTGTTTTAGGGTTTAGGGTAGTGCAGTGGTGCTTGTGTAGTGTAGGGGGTCATGTTTTAGGGTAGTGCAGTGGTATTTGGGTAGTTAGGGGTTCAAGCTGGGTGTAGTGTTTTAGGGTTTAGGGTAGTGCAGTTGTGTTTGGGTTGTGTAGGGGGACTGCAGGGGGGTAGTGTTTTAGGGTTTAGGGTAGTGCTGTGGTGTTTGTGTAGTGTAGGGAGTCTTGCTGGGGGTAGTGTTTTAGGGTTTAGTGCAGTGGTGTTTGGGTAGTGTAGGGGGTACTGCTAGGGGTAGTGTTTTAGGGTTTAGGGTAGTGCAGTGCTGTTTGTGTAGCATTGGGGGTAGTTCTGGGGGTAGTGTCTTAGTGTTTAGGGTAGTGCAGTCGTGTTTGGGTAGTGTTGGGGTAGTGTTTTAGGGTAGTGCAGTGGTGTTTGGGTAGTGTATGTGGTCGTGCTAGGGGTATTGTTTTAGGGTTTAGGGGAGTGCAGTGGTGTTTGTGTAGTGTAGGCGTCATGCTGGGGGTAGTGTTTAAGGGTTCAGGGTAATGCAGTGGTGTTTGTGTGGTGTGGGGGTCGTGCTGTGGTAAGTGTTTTAAGGTTTAAGGAAGTGGAGTAGTTTTGGGTAGTGTAGGGTTTAGGGCACTGCAGCGGCGATTGGATAGTTTAAAGTGTCGTGCTTGGGGTAGGGGTTTAGAGTAGTGCAGTGGTGTTTGTGTAGTGTAGGGGTCGTGCTGGGGGTAGTGTTTTAGGGTACTGCAGTGGTGTTTGTGTGGTGCAGGGGGTAGTGCTGGGGGTAGTGTTTTAGGGTTTAGGGTAGTGCAGTGGTGTTTTTGTAGTGTAGGGGGCTTGCTGGGGTAGTGTTTTAGGGTTTAGGGTAGGGTAGTGGTGTTTCGATAGTGTAGGGTGTACTGCTGGGGATAGTGTTTTAGGGTTTAGGGTAGGGTAGTGTTTTAGGGTTTAGGGTAGTGCAGTTGTGTTTGTGTAGTGTAGGGGGTCATGTTTTATGGTTTAGGGTAGTGCCGTGGTGTTTGGGTAGTGTAGGTGTCGTGCTGGGGGTAGTCTTTTTGGGTTTAGGGTAGTGCAGTTTTGTTTGGGTAGTGAAGGGGGTCGTGCTGAGGGTAGTGTTTTAGGGTAGTACAGTGGTGTTTGGGTAGTGTTGGGGTAGTGCTGGGGGTAGTGTTTTAGGGTTTAGGGTAGTGCAGTAGGGTAGTGCAGTGGTGTTTGTGTAGGGTAGGGATAGTGTTTTAGGGTTTAGGGTAGTGCAGTTGTGTTTGGGTAGTGTAGGGTGTACTGCTGGGGGTAGTGTTTTAGGGTAGTGCCGTGGTGTTTGGGTAGGGTAGGAGTAGTGCTGGGGGTAGTGTTTTAGGGTTTAGGGTAGTGCAGTGGTGTTTGTGTAGTGTAGGGGGTCATGCTGGGGATAGTGTTTTAGGGTTTAGGGTAGTGCAGTGGTGTTTATGTAGTGTAGGGGGTCATGCTGGGGGTAGTGTTTTAGGGTTTAGGGTAGTGCAGTTGTGTTTGGGTAGTGTAGGGTGTACTGCTGGGGGTAGTGTTTTAGGGTAGTGCCGTGGTGTTTGGGTAGGGTAGGGGTAGTGCTGGGGGTAGTGTTTTAGGGTTTAGGCTAGTGCAGTGGTGTTTGTGTAGTGTAGGGGGTCATGCTGGGGATAGTGTTTTAGGGTTTAGGGTAGTGCAGTGGTGTTTATGTAGTGTAGAGGGTCATGCTGGGGGTAGTGTTTTAGGGTTTAGGGCAGTGCAGTGGTGTTTGGGTAGTGTAGGGGGTCATGCTAGCGGTAGTGTTTTAGAGTTTAGGGTAGTGCAGTGGTGTTTTTGTAGTGTAGGGGGCTTGCTGTGGTAGTGTTTTAGGGTTTAGGGTAGGGTAGTTGTGTTTCGATAGTGTAGGGTGTACTGCTGGGGATAGTGTTTTAGGGTTTAGGGTAGTGCAGTTGTGTTTGGGTAGTGTAGGGTGTACTGCTGAGGGTAGTGTTTTAGGGTTTAGGGTAGTGCAGTGGTGTTTGTGTAGTGTAGGGGGTCATGTTTTATGGTTTAGGGTAGTGCCGTGGTGTTTGGGTAGTGTAGGTGTCGTGCTGGGGGTAGTCTTTTTGGGTTTAGGGTAGTGCAGTTTTGTTTGGGTAGTGAAGGGGGTCGTGCTGAGAGTAGTGTTTTAGGGTAGTACAGTGGTGTTTGGGTAGTGTTGGGGTAGTGCTGGGGGTAGTATTTTAGGGCAGTGCAGTGGTGTTTGGGTAGTGTAGGTGGTCATGCTGGGGGTAGTGTTTTAGGGTTTAGGAGAGCGCAGTGGTGTTTGTGTAGTGTAGGCGTCATGCTGGGGGTAGTGTTTAAGGGTTCAGGGTAATGCAGTGGTGTTTGTGTGGTGTGGGGGTCGTGCTGTGGTAAGTGTTTTAAGGTTTAGGGTAGTGGAGTAGTGTTTGGGTAGTGTAGGGAGTCATGCTGGGGGTAGTGTTTTAGGGTTTAGGGCACTGCAGCGGCGATTGGATAGTTTAAAGTGTCGTGCTGGGGGTAGGGGTTTAGAGTAGTGCCGTGGTGTTTGTGTAGTGTAGGGGTCGTGCTGGGGGTAGTGTTTTAGGGTACTGCAGTGGTGTTTGTGTGGTGCAGGGGGTCATGCTGGGGTAAGTGTTTTAGGGTTTAGGGTAGTGCAGTGGTGTTTGGGTAGTGTAGGGGGTCATGCTAGTGGTATTTTTTGGGGGTTTAGGGTAGTGCAGTGGTTTTGTAGTGTAGGGGGCATGCTGGGGGTAGTGTTTTAGGGTTTAGGGTAGTGCAGTGGTGTTTCAATAGTGTAGGGTGTACTGCTGGGGATAGTGTTTTCGGGTTTTGGGTAGTGCAGTAGGGTAGTGCAGTTGTATTTGTGTTGGCTAGGGATAGTGTTTTAGGGTTTAGGGTAGTGCAGTTGTGTTTGGGTAGTGTAGGGTGTACTACTGGGGGTAGTGTTTTAGGGTAGTGCCGTGGTGTTTGGGTAGGGTAGGGGTAGTGCAGGGGGTAGTGTTTTAGGGTTTATGGTAGTGCAGTGGTGTTTATGTGGTGTAGAGGGTCATGCTGGGGGTAATGTTTTAAGGTTTAGGGCAGTGCAGTGGTGTTTGGGTAGTGTAGGGGGTCATGCTAGCGGTAGTGTTTTAGAGTTTAGGGTAGTGCAGTGGTGTTTCGATAGTGTAGGGTGTACTGCTGGGGATAGTGTTTTAGGGTTTAGGGTAGTGCAGTTTTTTTTGGTGTAGTGTAGGGTGTACTGCTGGGGGTAGTGTTTTAGGGTTTAGGGTAGTGCAGTGGTGTTTGTGTAGTGTAGGGGGTCGTGTTTTAGGGTTTAGGGTAATGCCGTGGTGTTTGGGTAGTGTAGGGGTCGTGCTGGGCGTAGTCTTTTTGGGTTTAGGGTAGTGCAGTTTTGTTTGGGTAGTGAAGGGGGTCGTGCTGAGGGTAGTGTTTTAGGGTTTAGGGTAGTACAGTGGTGTTTGTGTAGTGTAGGGGTTCAAGCTGGGGGTAGTGTTTTAGGGTTTAGGGTAGTACAGTGGTGTTTGTGTAGTATAGGGGTTCCTGCTGGTGTAGTGTTTTAGGGTTTAGGGTAGTGCAGTTGTGTTTGGGTAGTGTAGCTTGTCGTGTTGGGGGTAGTGTTTTAGGGATTAGGGTAGTGCAGTGGTGTTTATGTAGTGTAGAGGGTCATGCTGGGGGTAGTGTTTTAGGGTTTAGGATAGTGCAATGGTGCTTGTGTAGTGTAGGGGGTCATGTTTTAGGGTAGTGCAGTGGTATTTGGGTAGTTAGGGGTTCAAGCTGGGTGTAGTGTTTTAGGGTTGTGCAGTTGTGTTTGGGTAGTGTAGGGGGACTGCAGGGGTGTAGTGTTTTAGGGTTTAGGGTAGTGCTGTGGTGTTTGTGTAGTGTAGGGAGTCTTGCTGGGGGTAGTGTTTTAGGGTTTAGTGCAGTGGTGTTTGGGTAGTGTAGGGGGTACTGCTAGGAGTAGTGTTTTAGGGTTTAGGGTAGTGCAGTGGTGTTTGTGTAGCATTGGGGGTAGTTCTGGGGGTAGTGTTTTAGTGTTTAGGGTAGTGCAGTGGTGTTTGCGTAGTATCGGGGTAGTGCTGGGGGTAGTGGTTTAGGGTAGTGCAGTGGTGTTTAGGTAGTGTAGGTGGTCGTGCTGGGGGTACTGTTTTAGGGTTTAGGGGAGTGCAGTGGTGTTTGTGTAGTGTAGGCATCATGCCGGGGGTAGTGTTTAAGGGTTCAGGGTAATGCAGTGGTGTTTGTGTGGTGTGGGGGTCGTGCTGTGGTATGTGTTTTAAGGTTTAGGGTAGTGGAGTGGTGTTTGGGTAGTGTAGGGAGTCATGCTGGGGGTAGTGTTTTAGGGTTTAGGGCACTGCAGCGGCGATTGGATAGTTTAAAGGGTCGTGCTAGGGGTAGGGGTTTAGAGTAGTGCAGTGGTGTTTGTGTAGTGTAGGGGTCGTGCTGGGGGTAGTGTTTTAGCGTACTGCAGTGGTGTTTGTGTGGTGCAGGGGGTCATGCTGGGGTAAGTGTTTTAGGGTTTAGGGTAGTGCAGTGGTGTTTGGGTAGTGTAGGGGGTCATGCTAGTGGTATTTCTTTTGGGTTTAGGGTAGTGCAGTGGTATTTTTGTAGTGTAGGGTGTACTGCTGGGGATAGTGTTTTAGGGTTTTGGGTAGTGCAATAGGGTAGTGCAGTTGTATTTGTGTTGGCTAGGGATAGTGTTTTAGGGTTTAGGGTAGTGCAGTTGTGTTTGGGTAGTGTAGGGTGTACTGCTGGGGGTAGTGTTTTAGGGTAGTGCCGTGGTGTTTGGGTAGGGTAGGAGTAGTGCTGGGGGTAGTGTTTTAGGGTTTATGGTTGTGCAGTGGTGTTTGTGTTGTTTAGGGGGTCATGCTGGGGATAGTGTTTTAGGGATTAGGGTAGTGCAGTGGTGTTTATGTAGTGTAGAGGGTCATGCTGGGGGTAGTGTTTTAGGGTTTAGAGTAGTGCAGTGGTGTTTCGATAGTGTAGGGTGTACTGCTGGGGATAGTGTTTTAGGGTTTAGGGTAGTGCAGTTGTGTTTGGGTAGTGTAGGGTGTACTGCAGGGGGTAGTGTTTTAGGGTTTAGGGTAGTGCAGTGGTGTTTGTGTAGTGTAAGGGGTCGTGTTTTAGGGTTTAGGGTAATGCCGTGGTGTTTGGGTAGTGTAGGGGTCGTGCTGGGGGTAGTCTTTTTGGGTTTAGGGTAGTGCAGTTTTGTTTTTGTAGTGAAGGGGGTCGTGCTGAGGGTAGTGTTTTAGGGTTTAGGGTAGTACAGTGGTGTTTGTGTAGTGTAGGGGTTCAAGCTGGGGGTAGTGTTTTAGGGTTTAGGGTAGTACAGTGGTGTTTGTGTAGTATAGGGGTTCCTGCTGGTGTAGTGTTTTAGGGTTTAGGGTAGTGCAGTTGTGTTTGGGTAGTGTAGCTTGTCGTGCTGGGGGTAGTGTTTTAGGGTTTAGGATAGTGCAATGGTGCTTGTGTAGTGTAGGGGGTCATGTTTTAGGGTAGTGCAGTGTTATTTGGGTAGTTAGGGGTTCAAGCTGGGTGTAGTGTTTTAGGGTTTAGGGTAGTGCAGTTGTGTTTGGGTAGTGTAGGGGGACTGCAGGGGTGTGGTGTTTTAGGTTTTAGGGTAGTGCTGTGGTGTTTGTGTAGTGTAGGGAGTCTTGCTGGGGGTAGTGTTTTAGGGTTTAGTGCAGTGGTGTTTGGGTAGTGTAGGGGGTACTGCTAGGAGTAGTGTTTTAGGGTTTAGGGTAGTGCAGTGGTGTTTGTGTAGCAGTGGGGGTAGTGTTTTAGTGTTTAGGGTAGTGCAGTGGTGTTTGCGTAGTGTCGGGGTAGTGCTGGGGGTAGTGTTTTAGGGTAGTGCAGTGGTGTTTGGGTAGTGTAGGTGGTCGTGCTGGGGGTAGTGTTTTAGGGTTTTGGGGAGTGCAGTGGTGTTTGTGTAGTGTAGGCGTCCTGCTGGGGGTAGTGTTTAAGGGTTCAGGGTAATGCAGTGGTGTTTGTGTGGTGTGGGGGTCGTGATGTGGTAAGTGTTTTAAGGTTTAGGGTAGTGGAGTGGTGTTTGGGTAGTGTAGGGAGTCATGCTGGGGGTAGTGTTTTAGGGTTTAGGGCACTGCCGCGGCGATTGGATAGTTTAAAGGGTCGTGCTGGGGGTAGGGGTTTAGAGTAGTGCAGTGGTGTTTGTGTAGTGTAGGGGTTGTGCTGGGGTAGTGTTTTAGGGTACTGCAGTGGTGTTTGTGTGGTGCAGGGGGTCGTGCTGGGGTAAGTGTTTTAGGGTTTAGGGTAGTGCAGTGGTGCTTGGGTAGTGTAGGGGGTCATGCTAGTGGTAGTGTTTTAGGGTTTAGGGTAGTGCAGTGGTGTTTCAATAGTGTAGGGTGTAATGCTGGGGATAGTGGTTTAGGGTTTAGGGTAGTGCAGTAGGGTAGTGCAGTGGTGTTTGTGTAGGGTAGGGATAGTGTTTTAGGGTTTAGGGTAGTGCAGTTGTGTTTGGGTAGTGTAGGGTGTACTGCTGGGTGTAGTGTTTTAGGGTAGTGCCGTGGTGTTTGGGTAGGGTATGGGTAGTGCTGGGGGTAGTGTTTTAGGGTTTAGGGTAGTGCAGTGGTGTTTGTGTAGTGTAGGGGCTCATGCTGGGGGTAGTGTTTTAGGGTTTAGGGTAGTGCAGTGGTGTTTGTGTAGTGTACAGGGTCATGCTGGGGGTAGTGTTTTAGGGTTTAGGGCAGTGCAGTGGTGTTTGGGTATTGTAGGGGGTCATGCTAGTGGTAGTGTTTTAGAGTTTAGGGTAGTGCAGTGGTGTTTTTGTAGTGTAGGGGGCGTGCTGGAGGTAGTGTTTTAGGGTTTAGAGTAGTGCAGTGGTGTTTCAATAGTGTAGGGTGTACTGCTGGGGATAGTGTTTTAGGGTTTAGGGTAGTGCAGTTGTGTTTGGGTAGTGTAGGGTGTACTGCTGGGGGTAGTGTTTTAGGGTAGTGCCGTGGTGTTTGGGTAGTGTATGGGGTCATGCTGGAGGTCGTGTTTTAGGGTTTAGGGCAGTGCAGTGGTGTTTGCATAGTGTAGGGGGTCGTGCTGGAGGTAGTGTTTTAGGGTTTAGGGCAGTGCAGTGGTGTTTGTGTAGTGTAGGGGGTTGAGCCTGGGGTATTGTTTTAGGGTTTAGGGCAGTGCAGTGGTGTTTGGGTAGTGTAGGGGGTCATGCTGGGGGTAGATTTAGGGTTTACGGTAGTGCAGTGGTGTTTGTGTAGTGTAGGGGGTCGCGCTGGGGGTAGTATTCTTGGGTTTAGAGTAGTGCAGTTGTGTTTGGGTAGTGAAAGGATCGTGCTGGTTGTAGATTTAGGGTTTAGGGCAGTGCTGTGGTGTTTGTGTGGGTTATGGGGTCGTGCTAGGGGTAATGTTTTTGGGTTTAGAGTAGTGCAGTGGTGTTTGTGTAGTGTAGAGGGTCGTGCCTGGGGTAGTGTTTTAGGGTTTTGGGTAGTGCAGTGGTGTTTGTGTAGTGTAGGGGGTCGTGTTTTAGGGTTTAGGGTAGTGCCGTTGTGTTTGGGTAGTGTAGGGGTCGTGCTGGGGGTAGTCTTTTTGGGTTTAGGGTAGTGCAGTTTTGTTTGGGTAGTGAAGGGGGTCATGCTGAGGGTAGTGTTTTAGGGTTCAGGGTAGTACAGTGGTGTTTGTGTAGTATAGGGGTTCCTGCTGGTATAGTGTTTTAGGTTTTAGGGTTGTGCTATGGTGTTTTGGTAGTGTAGGGGTTCATGCTGGGAGTAGTGATTTAGGGTTTAGGGTAGTGCAGTGGTGTTTGTGTAGCATTGGGGTTCATGCTGGGGTAGTGTTTTAGGGTTTAGGGTAGTGCAGTGGTGTTTTGGTAGTGTGGATGGTGGTGCTGGGGTAGTGTTTTAGGGTTTAGGGTAGTGTTGGGTAGTGTAGGGGGTACTGCTGGGTGTAGTGTTTAGGGTTTAGGGTAGTGCAGTGGTGTTTGTGTAGTATTGGTGGTTGTGTTTTAGGGTTTAGGGTAGTGCAGTGGTGTTGGGTAGTGTAGGTGGTCTTGCTGGGGGCAGTGTTTTAGGGTTTAGGGTAGTGCAGTGGTGTTTGTATAGTGTAGGGGTCAAGGTGGGGGTAGTGTTTTAGGGTTTAGGGTAGTGCAGTGGTGTTTGTGTAGTGCAAGGGGTCGTGTTAGGGGTAATGTTTTAGGGTTTAGGGTAGTGCAGTGGTGTTTGTGTAGTGTAGGGGGTCGTGCTGTGGGTAGTGTTTTAGGGTTAAGGGTAGTGCAGTTGTGTTTGTGTAGTGTAGGGGGTAGTGGTTTAGGGTAGTGCTGTGGTGTTTGTGCAGTGGTTCGTGCTGGGGTAGTGGTTTAGGGTAGTGAAGCTTTGTATGTGTAGTGTAGGGGGTCTTGCTGGGGGTAGTGTTTTAGGGTTTAGGGTAGTGCAGTGGTGTTTTGGTAGTGTAGGGGGTCGTGCTGAGGTTTGTGTTTTAGGGTTTAGGGTAGTGCAGTGGTGTTTGTGTAGAGCAGGGGGTCTTACTGGGGGTAGTGTTTCAGGTTTTAGGGTAGTGCAGTGGTGTTTTGGTAGTGTAGGGGGTCATGCTGGGGGTAGTGTTTTAGGGTTTAGGGTAGTGCAGTGGTGTTTGTGTAGTGTAGGGGGTCTTACTGGGGGTAGTGTTTCAGGTTTTAGGGTAGTGCAGTGGTGTTTTGGTAGTGTAGGGGGTCATGCTGGGGGTAGTGTTTTAGGGTTTAGGGTAGTGCAGTGGTGTTTGTGTAGTGTAGGTGGTCATGCTGGGGGTAGATTTAGGGTTTAGGGGGAAATGCAGTGGTGTTTGGGCAGCGTAGGGGGTCATGCTGGGGGTAGTGTTTTAGGGTTTAGGGCAGTGCAGTGGTGCTTTTGTAGTGTAGGGGGTCATGCCGGGGGTAGTGTTTTAGGGTTTAGGTTAGTGCAGTGGTGCTTTTGTAGTGTAGGGGGTCGTGCCGGGGGTAGTGTTTTAGGATTTAGGGTAGTGCAGTGGTGTTTGTGTAGAGTAGGTGGCTCTGGTGGGGGTAGATGTAAGGTTTACGGTAGTGCAGTGGTGTTTTGGTAGTGTAGGTGGTGTGCTAGTGGTAATGTTTTAGGGTTTAGGGCAGTGCAGTGGTGTTTGTGTAGTGTAGGGGGTAGTGCTGGGCATAGTGATTTAGGGTTTAGCGTAGTGCAGTGGTGTTTGTGAAGTGTAGGGGGTTATGCTGGGGGTAGTATTTTCGGGTTTAGGGTAGTGCAGTGGTGTTTGTGTAGGGTAGGGGTAGTGTTTTAGGGTAGGGTCGTGGTGTTTGTATAGTGTAAGGGGTTGTGCTGGGGGTAGTGTTTTTGGCTTTAGGGTAGTACAGTGGTGTTTGTGTAGTATACGGGGTCGTGCTTGGGGTGGTGTTTTAGGGTTTAGGGTAGGGCAGTGGTGTTTGTGTAGTGTAGGGATTCATGCTGGGGGTAGTGTTTTAGGGTTTAAGGTAGTGCAGTGGTGTTTTGGTAGTGTAGGGGGTCGTGCTGGGGGTAGATTTAGGGTTTAGGATAGTTCAGTGGTGTTTGGGTAGTGTAGGGGGTCATGCTGGGGGTATGGTTTTAGGGTTTAGGGCAGTGCAATGGTGTTTGTGTAGTGTAGGGGGATGTGTTTTGGGGTTTAGGGTAGTGCAGTTGTGTTTGGGTAGTGAAGGGGATCGTGCTGGGGTAGGTTTAGGGTAGTGCAGTCGTGTTTGTGTAGTGTAGGGGGTTGTGTTTTAGGTTAGTGCAGTGGTGTTTGGGTAGTGTAGGGGGTTGTGCTGGGGGTCATGTTTTAGGGTTTAGGGTAGTGCAGTGGTGTTGGGTAGTGTAGGGGGTACTGCTGGGGGTAGTGTTTTAGGGTTTAGGGTAGTGCAGTGGTGTTTGTGTAGTATTGGGGGTAGTGTTTTAGGGTTTAGGGTAGTACAGCGGTGTTTGTGTAGTGTAGAGGGTGCTACTGGGGGTAGATTTAGGGATTAGGATAGTTCAGTGGTGTTTGGGTAGTGTAGGGGTCGGGCTGGGGGTAGGGTTTTAGGGTTTAGGGCAGTGCAATGGTGTTTGTGTAGTGTAGGTGGTCGTGTTTTTGGGTTTAGGGTAGTGCAGTTGTGTTTGGGTAGTGAAGGGGGTCGTGCTGGGGGTTGATTTAGGCTTTAGGGTAGTGCAGTCGTGTTTTTGTAGTGTAGGGGGTCATGTTTTAGGGTAGTGCAGTGGTGTTTGGGTAGTGTAGGGGGTTGTGCTGGGGGTAGTGTTTTAGTGTTTAGGGTAGTGCAGTGTTTGTGTAGTGGGTCATGTTTTAGAGTTTAGGGTAGTGCAGTTGTGTTTGGGTAGTGCAGCGGGTCGTGCTGGGGGTAGTGTTTTAGGGTAGTGCAGATGTGTTTGGGTAGTGTAGGGGGTACTTCTGGGGAGTAGTGTTTTAGGGTTTAGGGTAGTGCCATGGTGTTTGTGTAGTGTAAGGGGTCTTGCTGGGGGTAGTGTTTTTGGGTTTAGGGTAGTGCAGTGGTGTTTGGGTAGTGTTGGGATAGTGCTGGGGGTACTGTCTTAGGGTAGTGCAGTGGTGTTTGTGTAGTGTAGGGGTCATGCTGGGGGTAGTGTTTAAGGGTTTGGGGTAGTGAAGTGGTGTTTTTCACATGTCGGGGTTGTGCTGTGGTAAGTGTTTTAAGGTTTAGGGTAGTGGAGTGGCGTTTGGTTAGTATAGTGGGTCGTGCTGGGGGTAGTGTGTTAGGGTTTAGGGTAGTGCAGTGGTATTTATGTGGTGTAGGGGGTCGTATCAGGGATAGTGTTTTAGGGTTTAGGGTAGTGCAGTGGTGTTTGTGTAGTGTAGGGGGTTGTGCTGGGGGTAGATGTAAGGTTTAGGGTATTGCTGTGGTGTTTGGGTAGTGTAGGGGGTCGTGCTAGGGGTATTTATATAGTGTTTTGGGTAGTGCAGTGGTGTTTGTGTAGTGTAGGGGATCGTGCTGGGGTAGTGTTTTAGGGTTTAGTGTAGGGCTGTGGTATTTGTGTAGTGTAGGGGGTCGTGCTGGGGGTAGTTTTTTGGATTTATAGTAGTACAGTGGTGTTTGTGTAGTGTAGGGGTTCATGCTGGGGGTAATGTTTTAGGGTTTAGGGTACTGCAGTGGTGTTTTGGTAGTGTAGGAGGTCGTGCTGGGGGTAGTGTTTTAGGGTTTCGGGTAGTGCAGTGGTGTTTGTGTAGTGTAGGGGGTCAAGCTGGGGGTTGTGTTTTAGGGTTTCGGGTAGTGCAGTGGTGTTTCTGTAGTGTGGGGGTCATGCTGGGGGTAGATTTAGGGTTTAGGATAATGCACTGGTGTTTGGGTAGTATAGGGGTCGTGCTGCAGGTAGTGTTTTAGGGTTTAGGGCAGTGCAATGGTGTTTGTGTAGTGTAAGGTGTCATGCTGGGGGTAGTGTTTTTGGGTTAAGGGCAGTGCAGTGGAGTTTGGGTAGTGTAGGGGGTTTTGCTGGGGATAGTGTTTCAGGGTTTAGGGCAGTGCAGTGGTGTTTGTGTAGTGTAGGGGAAGTGCCAGGGGTAGTGTTTTAGGGTTTAGGGAAGTGCAGTGGTGTTTGGGTATTGTAGGGGTTTCTGCTGGGGGTAGATTTAGGGTTTAGGGTAGTGCAGTGGTGTTTGTGTAGTGTAGGGGTTGCGCTCGGGTTAGTGTTTTAGGGTTTAGGGTAGTGCAGTGGTGTTTGGGTAGTATAGGGGGTCATGCTGGGGGTAGTGTTTTAGGGTGTAGGGTAGTGCAATGGTGTTTGTGTAGTGTAGGAGGTCATGCTATGGGTAGTGTTTTAGGGTTTAGGTTAGTTTATTGGTGGTTGTGTAGTGAAGGGGGACGTGCTGGGGTAGTGTTTTAGGGTTTAGGGTAGTGTAGTTGTGTTTGGGTAGTGAAGGGGGTTGTGCTGGGTGTAGATTTAGGGTTTAGGCTAGTGCAGTCGTGTTTGTGAAGTGTAGGGGTCGTGTTTTAGGGTTTAGGGTAGTGCAGTGGTGTTTGGGTAGTGTAGGGGGTTGTGCTGGGGATAGTGTTTTAGTGTTTAGGGTAGTGCAGTGTTTGTGTAGTGGGTCATGTTTTAGGGTTTAGGGTAGTGCTGTAGTGTTTGCGTAGTGTAAGGGGTCATGCTGGGGGTAGAGTTTTAGGGTTTAGGGTAGTGCATTTATGTTTGGGTAGTGTAGGGGGTAATGCTGGGGGTAGTGTTTTAGGGTTTAGGGTTGTGCAGTGATGTTTGTGTAGTGTAGGCGGTTGTGCTGGGGGTAGTGTTTTAGCATTTATGGTAGTGCAGTGGTGTTTGGGTAGTGTAGGGGTAGTGCTGGGGGTAGTGTTTTAGAGCTTAGGGTAGTACAGTGGTGTTTGTGTAGTGGAGGGGGTCATGCTTGGGGTAGTGTTTTAGGGTTTAGGGTAGTGCAGTGGTGTTTGTGTAAAGTAGGGGTTCATGCTGGGGGGAGTGTTTTAGGGTTGAGGGTAGTGCAGTGGTGTTTGTGTAGTATAGGGGTTCATGCTGGGGTAGTGTTTTAGGGTTTAGGGTAGTGCAGTGGTGTTTTGGTAGTGTAGGGGGTCGTGCTGGGGTAGTGTTTTAGTGTTTAGGGTAGTGCAGTGGGGTTGGGTAGTGTAGAGGGTACTGCTGGGGGTAGTGTTTTTGGGTTTAGGGTAGTGCAGTGGTGATTGTGAAGTATTGGGGGTAGTCTTTTAGGGTTTAGGATAGTTCAGTGGTGTTGGGTAGGTTAGGTGGTCATGCTGGGGGTAGTGTTTTAGGGTTTAGGGTAGTGCAGTGGTGTTTATGTAGTGTAGGGGTCAAGCTGGGGGTAGTGTTTTAGGGTTTAGGGTAGTGTTTGTGTAGTGCAGGGGGTCGTGAGAGGGGTAATGTTTTAGGGTTTAGGGTAGTGCGGTGGTGTTTGGGTAGTATAGGGGGTCGTGCTGCAGGTAGTGTTTTAGGGTTTAGGGCAGTGCAGTGGTGATTGTGTAGTATTGGGGTAGTCGTTTAGGGTAGTGCAGTGGTGTTGGGTAGTGTAGGGGGTCATGCTGGGGGTAGTGTTTTAGGGTTTAGGGTAGTGCAATGGTGGTTGTGTAGTGAAGGGGGACGTGCTGGGGTAGTGTTTTAGGGTTTAGGGTAGTGTAGTTGTGTTTGGGTAGTGAATGGGGTTGTGCTGGGTGTAGATTTAGGGTTTAGGCTAGTGCAGTCGTGTTTTTGAAGTGTAGGGGGTCGTGTTTTAGGGTTTAGGGTAGTGCAGTGGTGTTTGGGTAGTGTAGGGTGTTGTGCTGGGGAGAGTGTTTTAGTGTTTAGGGTAGTGCAGTGTTTGTGTATTGGGTCATGTTTTAGGGTTTAGGGTAGTGCTGTAGTGTTTGCGTAGTGTAGGGGGTCATGCTGGGGGTAGAGTTTTAGGGTTTAGGGTAGTGCATTTATGTTTGGGTAGTGTAGGGGGTAATGCTGGCGGTAGTGTTTTAGGGTTTAGGGTAGTGCAGTGGTGTTTGGGTAGTGTAGGGGTAGTGCTGGGGGTAGTGTTTTAGAGCTTAGGGTAGTACAGTGGTGTTTGTGTAGTGGAGGGGGTCATGCTTGGGGTAGTGTTTTGGGGTTTAGGGTAGTGCAGTGGTGTTTGTGTAAAGTAGGGGTTCATGCTGGGGGAGTGTTTTAGGGTTGAGGGTAGTGCAGTGGTGTTTTTGTAGTATAGGGGTTCATGCTGGGGTAGTGTTTTAGGGTTTAGGGTAGTGTAGTGGTGTTTTGGTAGTGGAGGGGGTCGTGCTGGGGTAGTGTTTTAGTGTTTAGGGTAGTGCAGTGAGGTTGGGTAGTGTAGAGGGTACTGCTGGGGGTAGTGTTTTGGGGTTTAGGGTAGTGCAGTGGTGATTGTGAAGTATTGGGGGTAGTCTTTTAGGGTTTAGGATAGTTCAGTGGTGTTGGGTAGGTTAGGTGGTCATGCTGGGGGTAGTGTTTTAGGGTTTAGGGTAGTGCAGTGGTGTTTGTGTAGTGTAGGGGGTCATGCTGGGGGTAGATTTAGGGTTTAGGGTAGTGGATGGGTGTTTATGTAGTGTAGGGGTCAAGCTGGGGGTAGTGTTTTAGGGTTTAGGGTAGTGCAGTGGTGTTTGTGTAGTGCAGGGGGTCGTGAGAGGGGTAATGTTTTAGGGTTTAGGGTAGTGCGGTGGTGTTTGTGTAGTGTAGGGGGTCAAGCTGGGGGTTGTGTTTTAGGGTTTAGGGAAGTGCAGTGGTGTTTCTGTAGTGTGGGGGTCATGCTGGGGGTAGATTTAGGGATTAGAGTAATGCACTGGTGTTTGGGTAGTATAGGGGGTCGTGCTGCAGGTAGTGTTTTAGGGTTTAGGGCAGTGCAGTGGTGTTTGTGTAGTGTAGGGGGTCATGCTGGGGGTAGTGTTTTAGGGTTAAGGGCAGTGCAGTGGTGTTTGGGTAGTGTAGGGGGTTGTGCTGGGGATAGTGTTTCAGGGTTTAGGGCAGTGCAGTGGTGTTTTTGTAGTGTAGGGGAAGTGCCGGTGGTAGTGTTTTAGGGTTTAGGGCAGTGCAGTGGTGTTTGGGTATTGTAGGGGTTTGTGCTGGGGGTAGATTTAGGGTTTAGGGTAGTGCAGTGGTGTTTGTGTAGAGCAGGGGTTGCGCTCGGGTTAGTGTTTTAGGGATTAGGGTAGTGCAGTGGTGTTTGGGTAGTATAGGGCGTCATGCTGGGGGTAGTGTTTTAGGGTTTAGGGTAGTGCAATGTTGTTTGTGTAGTGTAGGAGGTCACGCTGGGGGTAGTGTTTTAGGGTTTAGGTTAGTTTAGTGGTGGTTGTGTAGTGAAGGGGATGTGCTGGGGTAGTGGTTTAGGGTAGTGTAGTTGTGTTTGGATAGTGAAGGGGGTCGTGCTGGGTGTATATTTAGGGTTTAGGCTAGTGCAGTCGTGTTTGTGAAGTGTAGGAGGTCGTGTTTTAGGGTTTAGGGTAGTGCAGTGGTGTTTGGGTAGTGTAGGGGGTTGTGCTGGGGATAGTGTTTAAGTGTTTAGGGTAGTGCAGTGTTTGTGTAGTGGGTCATGTTTTAGGGTTTAGGGTAGTGCTGTGGTGTTTGGATAGTGTAGGGGGTCATGCTGGGGGTAGAGTTTTAGGGATTATGGTAGTGCATTTATGTTTCGGTAGTGTAGCGGGTAATGCTGGGGGTAGTGTTTTAGGGTTTAGGGTAGTGCAGTGATGTTTGTGTAGTATTGGGGGTAGTTCTGGTGGTAGTGTTTTAGGTTTCGGGTAGTGCAGCAGTGTTTGGGTAGTGTAGGGGTAGTGCTGGGGGTTGTGTTTTAGTGGTTACGGTAGTGCAGTGGTATTTGTGTAGTGTAGGGGGTCATGCTGGGTGTAGGTTTAGGATAGTGCATTGGTGTTTGTAAATTGTACGGGGTCGCGCTGGGGGTATTGTTTTAGAGTTTAGGGTAATGCAGTGGTGATTGGGTAGTTTAGGGGTCGTGCTGGGGCTAGGGGTTTAGAGTAGTGCAGTGATGTTTGTGTAGTGTAGGGGGTCGTCCTGAGGGTAGTGTTTTAGGGTTTAGGGTAGTGCAGTGGTGTTTGTGTAGTAAGGGGTCATGCTGGGGGTTGTGTTTTAGGTTTCGGGTAGTGCAGCAGTGTTTGGGTAGTGTAGGGGTAGTGCTGGGGGTTGTGTTTTAGTGGTTACGGTAGTGCAGTGGTATTTGTGTAGTGTAGGGGGTCATGCTGGGTGTAGGTTTAGGATAGTGCATTGGTGTTTGTGATTTGTACGGGGTCGCGCTGGGGTAGTGTTTTAGAGTTTAGGGTAATGCAGTGGTGATTGGTTAGTTTAGCGGTCGTGCTGGGGGTAGTGGTTTAGAGTAGTGCAGTGATGTTTGTGTAGTGTAGGGGTCGTGCTGGGGGTAGTGTTTTAGGGTAGTGCAGTGGTGTGTGTGTGGTGTAGGGGTCATGCTGGGGTAAGTGATTTAGGGTTTAGGGTAGTGCTGTGGTGTTTGTGTGGTGTAGGGGTTCATGCTGGGGTAAGTGTTTTAGGGTTTAGGGTAGTGCAGTGGTGTTTGGGTAGTGTAGGTGGTCGTGCTAGGGGTAATGTTTTAGGGTTTAGGGTAATGCAGTGGTGTTTGTGTAATGTAGGGGATCATGCTGGGATAGTGTTTTAGGGTTTAGGGTAGTGCAGTGGTCTTTGGGTAGTGTAGGGTGTACAGCTGGGGTAGTGTTTTAGTGTTTAGGGTAGTGCAGTAGGGTAGTGCAGTGGTGTTTGTGTAGTGTAAGGTGTGCTGCTGGGGGTAGTGCTTTTGGGTAGTGCCGTGGTGTTTGGATAGTGTAGGGGTAGTTCTCGAGGTAGTGTTTTAGGGTAGTTCAGTGGTGCTTGTGTGGTGTAGGGTGTCGTGCTGTGGTAAGTGTTTTAGGGTTTAGGGTAGTGCAGTGGTGTTTGGGTAGTGTAGGGGGTCATGCTGGGAGTAATGTTTTAGGGTTTAGGGTAGTGCAGTGGAGTTTTTGTAGTATGGGGGATGTGCTGGGGATAGTGTATTAGGGTTTAGGGTAGTGCAATTGTGTTTGGGTAGTGTAGGGTGTACTGCTGGGGGTAGTGCAGTGGTGTTTGGGTAGTGTAGGGTTCGGGCTGGGGGTAGTGTTTTAGGGTAGTGCAGTGGTATTTGTGTAGTGTAGGGGGTCGTGCTGGGGTAAGTGTTTGAGGGTTTAGGGTGGTGCAGAGGTGTTTGGGTAGTGTAGTGGGTCGTGCTAGGGGTAGTGTTTTAGGGTTTAGGGTAGTGCATTGGTGTTTTTGTAGTGTAGGGGGACGTGCAGGGGGTAGTGTTTTAGGGATTAGGGTAGTGCAGTGGTGTTTGTGTACTGTAGGGGGTTGTGCTGGGGGTAGATATAATGTTTAGGGTAGTGCAGTGGTGTTTGGGTAGTGTAGGGATTTGTGCTGTGGTAGTGTTTTAGTGATTAGGGTAGTGCAGTGGTGTTTGGGTAGTGCAGGTGTAGTGCTGGGGATAGTGTTTTAGGGTAGTGCAGTGGTGTTTGTGTAGTGTTGTGGGTTGTGCTGGGGTAGTGATTTAGCATTTAGGGTAGTGCAGTGGTGTTTGGGTAGTGTAGGGGTAGTGCTGGGGGTAGTGTTTTAGGGCTTAGGGTAGTACAGTTGTATTTGTGTAGTGGAGGGGGTCATGCTTGGGGTAGTGTTTTAGGGTTTAGGGTAGTGCAGTGGTGTTTTTGTAATATAGGGGTTCATTCTGGGGTAGTGTTTTATGGTTTAGGATAGTGCAGTGGTGTTTTGGTAGTGTAGGGGGTCGTGCTGGGGTGGTGTTTTAGTGTTTAGGGTAGTTCAGTCGGGTTGGCTAGTGTAGAGGGTACTGCTGGGGGTAGTGTTTTGGGTAGTGCAGTGCTGATTGTGTAGTATTGGGTGTAGTCTTTTAGGGTTTAGGATAGTGCAGTGGTGTTGGGTAGTGTAGGTGGTCATGCAGGGGGTAGTGTTTTAGGGTTTAGGGTAGTGCAGTGGTGTTTGTGTAGTGCAGGGTTTCATGCTGGGGTAATGTTTTAGGGTTTAGGGTAGTGCGGTAGTGTTTGTGTAATGTAGGGGCTCGTGCTGTGGGTAGTGTTTTAGGGTTGAGGGTAGTGCAGTGGTGTTTGTGTAGTATAGGGGTTCATGCTGGGTTAGTGTTTTAGGTTTTAGGGTAGTGCAGTGGCGTTTTGGTAGTGTAGGGTGTCATGCTGGGGTAGTGATTTAGTGTTTAGGGTAGTGCAGTGGGGTTGGGTAGAATAGAGGGTACTGCTGGGGGTAGTGGTTTGGGGTTTAGGGTAGTGCAGTGGTGATTGTGTAGTATTGCGGGTAGTCTTTTAGGGTTTAGGATAGTGCAGTGGTGTTTGTGTAGTGTAGGGGTCAAGCTGGGGGTAGTTTTTTAGGGTTTAGGGTAGTGCAGTGGTGTTTGTGTAGTGCAGGGGGTCGTGAGAGGGGTAATGTTTTAGGGTTTAGGGTAGTGTGGAAGTGTTTGTGTAGTGTAAGGGGTCGTGATGGGGGTAGTGTTTTAGGGTTAAGGGTAGTGAAGTTGTGTTTGTGTAGTGTAGGGGGTAGTGGTTAGAGTAGTGCTGTGGTGTTAGTATAGTGTGTCGTGCTAGAGGCAGTATTTTAGGGTTTAGGGTAGTACAGTGGTGTTTGGGTTGTATAGGGGGTCATGCTTTGGGTAGTGTTTTTGGGTTTAGGGTAGTGCAGTTGTGTTTGGGTACTGAAGGGGTTCGTGCTGGGGGTAGTATGTTAGGGTTTAGGGTAGTGCAGTGGTGTTTGTGTAGTGTAAAGGGTCATGCTGGGGGTAGTGTTTTAGGGTTTAGGGTAGTGCAGTGGTGTTTGTGTAGTGTAAGGGGTCGTGTTTTAGGATTTAGGGTAGTGCAGTGGTGTTTGGGTAGTGTAGGGGGTTGTGATGGGGGTAGATGTAATGTTTAGGGTAGTGCAGTGGTGAAAGGGTAGTGTAGGGGGTCGTGCTGAGGGTAGTGTTTTAGGGTTTAGGGTAGTGCAGTGGTGTTTGTGTAGTGTAGGGGGTTGTGCTGTGGTAGATGTAATGTTTAGGGTAGTGAAGTGGTGTTTGGGTAGTGTAGGGGGTTGTGCTGGGGGTAGTGTTTTAGGGTTTAGGGTAGTGCAGTGGTGTTGGGTACTGTAGGGGGTACTGCTGGGGGTAGTGTTTTTGGGTTTAGGGTAGTGCAGTGGTGTTTGTGTAGTATTGGGGGTAGTGTTTTAGGGTTTAGGGTAGTACAGTCGTGTTTGTGTAGTGTAGGGGGTGGTACTGGGGGTAGATTTAGGTATTAGGATAGTTCAGTGGTGTTTGGGTAGTGTAGGGGGTCGTGCTGGTGGTAGGGTTTTAGGGTTTAGGGCAGTGCAATGGTGTTTGTGTAGTGTAGGGGTCTTGTTTTTGGGTTTAGGGTAGTGCAGTTGTGTTTGGGTAGTGAATGGGGCCGTGCTGGGGGTTGATTTAGGCTTTAGGGTAGTGCAGTCGTGTTTGTGTAGGGTAGGGGGTCGTGTTTTAGGGTAGTGCAGTGGTGTTTGGGTAGTGTAGGGGGTTGTGCTGGGGGTAGTGTTTTAGTGTTTAGGGTAGTGCAGTCTTGTTTGTGTAGTGGGTCCTGTTTTAGAGTTTAGGGTAGTGCAGTGGTGTTCGGGTAGTGTGGGGGGTCATGCTGGTAGAAGTGTTTTAGGGTTTATGGTAGTGCAGTGGTGTTTGTGTAGTGTAGCTTGTCGTGCTGGGGCTAGTGTTTTAGGGTTTAGGATAGTGCAGTGGTGCTTGTGTAGTGTAGGTGGTCGTGTTTTAGGGTAGTGCAGTGGTATTTGGGTAGTGTAGGATTCATGCTGGGGGAAGTGTTCTAGGGTTTAGTGTAGTGCAGATGTGTTTGGGTAGTGTAGGGGGTACTGCTGGGGAGTAGTGTTTTAGGGTTTAGGGTAGTGCCGTGGTGTTTGTATAGTGTAAGGGGTCTTGCTGGGGGTAGTGTTTTTGGGTTTAGTGTAGTGGTGTTTGGGTAGTGTAGGGGGTACTGCTGGGGGTAGAGTTATAGGGATTAGGGTAGTGCAGTGCTGTTTGGGTAGTGTTGAGGTAGTGCTGGGGGTACTGTCTTAGGGTAGTGCAGTAGTGTTTGGGTAGTGAGGTGGTCGTGTTGGAGGTAGTGTTTTAGGGTTTAGGGTAGTGCCGTGGTGTTTGTATAGTGTAAGGGGTCTTGCTGGGGGTAGTGTTTTTGGGTTTAGTGTAGTGGTGTTTGGGTAGTGTAGGGGGTCATGCTGGGGGTTGTGTTTTAGGGTTTAGGGTAGTGCAGTGGTGTTTGTGTAGTGTAGGGGTCATGCTGGAGGTACTGTTTAAGGGTTTGGGGTAGTGCAGTGGTGTTTTTCTCATGTCGGGTCGTGCTGTGGTAAGTGTTTTAAGGTTTAGGGTAGTTGAGTGGTGTTTGGTTAGTATAGTGGGTCATGCTGGGGGTAGTGTGTTAGGGTTTAGGATAGTGCAGTGGAATTTTTGTGGTGTAGGGGGTCGTGTAGGGGATAGTGTTTTAGGGTTTAGGGTGGTGCAGTGTTGTTTGTGTAATGTAGGGGGTTTTGCTGGGGGTAGATGTAAGGTTTAGGGTATTGCAGTGTAGGGGTCGTGCTAGGGGTATTTATTTAGTGTTTTGGGTAGTGCAGTAGTGTTTATGTAGTGTAGGGGATCATGCTGGGGTAGTGTTTAAGGGTTTACGGTAGTGCAGTGGTGTTTTGGTATTGTAGGGGGTCGTGCCTCGGGTAGTGTTTTAGTGTTTAGTGTAGGGCTGTGGTATTTGTGTAGTGTAGGGGGTCATGCTGGAGGTCATTTTTTTGCGTTTAGGGTAGTACAGTGGTGTTTGTGTAGTGTAGGGGTTCATGCTGGGGGTAGTGTTTTAGGGTTTAGGGTAGTGCAGTGGTGTTTGTGTAGTGTAGGGGGTCAAGCTGGGGGTAGTGTTTTAGGGTTTAGGGAAGTGCAGTGGTGTTTCTGTAGTGTGGGGGTCATGCTGTGTGTAGATTTAGGGTTTAGGGTAATGCACTGGTGTTTGGGTAGTATAGGGGGTCATGCTGCAGGTAGTGTTTTAGGGTTTAGGGCAGTGCAGTGGTGTTTGTGTAGTGTAGGGGGTCATGCTGGGGGTAGTGTTTTAGGGTTAAGGGCAGTGCAGTGGTGTTTGGGTAGTGTGGGGGTTGTGCTGGGGATAGTGTTTGAGGGTTTAGGGCAGTGCAGTGGTGTTTGTGTAATGTAGGGGAAGTGCCGGGGGTAGTGTTTTAGGGTTTAGGGCAGTGCAGTGGTGTTTGGGTATTGTAGGGGTTTGTGCTGGGGGTAGATTTGGGGTTTAGGGTAGTGCAGTGGTGTTTGTGTAGTGTAGGGGGTTGTGCTGGGGGTACATGTAAGGTTTAAGGTATTGCAGTGGTGTTTGGGTAGTGTAGGGGGTCATGCTAGGGGTATTGTTTTAGTGTTTTGGGTAGTGCAGTGGTGTTTGTGTAGTCTAGGGGATCGTGCTGGGGTAGTGTTTTAGGGTTCAGGGTAGTGCAGTGGTGTTTTGGTAGTGTAGGGGGTCGTGCTGGGGTAGTGTTTTAGGGTTTAGGGTAGTGCAGTGGTGTTGGGTAGTGTAGGGGGTACTGCTGGGGGTAGTGTTTTAGGGTTTATGGTAGTGCAGTGGTGTTTGTGTAGTATTGGGGGTAGTGTTTTAGGGTTTAAGGTAGTACAGTGTTGTTTGTGTAGTGTAGGGGGTGGTACTGGGGGTAGATTTAGGGATTAGGATAGTTCAGTGGTGTTTGAGTAGTGTAGGGGGTCGTGCTGGGGGTAGGGTTTTAGGGTTTAGGGCAGTGCATTGGTGTTTGTGTAGTGTAGGTGGTCGTGTTTTTGGGTTTAGGGTAGTGCAGTTGTGTTTGGGTAGTGAAGGGGTCATGCTGGGGGTTGATTTAGGCTTTAGGGTAGTGCAGTCGTGTTTGTGTTGTATAGGGGGTCATGTTTTAGGGTAGTGCAGTGGTGTTTTGGTAGTATAGGGGGTTGTGCTGGGGGTAGTGTTTTAGTGTTTAGGGTAGTGCAGTGTTGTTTGTGTAGTGGGTCATGTTTTAGAGTTTAGGGTAGTGCAGTGGTGTTTGGGTAGTGCAGCGGGTCATGCTGGGGGTAGTGTTTTAGGGTAGTGCAGTGGTGTTTGGGTAGTGTAGGGGGTCATGCTGGGAGTAGTGTTTTAGGGTTTATGGTAGTGCAGTGGTGTTTGTGTAGTGTAGCTTGTCGTGCTGGGGCTAGTGTTTTAGGGTTTAGGATAGTGCAGTGGTGCTTGTGTAGTGTAGGTGGTCGTGTTTTAGGGTAGTGCAGTGGGATTTGGGTAGTGTAGGGGTTCATGCTGGGGGTAGTTTTTTAGGGTTTAGGGTAGTGCAGATGTGTTTGGGTAGTGTAGGGGGTACTGCTGGGGAGTAGTGTTTTAGGGTTTAGGGTAGTGCCGTGGTGTTTGTGTAGTGTAAGGGGTCTTGCTGGGGGTAGTGTTTTTGGGTTTAGGGTAGTGCAGTGGTGTTTGGTTAGTATAGTGGGTCGTGCTGGGGGTAGTGTGTTAGGGTTTAGGGTAGTGCAGTGGTATTTTTGTGGTGTAGGGGGTCGTGTCGGGGATAGTGTTTTAGGGTTTAGGTTAGTGCAGTGTTGTTTGTGTAGTGTAGGGGTTTGTGCTGGGGGTGGATGTAAGGTTTAGGGTATTGCAGTGGTGTTTGCGTAGTGTAGGGGGTCGTGCTAGGGGTATTTATTTTGTGTTTTGGGTAGTGCAGTGGTGTTTGTGTAGTGTAGGGGATCGTGCTGGGGTAGTGTTTTAGGGCTTAGGGTAGAGCAGTGGTGTTTTGGTATTGTAGGGGTCATGCTGGGGGTACTGTTTAAGGGTTTGGGGTAGTGCAGTGGTGTTTTTCTCGTGTTGGAGTCGTGCTGTGGTAAGTGATTTAAGGTTTAGGGTAGTGGAGTGGTGTTTGGTTCGTATAGTGGGTCATGCTGGGGGTAGTGTGTTAGGGTTTAGGGTAGTGCAGTGGTATTTTTGTGGTGTAGGGGGTCGTGTCGGGGATAGTGTTTTAGGGTTTAGGTTAGTGCAGTGTTGTTTGTGTAGTGTAGGGGGTTGTGCTGGGGGTGGATGTAAGGTTTAGGGTATTGCAGTGGTGTTTGGGTAGTGTAGGGGGTCGTGCTAGGGGTATTTATTTTGTGTTTTGGGTAGTGCAGTGGTGTTTGTGTAGTGTAGGGGATCGTGCTGGGGTAGTGTTTTAGGGCTTAGGGTAGAGCAGTGGTGTTTTGGTATTGTAGGGGGTCGTGCCTGGGGTAGTGTTTTAGGGTTTAGTGTAGGGCTGTGGTATTTGTGTAGTGTAGGGGGTCGTGCTGGGGGTAGTTTTTTTGGGTTTATGGTAGTACAGTGGTGTTTGTGTAGTGTAGGGGTTCATGCTGGGGGTAGTGTTTTAGGGTTTAGGGTAGTGTAGTGGTGTTTTGGTAGTGTAGGAGGTCGTGCTGGGGGTAGTGTTTTAGGGTTTAGGGTAGTACAGTGGTGTTTGTGTAGTGTAGGGGGTCAAGCTGGGGGTTGTGTTTTAGGGTTTAGGGAAGTGCAGTGGTGTTTCTGTAGTGTGGGGATCATGCTGGGGGTAGATTTAGGGTTTAGGGTAATGCACTGGTGTTTGGGTAGTAAAGGGGGTCGTGCTGCAGGTAGTGTTTTAGGGTTTAGGGCAGTGCAGTGGTGTTTGTGTAGTGTAGGGGGTCATGCTGGGGGTAGTGTTTTAGGGTTAAGGGCAGTGCAGTGGTTTATGGGTAGTGTAGGGAGTTGTGCTGGGGATAGTGTTTCAGGGTTTAGGGCAGTGCAGTGGTGTTTGTGTAGTGTAGGGGAAGTGCCGGGGGTAGTGTTTTAGGGTTTAGGGCAGTGCAGTGGTGTTTGGGTATTGTAGGGGTTTGTGCTGGGGTAGATTTAGGGTTTAGGGTAGTGCAGTGGTGTTTGTGTAGTGTAGGGGTTGCGCTCGGGTTAGTGTTTTAGGGTTTAGGGTAGTGCAGTGGTGTTTGGGTAGTATAGGGGGTCATTCTGGGGGTAGTGTTTTAGGGTTTAGGGTAGTGCAATGGTGTTTGTGTAGTGTAGGAGGTCACGCTGGGGGTAGTGTTTTAGGGTTTAGGTTAGTTTAGTGGTGGTTGTGTAGTGAAGGGGGACGTGCTGGGGTAGTGTTTTAGGGTTTAGGGTAGTGTAGTTGTGTTTGGGTAGTGAAGGGGGTCGTGCTGGGTGTAGATTTAGGGTTTAGGCTAGTGCAGTCGTGTTTGTGAAGTGTAGGGGGTAGTGTTTTAGGGTTTAGGGTAGTGCAGTGGTGTTTGGGTAGTGTAGGGGGTTGTGCTGGGGATAGTGTTTTAGTGTTTAGGGTAGTGCAGTGTTTGTGTAGTGGGTCATGTTTTAGGGTTTAGGGTAGTGCTGTGGTGTTTGGGTAGTGTAGGGGGTCATGCTGGGGGTAGAGTTTTAGGGTTTAGGGTAGTGCATTTATGTTTGGGTAGTGTAGGGGTAATGCTGGGGGTAGTGTTTTAGGGTTTAGGGTAGTGCAGTGATGTTTGTGTAGTATTGGGGGTAGTTCTGGTGGTAGTGTTTTAGGTTTCGGGTATTGCAGCAGTGTTGGGTTAGTGTAGGGGTTGTGCTGGGGGTTGTGTTTAAGTGGTTACGGTAGTGCAGTGGTATTTGGGTAGTGTAGGGGGTCATGCTGGGTGTAGGTTTAGGATAGTGCATTGGTGTTTGTAAATTGTACGGGGTCGCGCTGGGGGTAGTGTTTTAGAGTTTAGGGTTATGCAGTGGTGATTGGGTAGTTTAGGGGTAGTGCTGGGAGTAGGGGTTTAGAGTAGTGCAGTGATGTTTGTGTAGTGTAGGGGGTCGTCCTGAGGGTAGTGTTTTAGAGTTTACGGTAGTGCAGTGGTGTTTGTGTAGTAAGGGGTCGTGCTAGGGGTAATGTTTTAGGGTTTAGGGTAGGGCAGTGGTGTTTTTGTAGTGTAGGGGGACGTGCTGGGGATTGTGTATTAGGGTTTAGGGTAGTGCAATTGGGTAGTGTAGGGCAGTGCAGTGGTGTTTGTGTAATGTAGGGGATCATGCTGGGATAGTGTTTTAGGGTTTAGCGTAGTGCAGTGGTATTTGGGTAGTGTAGGGGGTCATGCTAGCTGTAGTGTTTTAGAGTTTAGGGTAGTGCAGTGGTGTTTTTGTAGTGTAGGGGGCTTGCTGGGGTAGTGTTTTAGGGTTTAGGGTAGGGTAGTGGTGTTTCGATAGTGTAGGGTGTACTGCTGGGGATAGTGTTTTAGGGTTTAGGGTAGTGCAGTTGTGTTTGGGTAGTGTAGGGTGTACTGCTGGGGGTAGTGTTTTAGGGTTTAGGGTAGTGCAGTTGTGTTTGTGTAGTGTAGGGGGTCATGTTTTATGGTTTAGGGTAGTGCCGTGGTGTTTGGGTAGTGTAGGTGTCGTGCTGGGGGTAGTCTTTTTGGGTTTAGGGTAGTGCAGTTTTGTTTGGGTAGTGAAGGGGGTCGTGCTGAGGGTAGTGTTTTAGGGTAGTACAGTGGTGTTTGGGTAGTGTTGGGGTAGTGCTGGGGGTAGTGTTTTAGGGTTTCGGGTAGTTCAGTAGGGTAGTGCAGTGGTGTTTGTGTAGGGTAGGGATAGTGTTTTAGGGTTTAGGGTAGTGCAGTTGTGTTTGGGTGGTGTAGGGTGTACTGCTGGGGGTAGTGTTTTAGGGTAGTGCCGTGGTGTTTGGGTAGGGTAGGGGTAGTGCTGGGGGTAGTGTTTTAGGGTTTAGGCTAGTGCAGTGGTGTTTGTGTAGTGTAGGGGGTCATGCTGGGGATAGTGTTTTAGGGTTTAGGGTAGTGCAGTGGTGTTTATGTAGTGTAGAGGGTCATGCTGGGGGTAGTGTTTTAGGGTTTAGGGCAGTGCAGTGGTGTTTGGGTAGTGTAGGGGGTCATGCTAGCGGTAGTGTTTTAGAGGTTAGGGTAGTGCAGTGGTGTTTTTGTAGTGTAGGGGGCTTGCTGGGGTAGTGTTTTAGGGTTTAGGGTAGGGTAGTTGTGTTTCGATAGTGTAGGGTGTACTGCTGGGGATAGTGTTTTAGGGTTTAGGGTAGTGCAGTTGTGTTTGGGTAGTGTAGGGTGTACTGCTGAGGGTAGTGTTTTAGGGTTTAGGGTAGTGCAGTGGTGTTTGTGTAGTGTAGGGGGTCATGTTTTATGGTTTAGGGTAGTGCCGTGGTGTTTGGGTAGTGTAGGTGTCGTGCTGGGGGTAGTCTTTTTGGGTTTAGGGTAGTGCAGTTTTGTTTGGGTAGTGAAGGGGGTCGTGCTGAGAGTAGTGTTTTAGGGTAGTACAGTGGTGTTTGGGTAGTGTTGGGGTAGTGCTGGGGGTAGTATTTTAGGGCAGTGCAGTGGTGTTTGGGTAGTGTAGGTGGTCATGCTGGGGGTAGTGTTTTAGGGTTTAGGAGAGCGCAGTGGTGTTTGTGTAGTGTAGGCGTCATGCTGGGGGTAGTGTTTAAGGGTTCAGGGTAATGCAGTGGTGTTTGTGTGGTGTGGGGGTCGTGCTGTGGTAAGTGTTTTAAGGTTTAGGGTAGTGGAGTAGTGTTTGGGTAGTGTAGGGAGTCATGCTGGGGGTAGTGTTTTAGGGTTTAGGGCACTGCAGCGGCGATTGGATAGTTTAAAGTGTCGTGCTGGGGGTAGGGGTTTAGAGTAGTGCCGTGGTGTTTGTGTAGTGTAGGGGTCGTGCTGGGGGTAGTGTTTTAGGGTACTGCAGTGGTGTTTGTGTGGTGCAGGGGGTCATGCTGGGGTAAGTGTTTTAGGGTTTAGGGTAGTGCAGTGGTGTTTGGGTAGTGTAGGGGGTCATGCTAGTGGTATTTTTTGGGGGTTTAGGGTAGTGCAGTGGTGTTTTTGTAGTGTAGATGGCATGCTGGGGGTAGTGTTTTAGGGTTTAGGGTAGTGCAGTGGTGTTTCAATAGTGTAGGGTGTACTGCTGGGGATAGTGTTTTCGGGTTTTGGGTAGTGCAGTAGGGTAGTGCAGTTGTATTTGTGTTGGCTAGGGATAGTGTTTTAGGGTTTAGGGTAGTGCAGTTGTGTTTGGGTAGTGTAGGGTGTACTACTGGGGGTAGTGTTTTAGGGTAGTGCCGTGGTGTTTGGGTAGGGTAGGGGTAGTGCAGGGGGTAGTGTTTTAGGGTTTATGGTAGTGCAGTGGTGTTTATGTGGTGTAGAGGGTCATGCTGGGGGTAATGTTTTAAGGTTTAGGGCAGTGCAGTGGTGTTTGGGTAGTGTAGGGGGTCATGCTAGCTGTAGTGTTTTAGAGTTTAGGGTAGTGCAGTGGTGTTTCGATAGTGTAGGGTGTACTGCTGGGGATAGTGTTTTAGGGTTTAGGGTAGTGCAGTTTTTTTGGGTGTAGTGTAGGGTGTACTGCTGGGGGTAGTGTTTTAGGGTTTAGGGTAGTGCAGTGGTGTTTGTGTAGTGTAGGGGGTCGTGTTTTAGGGTTTAGGGTAATGCCGTGGTGTTTGGGTAGTGTAGGGGTCGTGCTGGGCGTAGTCTTTTTGGGTTTAGGGTAGTGCAGTTTTGTTTGGGTAGTGAAGGGGGTCGTGCTGAGGGTAGTGTTTTAGGGTTTAGGGTAGTACAGTGGTGTTTGTGTAGTGTAGGGGTTCAAGCTGGGGGTAGTGTTTTAGGGTTTAGGGTAGTACAGTGGTGTTTGTGTAGTATAGGGGTTCCTGCTGGTGTAGTGTTTTAGGGTTTAGGGTAGTGCAGTTGTGTTTGGGTAGTGTAGCTTGTCGTGTTGGGGGTAGTGTTTTAGGGTTTAGGATAGTGCAATGGTGCTTGTGTAGTGTAGGGGGTCATGTTTTAGGGTAGTGCAGTGGTATTTGGGTAGTTAGGGGTTCAAGCTGGGTGTAGTGTTTTAGGGTTTAGGGTTGTGCAGTTGTGTTTGGGTAGTGTAGGGGGACTGCAGGGGTGTAGTGTTTTAGGGTTTAGGGTAGTGCTGTGGTGTTTGTGTAGTGTAGGGAGTCTTGCTGGGGGTAGTGTTTTAGGGTTTAGTGCAGTGGTGTTTGGGTAGTGTAGGGGGTACTGCTAGGAGTAGTGTTTTAGGGTTTAGGGTAGTGCAGTGGTGTTTGTGTAGCATTGGGGGTAGTTCTGGGGGTAGTGTTTTAGTGTTTAGGGTAGTGCAGTGGTGTTTGCGTAGTGTCGGGGTAGTGCTGGGGGTAGTGTTTTAGGGTAGTGCAGTGGTGTTTAGATAGTGTAGGTGGTCGTGCTGGGGGTACTGTTTTAGGGTTTAGGGGAGTGCAGTGGTGTTTGTGTAGTGTAGGCATCATGCTGGGGGTAGTGTTTAAGGGTTCAGGGTAATGCAGTGGTGTTTGTGTGGTGTGGGGGTCGTGCTGTGGTATGTGTTTTAAGGTTTAGGGTAGTGGAGTGGTGTTTGGGTAGTGTAGGGAGTCATGCTGGGGGTAGTGTTTTAGGGTTTAGGGCACTGCAGCGGCGATTGGGTAGTTTAAAGGGTCGTGCTAGGGGTAGGGGTTTAGAGTAGTGCAGTGGTGTTTGTGTAGTGTAGGGGTCGTGCTGGGGGTAGTGTTTTAGGGTACTGCAGTGGTGTTTGTGTGGTGCAGGGGGTCATGCTGGGGTAAGTGTTTTAGGGTTTAGGGTAGTGCAGTGGTGTTTGGGTAGTGTAGGGGGTCATGCTAGTGGTATTTCTTTTGGGTTTAGGGTAGTGCAGTGGTATTTTTGTAGTGTAGGGTGTACTGCTGGGGATAGTGTTTTAGGGTTTTGGGTAGTGCAATAGGGTAGTGCAGTTGTATTTGTGTTGGCTAGGGATAGTGTTTTAGGGTTTAGGGTAGTGCAGTTGTGTTTGGGTAGTGTAGGGTGTACTGCTGGGGGTAGTGTTTTAGGGTAGTGCCGTGGTGTTTGGGTAGGGTAGGGGTAGTGCTGGGGGTAGTGTTTTAGGGTTTATGGTTGTGCAGTGGTGTTTGTGTTGTTTAGGGGGTCATGCTGGGGATAGTGTTTTAGGGATTAGGGTAGTGCAGTGGTGTTTATGTAGTGTAGAGGGACATGCTGGGGGTAGTGTTTTAGGGTTTAGAGTAGTGCAGTGGTGTTTCGATAGTGTAGGGTGTACTGCTGGGGATAGTGTTTTAGGGTTTAGGGTAGTGCAGTTGTATTTGGGTAGTGTAGGGTGTACTGCAGGGGGTAGTGTTTTAGGGTTTAGGGTAGTGCAGTGGTGTTTGTGTAGTGTAAGGGGTCGTGTTTTAGGGTTTAGGGTAATGCCGTGGTGTTTGGGTAGTGTAGGGGTCGTGCTGGGGGTAGTCTTTTTGGGTTTAGGGTAGTGCAGTTTTGTTTTTGTAGTGAAGGGGGTCGTGCTGAGGGTAGTGTTTTAGGGTTTAGGGTAGTACAGTGGTGTTTGTGTAGTGTAGGGGTTCAAGCTGGGGGTAGTGTTTTAGGGTTTAGGGTAGTACAGTGGTGTTTGTGTAGTATAGGGGTTCCTGCTGGTGTAGTGTTTTAGGGTTTAGGGTAGTGCAGTTGTATTTGGGTAGTGTAGCTTGTCGTGCTGGGGGTAGTGTTTTAGGGTTTAGGATAGTGCAATGGTGCTTGTGTAGTGTAGGGGGTCATGTTTTAGGGTAGTGCAGTGGTATTTGGGTAGTTAGGGGTTCAAGCTGGGTGTAGTGTTTTAGGGTTTAGTGTAGTGCAGTTGTGTTTGGGTAGTGTAGGGGGACTGCAGGGGTGTGGTGTTTTAGGTTTTAGGGTAGTGCTGTGGTGTTTGTGTAGTGTAGGGAGTCTTGCTGGGGGTAGTGTTTTAGGGTTTAGTGCAGTGGTGTTTGGGTAGTGTAGGGGGTACTGCTAGGAGTAGTGTTTTAGGGTTTAGGGTAGTGCAGTGGTGTTTGTGTAGCAGTGGGGGTAGTGTTTTAGTGTTTAGGGTAGTGCAGTGGTGTTTGCGTAGTGTCGGGGTAGGGCTGGGGTAGTGTTTTAGGGTAGTGCAGTGGTGTTTGGGTAGTGTAGGTGGTCGTGCTGGGGGTAGTGTTTTAGGGTTTAGGGGAGTGCAGTGGTGTTTGTGTAGTGTAGGCGTCATGCTGGGGGTAGTGTTTAAGGGTTCAGGGTAATGCAGTGGTGTTTGTGTGGTGTGGGGGTCGTGATGTGGTAAGTGTTTTAAGGTTTAGGGTAGTGGAGTGGTGTTTGGGTAGTGTAGGGAGTCATGCTGGGGGTAGTGTTTTAGGGTTTAGGGCACTGCAGCGGCGATTGGATAGTTTAAAGGGTCGTGCTGGGGGTAGGGGTTTAGAGTAGTGCAGTGGTGTTTGTGTAGTGTAGGGGTTGTGCTGGGGTAGTGTTTTAGGGTACTGCAGTGGTGTTTGTGTGGTGCAGGGGGTCGTGCTGGGGTAAGTGTTTTAGGGTTTAGGGTAGTGCAGTGGTGCTTGGGTAGTGTAGGGGGTCATGCTAGTGGTAGTGTTTTAGGGTTTAGGGTAGTGCAGTGGTGTTTCAATAGTGTAGGGTGTAATGCTGGGGATAGTGGTTTAGGGTTTAGGGTAGTGCAGTAGGGTAGTGCAGTGGTGTTTGTGTAGGGTAGGGATAGTGTTTTAGGGTTTAGGGTAGTGCAGTTGTGTTTGGGTAGTGTAGGGTGTACTGCTGGGTGTAGTGTTTTAGGGTAGTGCCGTGGTGTTTGGGTAGGGTAGGGGCTCATGCTGGGGGTAGTGTTTTAGGGTTTAGGGTAGTGCAGTGGTGTTTGTGTAGTGTACAGGGTCATGCTGGGGGTAGTGTTTTAGGGTTTAGGGCAGTGCAGTGGTGTTTGGGTAGTGTAGGGGGTCATGCTAGTGGTAGTGTTTTAGAGTTTAGGGTAGTGCAGTGGTGTTTTTGTAGTGTAGGGGGCGTGCTGGAGGTAGTGTTTTAGGGTTTAGAGTAGTGCAGTGGTGTTTCAATAGTGTAGGGTGTACTGCTGGGGATAGTGTTTTAGGGTTTAGGGTAGTGCAGTTGTGTTTGGGTAGTGTAGGGTGTACTGCTGGGGGTAGTGTTTTAGGGTAGTGCCGTGGTGTTTGGGTAGTGTATGGGGTCATGCTGGAGGTCGTGTTTTAGGGTTTAGGGCAGTGCAGTGGTGTTTGCATAGTGTAGGGGGTCGTGCTGGAGGTAGTGTTTTAGGGTTTAGGGCAGTGCAGTGGTGTTTGTGTAGTGTAGGGGGTTGAGCCTGGGGTATTGTTTTAGGGTTTAGGGCAGTGCAGTGGTGTTTGGGTAGTGTAGGGGGTCATGCTGGGGGTAGATTTAGGGTTTACGGTAGTGCAGTGGTGTTTGTGTAGTGTAGGGGGTCGCGCTGGGGGTAGTATTCTTGGGTTTAGAGTAGTGCAGTTGTGTTTGGGTAGTGAAAGGATCGTGCTGGTTGTAGATTTAGGGTTTAGGGCAGTGCTGTGGTGTTTGTGTGGGTTATGGGGTCGTGCTAGTGGTAATGTTTTTGGGTTTAGAGTAGTGCAGTGGTGTTTGTGTAGTGTAGAGGGTCGTGCCTGGGGTAGTGTTTTAGGGTTTTGGGTAGTGCAGTGGTGTTTGTGTAGTGTAGGGGGTCGTATTTTAGGGTTTAGGGTAGTGCCGTTGTGTTTGGGTAGTGTAGGGGTCGTGCTGGGGGTAGTCTTTTTGGGTTTAGGGTAGTGCAGTTTTGTTTGGGTAGTGAAGGGGGTCATGCTGAGGGTAGTGTTTTAGGGTTCAGGGTAGTACAGTGGTGTTTGTGTAGTATAGGGGTTCCTGCTGGTATAGTGTTTTAGGTTTTAGGGTAGTGCTATGGTGTTTTGGTAGTGTAGGGGTTCATGCTGGGAGTAGTGTTTTAGGGTTTAGGGTAGTGCTGTGGTGTTTGTGTAGTGTAGGGAGTCTTGCTGGGGGTAGTGTTTTAGGGTTTAGTGCAGTGGTGTTTGGGTAGTGTAGGGGGTACTGCTAGGAGTAGTGTTTTAGGGTTTAGGGTAGTGCAGTGGTGTTTGTGTAGCATTGGGGTAGTTCTGGGGGTAGTGTTTTAGTGTTTAGGGTAGTGCAGTGGTGTTTGCGTAGTGTCGGGGTAGTGCTGGGGGTAGTGTTTTAGGGTAGTGCAGTGGTGTTTAGGTAGTGTAGGTGGTCGTGCTGGGGGTACTGTTTTAGGGTTTAGGGGAGTGCAGTGGTGTTTGTGTAGCATTGGGGTTCATGCTGGGGTAGTGTTTTAGGGTTTAGGGTAGTGCAGTGGTGTTTTGGTAGTGTGGATGGTGGTGCTGGGGTAGTGTTTTAGGGTTTAGGGTAGTGTTGGGTAGTGTAGGGGGTACTGCTGGGTGTAGTGTTTAGGGTTTAGGGTAGTGCAGTGGTGTTTGTGTAGTATTGGTGGTTGTGTTTTAGGGTTTAGGGTAGTGCAGTGGTGTTGGGTAGTGTAGGTGGTCTTGCTGGGGGCAGTGTTTTAGGGTTTAGGGTAGTGCAGTGGTGTTTGTATAGTGTAGGGGTCAAGGTGGGGGTAGTGTTTTAGGGTTTAGGGTAGTGCAGTGGTGTTTGTGTAGTGCAAGGGGTCGTGTTAGGGGTAATGTTTTAGGGTTTAGGGTAGTGCAGTGGTGTTTGTGTAGTGTAGGGGGTCGTGCTGTGGGTAGTGTTTTAGGGTTAAGGGTAGTGCAGTTGTGTTTGTGTAGTGTAGGGGGTAGTGGTTTAGGGTAGTGCTGTGGTGTTTGTGCAGTGGTTCGTGCTGGGGTAGTGGTTTAGGGTAGTGAAGCTTTGTTTGTGTAGTGTAGGGGGTCTTGCTGGGGGTAGTGTTTTAGGGTTTAGGGTAGTGCAGTGGTGTTTTGGTAGTGTAGGGGGTCGTGCTGAGGTTTGTGTTTTAGGGTTTAGGGTAGTGCAGTGGTGTTTGTGTAGAGCAGGGGGTCTTACTGGGGGTAGTGTTTCAGGTTTTAGGGTAGTGCAGTGGTGTTTTGGTAGTGTAGGGGGTCATGCTGGGTGTAGTGTTTTAGGGTTTAGGGTAGTGCAGTGGTGTTTGTGTAGTGTAGGTGGTCATGCTGGGGGTAGATTTAGGGTTTAGGGGGAAATGCAGTGGTGTTTGGGCAGCGTAGGGGGTCATGCTGGGGGTAGTGTTTTAGGGTTTAGGGCAGTGCAGTGGTGCTTTTGTAGTGTAGGGGGTCATGCCGGGGGTAGTGTTTTAGGGTTTAGGTTAGTGCAGTGGTGCTTTTGTAGTGTAGGGGGTCGTGCCGGGGGTAGTGTTTTAGGATTTAGGGTAGTGCAGTGGTGTTTGTGTAGAGTAGGTGGCTCTGGTGGGGGTAGATGTAAGGTTTACGGTAGTGCAGTGGTGTTTTGGTAGTGTAGGTGGTGTGCTAGGGGTAATGTTTTAGGGTTTAGGGCAGTGCAGTGGTGTTTGTGTAGTGTAGGGGATCATGCTGGGGTAGTGTTTTATGGTTTAGGGTAGTGCAGTGGTGTTTGGGTAGTGTAGGGGGTAGTGCTGGGCATAGTGATTTAGGGTTTAGCGTAGTGCAGTGGTGTTTTTGAAGTGTAGGGGGTTATGCTGGGGGTAGTATTTTCGGGTTTAGGGTAGTGCAGTGGTGTTTGTGTAGGGTAGGGGTAGTGTTTTAGGGTAGGGCCGTGGTGTTTGTATAGTGTAAGGGGTTGTGCTGGGGGTAGTGTTTTTGGCTTTAGGGTAGTACAGTGGTGTTTGTGTAGTATACGGGGTCGTGCTTGGGGTGGTGTTTTAGGGTTTAGGGTAGGGCAGTGGTGTTTGTGTAGTGTAGGGATTCATGCTGGGGGTAGTGTTTTAGGGTTTAAGGTAGTGCAGTGGTGTTTTGGTAGTGTAGGGGGTCGTGCTGGGGGTAGTTGTTTAGGGTTTAGGGTAGTACAGTGGTGTTTGTGTAGTGTAGGGGGTGGTACTGGGGGTAGATTTAGGGTTTAGGATAGTTCAGTGGTGTTTGGGTAGTGTAGGGGGTCATGCTGGGGGTATGGTTTTAGGGTTTAGGGCAGTGCAATGGTGTTTGTGTAGTGTAGGGGGATGTGTTTTGGGGTTTAGGGTAGTGCAGTTGTGTTTGGGTAGTGAAGGGGATCGTGCTGGGGTAGGTTTAGGGTAGTGCAGTCGTGTTTGTGTAGTGTAGGGGGTTGTGTTTTAGGTTAGTGCAGTGGTGTTTGGGTAGTGTAGGGGGTTGTGCTGGGGGTCATGTTTTAGGGTTTAGGGTAGTGCAGTGGTGTTGGGTAGTGTAGGGGGTACTGCTGGGGGTAGTGTTTTAGGGTTTAGGGTAGTGCAGTGGTGTTTGTGTAGTATTGGGGGTAGTGTTTTAGGGTTTAGGGTAGTACAGCGGTGTTTGTGTAGTGTAGAGGGTGCTACTGGGGGTAGATTTAGGGATTAGGATAGTTCAGTGGTGTTTGGGTAGTGTAGGGGTCGTGCTGGGGGTAGGGTTTTAGGGTTTAGGGCAGTGCAATGGTGTTTGTGTAGTGTAGGTGGTCGTGTTTTTGGGTTTAGGGTAGTGCAGTTGTGTTTGGGTAGTGAAGGGGGTCGTGCTGGGGGTTGATTTAGGCTTTAGGGTAGTGCAGTCGTGTTTTTGTAGTGTAGGGGGTCATGTTTTAGGGTAGTGCAGTGGTGTTTGGGTAGTGTAGGGGGTTGTGCTGGGGGTAGTGTTTTAGTGTTTAGGGTAGTGCAGTGTTGTTTGTGTAGTGGGTCATGTTTTAGAGTTTAGGGTAGTGCAGTTGTGTTTGGGTAGTGCAGCGGGTCGTGCTGGGGGTAGTGTTTTAGGGTAGTGCAGATGTGTTTGGGTAGTGTAGGGGGTACTTCTGGGGAGTAGTGTTTTAGGGTTGAGGGTAGTGCTGTGGTGTTTGTGTAGTGTAAGGGGTCTTGCTGGGGGTAGTGTTTTTGGGTTTAGGGTAGTGCAGTGGTGTTTGGGTAGTGTTGGGATAGTGCTGGGGGTACTGTCTTAGGGTAGTGCAGTGGTGTTTGGGTAGTGTAGGTGGTCGTGTTGGGGGTACTGTTTAAGGGTTTGGGGTAGTGCAGTGGTGTTTTTCTCGTGTCGGAGTCGTGCAGTGGTAAGTGTTTTAAGGTTTAGGGTAGTGGAGTGGTGTTTGGTTAGTATAGTGGGTCGTGCTGGGGGTAGTGTGTTAGGGTTTAGGGTAGTGCAGTGGTATTTTTGTGGTGTAGGGGGTCGTGTCGGGGATAGTGTTTTAGGGTTTAGGTTAGTGCAGTGTTTGTGTAGTGTAGGGGGTTGTGCTGGGGGTAGATGTAAGGTTTAGGGTATTGCAGTGGTGTTTGGGTAGTGTAGGGGGTGGTGCTAGGGGTATTTATTTAGTGTTTTGGGTAGTGCAGTGGTGTTTGTGTAGTGTAGGGGATCGTGCTGGGGTAGTGTTTTAGGGTTTAGTGTAGGGCTGTGGTATTTGTGTAGTGTAGGGGGTCGTGCTGGGGGTAGTTTTTTGGATTTATGGTAGTACAGTGGTGTTTGTGTAGTGTAGGGGTTCATGCTGGGGGTAATGTTTTAGGGTTTAGGGTACTGCAGTGGTGTTTTGGTAGTGTAGGAGGTCGTGCTGGGGGTTGTGTTTTAGGGTTTAGGGAAGTGCAGTGGTGTTTCTGTAGTGTGGGGGTCATGCTGGGGGTAGATTTAGGGTTTAGGGTAATGCACTGGTGTTTGGGTAGTATAGGGGTCGTGCTGCAGGTAGTGTTTTAGGGTTTAGGGCAGTGCAATGGTGTTTGTGTAGTGTAAGGTGTCATGCTGGGGGTAGTGTTTTTGGGTTAAGGGCAGTGCAGTGGAGTTTGGGTAGTGTAGGGGGTTTTGCTGGGGATAGTGTTTCAGGGTTTAGGGCAGTGCAGTGGTGTTTGTGTAGTGTAGGGGAAGTGCCGGGGGTAGTGTTTTAGGGTTTAGGGAAGTGCAGTGGTGTTTGGGTATTGTAGGGGTTTCTGCTGGGGGTAGATTTAGGGTTTAGGGTAGTGCAGTGGTGTTTGTGTAGTGTAGGGGTTGCGCTCGGGTTAGTGTTTTAGGGTTTAGGGTAGTGCAGTGGTGTTTGGGTAGTATAGGGGGTCATGCTGGGGGTAGTGTTTTAGGGTTTAGGGTAGTGCAATGTTTGTGTAGTGTAGGAGGTCATGCTATGGGTAGTGTTTTAGGGTTTAGGTTAGTTTATTGGTGGTTGTGTAGTGAAGGGGGACGTGCTGGGGTAGTGTTTTAGGGTTTAGGGTAGTGTAGTTGTGTTTGGGTAGTGAAGGGGGTTGTGCTGGGTGTAGATTTAGGGTTTAGGCTAGTGCAGTCGTGTTTGTGAAGTGTAGGGGGTCGTGTTTTAGGGTTTAGGGTAGTGCAGTGGTGTTTGGGTAGTGTAGGGGGTTGTGCTGGGGATAGTGTTTTAGTGTTTAGGGTAGTGCAGTGTTTGTGTAGTGGGTCATGTTTTAGGGTTTAGGGTAGTGCTGTAGTGTTTGCGTAGTGTAAGGGGTCATGCTGGGGGTAGAGTTTTAGGGTTTAGGGTAGTGCATTTATGTTTGGGTAGTGTAGGGGGTAATGCTGGGGGTAGTGTTTTAGGGTTTAGGGTTGTGCAGTGATGTTTGTGTAGTGTAGGCGGTTGTGCTGGGGGTAGTGTTTTAGCATTTATGGTAGTGCAGTGGTGTTTGGGTAGTGTAGGGGTAGTGCTGGGGGTAGTGTTTTAGAGCTTAGGGTAGTACAGTGGTGTTTGTGTAGTGGAGGGGTTCATGCTGGGGGGAGTGTTTTAGGGTTGAGGGTAGTGCAGTGGTGTTTGTGTAGTATAGGGGTTCATGCTGGGGTAGTGTTTTAGGGTTTAGGGTAGTGCAGTGGTGTTTTGGTAGTGTAGGGGGTCGTGCTGGGGTAGTGTTTTAGTGTTTAGGGTAGTGCAGTGGGGTTGGGTAGTGTAGAGGGTACGGCTGGGGGTAGTGTTTTTGGGTTTAGGGTAGTGCAGTGGTGATTGTGAAGTATTGGGGGTAGTCTTTTAGGGTTTAGGATAGTTCAGTGGTGTTGGGTAGGTTAGGTGGTCATGCTGGGGGTAGTGTTTTAGGGTTTAGGGTAGTGCAGTGGTGTTTGTGTAGTGTAGGGGGTCATGCTGGGGGTAGATTTAGGGTTTAGGGTAGTGGATGGGTGTTTATGTAGTGTAGGGGTCAAGCTGGGGGTAGTGTTTTAGGGTTTAGGGTAGTGTTTGTGTAGTGCAGGGGGTCGTGAGAGGGGTAATGTTTTAGGGTTTAGGGTAGTGCGGTGGTGTTTGTGTAGTGTAGGGGGTCAAGCTGGGGGTTGTGTTTTAGGGTTTAGGGAAGTGCAGTGGTGTTTCTGTAGTGTGGGGGTCATGCTGGGGGTGGATTTAGGGTTTAGGGTAATGCACTGGTGTTTGGGTAGTATAGGGGGTCGTGCTGTAGATAGTGTTTTAGGGTTTAGGGCAGTGCAGTGGTGATTGTGTAGTATTGGGGTAGTCGTTTAGGGTAGTGCAGTGGTGTTGGGTAGTGTAGGGGGTCATGCTGGGGGTAGTGTTTTAGGGTTTAGGGTAGTGCAATGGTGTTTGTGTAGTGTAGGAGGTCATGCTGGGGGTAGTGTTTTAGGGTTTAGGTTAGTTTATTGGTGGTTGTGTAGTGAAGGGGGACGTGCTGGGGTAGTGTTTTAGGGTTTAGGGTAGTGTAGTTGTGTTTGGGTAGTGAATGGGGTTGTGCTGGGTGTAGATTTACGGTTTAGGCTAGTGCAGTCGTGTTTGTGAAGTGTAGGGGGTCGTGTTTTAGGGTTTAGGGTAGTGCAGTGGTGTTTGGGTAGTGTAGGGTGTTGTGCTGGGGAGAGTGTTTTAGTGTTTAGGGTAGTGCAGTGTTTGTGTATTGGGTCATGTTTTAGGGTTTAGGGTAGTGCTGTAGTGTTTGCGTATTGTAGGGGGTCATGCTGGGGGTAGAGTTTTAGGGTTTAGGGTAGTGCATTTATGTTTGGGTAGTGTGGGGGTAATGCTGGCGGTAGTGTTTTAGGGTTTAGGGTAGTGCAGTGATGTTTGTGTAGTGTAGGCGGTTGTGCTGGGGGTAGTGTTTTAACATTTATGGTAGTGCAGTTGTGTTTGGGTAGTGTAGGGGTAGTGCTGGGGGTAGTGTTTTAGAGCTTAGGGTAGTACAGTGGTGTTTGTGTAGTGGAGGGGGTCATGCTTGGGGTAGTGTTTTAGGGTTTAGGGTAGTGCAGTGGTGTTTGTGTAAAGTAGGGGTTCATGCTGGGGGGAGTGTTTTAGGGTTGAGGGTAGTGCAGTGGTGTTTTTGTAGTATAGGGGTTCATGCTGGGGTAGTGTTTTAGGGTTTATGGTAGTGTAGTGGTGTTTTGGTAGTGTAGGGGGTCGTGCTGGGGTAGTGTTTTAGTGTTTAGGGTAGTGCAGTGAGGTTGGGTAGTGTAGAGGGTACTGCTGGGGGTAGTGTTTTGGGGTTTAGGGTAGTGCAGTGGTGATTGTGAAATATTGGGGGTAGTCTTTTAGGGTTTAGGATAGTTCAGTGGTGTTGGGTAGGTTAGGTGGTCATGCTGGGGGTAGTGTTTTAGGGTTTAGGGTAGTGCAGTGGTGTTTGTGTAGTGTAGGGGGTCATGCTGGGGGTAGATTTAGGGTTTAGGGTAGTGGATGGGTGTTTATGTAGTGTAGGGGTCAAGCTGGGGGTAGTGTTTTAGGGTTTAGGGTAGTGCAGTGGTGTTTGTGTAGTGCAGGGGGTCGTGAGAGGGGTAATGTTTTAGGGTTTAGGGTAGTGCGGTGGTGTTTGTGTAGTGTAGGGGGTCAAGCTGGGGGTTGTGTTTTAGGGTTTAGGGAAGTGCAGTGGTGTTTCTGTAGTGTGGGGGTCATGCTGGGGGTAGATTTAGGGATTAGAGTAATGCACTGGTGTTTGGGTAGTATAGGGGGCCGTGCTGCAGGTAGTGTTTTAGGGTTTAGGGCAGTGCAGTGGTGTTTGTGTAGTGTAGGGGGTCATGCTGGGGGTAGTGTTTTAGGGTTAAGGGCAGTGCAGTGGTGTTTGGGTAGTGTAGGGGGTTGTGCTGGGGATAGTGTTTCAGGGTTTAGGGCAGTGCAGTGGTGTTTTTGTAGTGTAGGGGAAGTGCCGGTGGTAGTGTTTTTGGGTTTAGGGCAGTGCAGTGGTGTTTGGGTATTGTAGGGGTTTGTGCTGGGGGTAGATTTAGGGTTTAGGGTAGTGCAGTGGTGTTTGTGTAGAGCAGGGGTTGCGCTCGGGTTAGTGTTTTAGGGATTAGGGTAGTGCAGTGGTGTTTGGGTAGTATAGGGCGTCATGCTGGGGGTAGTGTTTTAGGGTTTAGGGTAGTGCAATGTTGTTTGTGTAGTGTAGGAGGTCACGCTGGGGGTAGTGTTTTAGGGTTTAGGTTAGTTTAGTGGTGGTTGTGTAGTGAAGGGGATGTGCTGGGGTAGTGTTTTAGGGTTTAGGGTAGTGTAGTTGTGTTTGGATAGTGAAGGGGGTCGTGCTGGGTGTATATTTAGGGTTTAGGCTAGTGCAGTCGTGTTTGTGAAGTGTAGGAGGTCGTGTTTTAGGGTTTAGGGTAGTGCAGTGGTGTTTGGGTAGTGTAGGGGGTTGTGCTGGGGATAGTGTTTTAGTGTTTAGGGTAGTGCAGTGTTTGTGTAGTGGGTCATGTTTTAGGGTTTAGGGTAGTGCTGTGGTGTTTGGATAGTGTAGGGGGTCATGCTGGGGGTAGAGTTTTAGGGATTATGGTAGTGCATTTATGTTTCGGTAGTGTAGCGGGTAATGCTGGGGGTAGTGTTTTAGGGTTTAGGGTAGTGCAGTGATGTTTGTGTAGTATTGGGGGTAGTTCTGGTGGTAGTGTTTTAGGTTTCGGGTAGTGCAGCAGTGTTTGGGTAGTGTAGGGGTAGTGCTGGGGGTTGTGTTTTAGTGGTTACGGTAGTGCAGTGGTATTTGTGTAGTGTAGGGGGTCATGCTGGGTGTAGGTTTAGGATAGTGCATTGGTGTTTGTAAATTGTACGGGGTCGCACTGGGGGTATTGTTTTAGAGTTTAGGGTAATGCAGTGGTGATTGGGTAGTTTAGGGGTCGTGCTGGGGCTAGGGGTTTAGAGTAGTGCAGTGATGTTTGTGTAGTGTAGGGGGTCGTCCTGAGGGTAGTGTTTTAGGGTTTAGGGTAGTGCAGTGGTGTTTGTGTAGTAAGGGGTCATGCTGGGGGTTGTGTTTTAGGGTTTAGGGTAGTGCAGTGGTATTGGGGTAGTGTAGGGGGTCATGCTGGGTGTGGTTTAGGATAGTGCAGTGGTGTTTGTGATTTGTACGGGGTCGCGCTGGGGTAGTGTTTTAGAGTTTAGGGTAATGCAGTGGTGATTGGTTAGTTTAGCGGTCGTGCTGGGGGTAGTGGTTTAGAGTAGTGCAGTGATGTTTGTGTAGTGTAGGGGTCGTGCTGGGGGTAGTGTTTTAGGGTAGTGCAGTGGTGTTTGTGTGGTGTAGGGGTCATGCTGGGGTAAGTGATTTAGGGTTTAGGGTAGTGCTGTGGTGTTTGTGTGGTGTAGGGGTTCATGCTGGGGTAAGTGTTTTAGGGTTTAGGGTAGTGCAGTGGTGTTTGGGTAGTGTAGCTGGTCGTGCTAGGGGTAATGTTTTAGGGTTTAGGGTAATGCAGTGGTGTTTGTGTAATGTAGGGGATCATGCTGGGATAGTGTTTTAGGGTTTAGGGTAGTGCAGTGGTCTTTGGGTAGTGTAGGGTGTACAGCTGGGGTAGTGTTTTAGTGTTTAGGGTAGTGCAGTAGGGTAGTGCAGTGGTGTTTGTGTAGTGTAAGGTGTGCTGCTGGGGGTAGTGCTTTTGGGTAGTGCCGTGGTGTTTGGATAGTGTAGGGGTAGTTCTGGAGGTAGTGTTTTAGGGTAGTTCAGTGGTGCTTGTGTGGTGTAGGGTGTCGTGCTGTGGTAAGTGTTTTAGGGTTTAGGGTAGTGCAGTGGTGTTTGGGTAGTGTAGGGGGTCGTGCTGGGAGTAGTGTTTTAGGGTTTAGGGTAGTGCAGTGGAGTTTTTGTAGTATGGGGGATGTGCTGGGGATAGTGTATTAGGGTTTAGGGTAGTGCAATTGTGTTTGGGTAGTGTAGGGTGTACTGCTGGGGGTAGTGCAGTGGTGTTTGGGTAGTGTAGGGTTCGGGCTGGGGGTAGTGTTTTAGGGTAGTGCAGTGGTATTTGTGTAGTGTAGGGGGTCGTGCTGGGGTAAGTGTTTGAGGGTTTAGGGTGGTGCAGAGGTGTTTGGGTAGTGTAGTGGGTCGTGCTAAGGGTAGTGTTTTAGGGTTTAGGGTAGTGCATTGGTGTTTTTGTAGTGTAGGGGGACGTGCAGGGGGTAGTGTTTTAGGGATTAGGGTAGTGCAGTGGTGTTTGTGTACTGTAGGGGGTTGTGCTGGGGGTAGATATAATGTTTAGGGTAGTGCAGTGGTGTTTGGGTAGTGTAGGGATTTGTGCTGGCGTAGTGTTTTAGTGATTAGGGTAGTGCAGTGGTGTTTGGGTAATGCAGGTGTAGTGCTGGGGATAGTGTTTTAGGGTAGTGCAGTGGTGTTTGTGTAGTGTTGTGGGTTGTGCTGGGGTAGTGATTTAGCATTTAGGGTAGTGCAGTGGTGTTTGGGTAGTGTAGGGGTAGTGCTGGGGGTAGTGTTTTAGGGCTTAGGGTAGTACAGTTGTATTTGTGTAGTGGAGGGGGTCATGCTTGGGGTAGTGTTTTAGGGTTTAGGGTAGTGCAGTGGTGTTTTTGTAATATAGGGGTTCATTCTGGGGTAGTGTTTTATGGTTTAGGGTAGTGCAGTGGTGTTTTGGTAGTGTAGGGGGTCGTGCTGGGGTGGTGTTTTAGTGTTTAGGGTAGTTCAGTCGGGTTGGCTAGTGTAGAGGGTACTGCTGGGGGTAGTGTTTTGGGTAGTGCAGTGCTGATTGTGTAGTATTGGGTGTAGTCTTTTAGGGTTTAGGATAGTGCAGTGGTGTTGGGTAGTGTAGGTGGTCATGCTGGGGGTAGTGTTTTAGGGTTTAGGGTAGTGCAGTGGTGTTTGTGTAGTGTAGGGGGTCATGCTGGGGGTAGATATAGGGTTTAGGGTAGTGCATGGGTGTTTGAGTAGTGCAGGGTTTCATGCTGGGGTAATGTTTTAGGGTTTAGGGTAGTGCGGTAGTGTTTGTGTAATGTAGGGGCTCGTGCTGTGGGTAGTGTTTTAGGGTTGAGGGTAGTGCAGTGGTGTTTGTGTAGTATAGGGGTTCATGCTGGGTTAGTGTTTTAGGTTTTAGGGTAGTGCAGTGGCGTTTTGGTAGTGTAGGGTGTCATGCTGGGGTAGTGTTTTAGTGTTTAGGGTAGTGCAGTGGGGTTGGGTAGAATAGAGGGTACTGCTGGGGTAGTGGTTTGGGGTTTAGGGTAGTGCAGTGGTGATTGTGTAGTATTGCGGGTAGTCTTTTAGGGTTTAGGATAGTGCAGTGGTGTTTGTGTAGTGTAGGGGTCAAGCTGGGGGTAGTTTTTTAGGGTTTAGGGTAGTGCAGTGGTGTTTGTGTAGTGCAGGGGGTCGTGAGAGGGGTAATGTTTTAGGGTTTAGGGTAGTGTGGAAGTGTTTGTGTAGTGTAAGGGGTCATGCTGGGGGTAGTGTTTTAGGGTTTAGGGTAGTGCAATGTTGTTTGTGTAGTGTAGGAGGTTACGCTGGGGGTAGTGTTTTAGGGTTTAGGTTAGTTTAGTGGTGGTTGTGTAGTGAAGGGGATGTGCTGGGGTAGTGTTTTAGGGTTTAGGGTAGTGTAGTTGTGTTTGGATAGTGAAGGGGGTCGTGCTGGGTGTATATTTAGGGTTTAGGCTAGTGCAGTCGTGTTTGTGAAGTGTAGGAGGTCGTGTTTTAGGGTTTAGGGTAGTGCAGTGGTGTTTGGGTAGTGTAGGGGGTTGTGCTGGGGATAGTGTTTTAGTGTTTAGGGTAGTGCAGTGTTTGTGTAGTGGGTCATGTTTTAGGGTTTAGGGTAGTGCTGTGGTGTTTGGATAGTGTAGGGGGTCATGCTGGGGGTAGAGTTTTAGGGATTATGGTAGTGCATTTATGTTTCGGTAGTGTAGCGGGTAATGCTGGGGGTAGTGTTTTAGGGTTTAGGGTAGTGCAGTGATGTTTGTGTAGTATTGGGGGTAGTTCTGGTGGTAGTGTTTTAGGTTTCGGGTAGTGCAGCAGTGTTTGGGTAGTGTAGGGGTAGTGCTGGGGGTTGTGTTTTAGTGGTTACGGTAGTGCAGTGGTATTTGTGTAGTGTAGGGGGTCATGCTGGGTGTAGGTTTAGGATAGTGCATTGGTGTTTGTAAATTGTACGGGGTCGCGCTGGGGGTATTGTTTTAGAGTTTAGGGTAATGCAATGGTGATTGGGTAGTTTAGGGGTCGTGCTGGGGCTAGGGGTTTAGAGTAGTGCAGTGATGTTTGTGTAGTGTAGGGGGTCGTCCTGAGGGTAGTGTTTTAGGGTTTAGGGTAGTGCAGTGGTGTTTGTGTGGTAAGGGGTCATGCTGGGGGTTGTGTTTTAGGGTTTAGGGTAGTGCAGTGGTATTTGGGTAGTGTAGGGGGTCATGCTGGGTGTGGTTTAGGATAGTGCAGTGGTGTTTGTGATTTGTACGGGGTCGCGCTGGGGTAGTGTTTTAGAGTTTAGGGTAATGCAGTGGTGATTGGTTAGTTTAGCGGTCGTGCTGGGGGTAGTGGTTTAGAGTAGTGCAGTGATGTTTGTGTAGTGTAGGGGTCGTGCTGGGGGTAGTGTTTTAGGGTAGTGCAGTGGTGTTTGTGTGGTGTAGGGGTCATGCTGGGGTAAGTGATTTAGGGTTTAGGGTAGTGCTGTGGTGTTTGTGTGGTGTAGGGGTTCATGCTGGGGTAAGTGTTTTAGGGTTTAGGGTAGTGCAGTGGTGTTTGGGTAGTGTAGGTGGTCGTGCTAGGGGTAATGTTTTAGGGTTTAGGGTAATGCAGTGGTGTTTGTGCAATGTAGGGGATCATGCTGGGATAGTGTTTTAGGGTTTAGGGTAGTGCAGTGGTCTTTGGGTAGTGTAGGGTGTACAGCTGGGGTAGTGTTTTAGTGTTTAGGGTAGTGCAGTAGGGTAGTGCAGTGGTGTTTGTGTAGTGTAAGGTGTGCTGCTGGGGGTAGTGTTTTGGGTAGTGCCGTGGTGTTTGGATAGTGTAGGGGTAGTTCTGGAGGTAGTGTTTTAGGGTAGTTCAGTGGTGCTTGTGTGGTGTAGGGTGTCGTGCTGTGGTAAGTGTTTTAGGGTTTAGGGTAGTGCAGTGGTGTTTGGGTAGTGTAGGGGGTCGTGCTGGGAGTAGTGTTTTAGGGTAGTGCAGTGGAGTTTTTGTAGTATGGGGGATGTGCTGGGGATAGTGTATTAGGGTTTAGGGTAGTGCAATTGTGTTTGGGTAGTGTAGGGTGTACTGCTGGGGGTAGTGCAGTGGTGTTTGGGTAGTGTAGGGTTCGGGCTGGGGGTAGTGTTTTAGGGTAGTGCAGTGGTATTTGTGTAGTGTATGGGGTCGTGCTGGGGTAAGTGTTTGAGGGTTTAGGGTGGTGCAGAGGTGTTTGGGTAGTGTAGTGGGTCGTGCTAGGGGTAGTGTTTTAGGGTTTAGGGTAGTGCATTGGTGTTTTTGTAGTGTAGGGGGACGTGCAGGGGGTAGTGTTTTAGGGATTAGGGTAGTGCAGTGGTGTTTGTGTACTGTAGGGGGTTGTGCTGGGGGTAGATATAATGTTTAGGGTAGTGCAGTGGTGTTTGGGTAGTGTAGGGATTTGTGCTGGGGTAGTGTTTTAGTGATTAGGGTAGTGCAGTGGTGTTTGGGTAGTGCAGGTGTAGTGCTGGGGATAGTGTTTTAGGGTAGTGCAGTGGTGTTTGTGTAGTGTTGTGGGTTGTGCTGGGGTAGTGATTTAGCATTTAGGGTAGTGCAGTGGTGTTTGGGTAGTGTAGGGGTAGTGCTGGGGGTAGTGTTTTAGGGCTTAGGGTAGTACAGTTGTATTTGTGTAGTGGAGGGGGTCATGCTTGGGGTAGTGTTTTAGGGTTTAGGGTAGTGCAGTGGTGTTTTTGTAATATAGGGGTTCATTCTGGGGTAGTGTTTTATGGTTTAGGGTAGTGCAGTGGTGTTTTGGTAGTGTAGGGGGTCGTGCTGGGGTGGTGTTTTAGTGTTTAGGGTAGTTCAGTCGGGTTGGCTAGTGTAGAGGGTACTGCTGGGGGTAGTGTTTTGGGTAGTGCAGTGCTGATTGTGTAGTATTGGGTGTAGTCTTTTAGGGTTTAGGATAGTGCAGTGATGTTGGGTAGTGTAGGTGGTCATGCTGGGGGTAGTGTTTTAGGGTTTAGGGTAGTGCAGTGGTGTTTGTGTAGTGTAGGGGGTCATGCTGGGGGTAGATATAGGGTTTAGGGTAGTGCATGGGTGTTTGAGTAGTGCAGGGTTTCATGCTGGGGTAATGTTTTAGGGTTTAGGGTAGTGCGGTAGTGTTTGTGTAATGTAGGGGCTCGTGCTGTGGGTAGTGTTTTAGGGTTGAGGGTAGTGCAGTGGTGTTTGTGTAGTATAGGGGTTCATGCTGGGTTAGTGTTTTAGGTTTTAGGGTAGTGCAGTGGCGTTTTGGTAGTGTAGGGTGTCATGCTGGGGTAGTGTTTTAGTGTTTAGGGTAGTGCAGTGGGGTTGGGTAGAATAGAGGGTACTGCTGGGGGTAGTGGTTTGGGGTTTAGGGTAGTGCAGTGGTGATTGTGTAGTATTGCGGGTAGTCTTTTAGGGTTTAGGATAGTGCAGTGGTGTTTGTGTAGTGTAGGGGTCAAGCTGGGGGTAGTTTTTTAGGGTTTAGGGTAGTGCAGTGGTGTTTGTGTAGTGCAGGGGGTCGTGAGAGGGGTAATGTTTTAGGGTTTAGGGTAGTGTGGAAGTGTTTGTGTAGTGTAAGGGGTCGTGATGGGGGTAGTGTTTTAGGGTTTATGGTAGTGCAGTGGTGTTTGTGTAGTGTAGATTGTCGTGCTGGGGCTAGTGTTTTAGGGTTTAGGATAGTGCAGTGGTGCTTGTGTAGTGTAGGTGGTCGTGTTTTAGGGTAGTGCAGTGGTATTTGGGTAGTGTAGGATTCATGCTGGGGGAAGTGTTCTAGGGTTTAGTGTAGTGCAGATGTGTTTGGGTAGTGTAGGGGGTACTGCTGGGGAGTAGTGTTTTAGGGTTTAGGGTAGTGCCGTGGTGTTTGTATAGTGTAAGGGGTCTTGCTAGGGGTAGTGTTTTTGGGTTTAGTGTAGTGGTGTTTGGGTAGTGTAGGGGGTACTGCTGGGGGTAGAGTTATAGGGATTAGGGTAGTGCAGTGCTGTTTGGGTAGTGTTGAGGTAGTGCTGGGGGTACTGTCTTAGGGTAGTGCAGTAGTGTTTGGGTAGTGAGGTGGTCGTGTTGGAGGTAGTGTTTTAGGGTTTAGGGTAGTGCTGTGGTGTTTGTATAGTGTAAGGGGTCTTGCTGGGGGTAGTGTTTTTGGGTTTAGTGTAGTGGTGTTTGGGTAGTGTAGGGGGTCATGCTGGGGGTTGTGTTTTAGGGTTTAGGGTAGTGCAGTGGTGTTTGTGTAGTGTAGGGGGTTTTGCTGGGGGTAGATGTAAGGTTTAGGGTATTGCAGTGGTGTTTGGGTAGTGTAGGGGTCGTGCTAGGGGTATTTATTTAGTGTTTTGGGTAGTGCAGTAGTGTTTATGTAGTGTAGGGGATCGTGCTGGGGTAGTGTTTAAGGGTTTACGGTAGTGCAGTGGTGTTTTGGTATTGTAGGGGGTCGTGCCTCGGGTAGTGTTTTAGTGTTTAGTGTAGGGCTGTGGTATTTGTGTAGTGTAGGGGGTCGTGCTGGGGGTCATTTTTTTGCGTTTAGGGTAGTACAGTGGTGTTTGTGTAGTGTAGGGGTTCATGCTGGGGGTAGTGTTTTAGGGTTTAGGGAAGTGCAGTGGTGGTTCTGTAGTGTGGGGGTCATGCTGTGTGTAGATTTAGGGTTTAGGGTAATGCACTGGTGTTTGGGTTGTATAGGGGGTCATGCTGCAGGTAGTGTTTTAGGGTTTAGGGCAGTGCAGTGGTGTTTGTGTAGTGTAGGGGGTCATGCTGGGGGTAGTGTTTTAGGGTTAAGGGCAGTGCAGTGGTGTTTGGGTAGTGTGGGGGTTGTGCTGGGGATAGTGTTTGAGGGTTTAGGGCAGTGCAGTGGTGTTTGTGTAATGTAGGGGAAGTGCCGGGGGTAGTGTTTTAGGGTTTAGGGCAGTGCAGTGGTGTTTGGGTATTGTAGGGGTTTGTGCTGGGGGTAGATTTGGGGTTTAGGGTAGTGCAGTGGTGTTTGTGTAGTGTAGGGGGTTGTGCTGGGGGTACATGTAAGGTTTAAGGTATTGCAGTGGTGTTTGGGTAGTGTAGGGGGTCATGCTAGGGGTATTGTTTTAGTGTTTTGGGTAGTGCAGTGGTGTTTGTGTAGTCTAGGGGATCGTGCTGGGGTAGTGTTTTAGGGTTCAGGGTAGTGCAGTGGTGTTTTGGTAGTGTAGGGGGTCGTGCTGGGGTAGTGTTTTAGGGTTTAGGGTAGTGCAGTGGTGTTGGGTAGTGTAGGGGGTACTGCTGGGGGTAGTGTTTTAGGGTTTATGGTAGTGCAGTGGTGTTTGTGTAGTATTGGGGGTAGTGTTTTAGGGTTTAAGGTAGTACAGTGTTGTTTGTGTAGTGTAGGGGGTGGTACTGGGGGTAGATTTAGGGATTAGGATAGTTCAGTGGTGTTTGAGTAGTGTAGGGGGTCGTGCTGGGGGTAGGGTTTTAGGGTTTAGGGCAGTGCATTGGTGTTTGTGTAGTGTAGGTGGTCGTGTTTTTGGGTTTAGGGTAGTGCAGTTGTGTTTGGGTAGTGAAGGGGTCATGCTGGGGGTTGATTTAGGCTTTAGGGTAGTGCAGTCGTGTTTGTGTTGTATAGGGGGTCATGTTTTAGGGTAGTGCAGTGGTGTTTTGGTAGTATAGGGGGTTGTGCTGGGGGTAGTGTTTTAGTGTTTAGGGTAGTGCAGTGTTGTTTGTGTAGTGGGTCATGTTTTAGAGTTTAGGGTAGTGCAGTGGTGTTTGGGTAGTGCAGCGGGTCATGCTGGGGGTAGTGTTTTAGGGTAGTGCAGTGGTGTTTGGGTAGTGTAGGGGGTCATGCTGGGAGTATTGTTTTAGGGTTTATGGTAGTGCAGTGGTGTTTGTGTAGTGTAGCTTGTCATGCTGGGGCTAGTGTTTTAGGGTTTAGGATAGTGCAGTGGTGCTTGTGTAGTGTAGGTGGTCGTGTTTTAGGGTAGTGCAGTGGTATTTGGGTAGTGTAGGGGTTCATGCTGGGGGTAGTGTTTTAGGGTTTAGGGTAGTGCAGATGTGTTTGGGTAGTGTAGGTGGTACTGCTGGGGAGTAGTGTTTTAGGGTTTAGGGTACTGCCGTGGTGTTTGTGTAGTGTAAGGGGTCTTGCTGGGGGTAGTGTTTTTGGGTTTAGGGTAGTGCAGTGGTGTTTGGTTAGTATAGTGGGTCGTGCTGGGGGTAGTGTGTTAGGGTTTAGGGTAGTGCAGTGGTATTTTTGTGGTGTAGGGGGTCGTGTCGGGGATAGTGTTTTAGGGTTTAGGTTAGTGCAGTGTTGTTTGTGTAGTGTAGGGGGTTGTGCTGGGGGTGGATGTAAGGTTTAGGGTATTGCAGTGGTGTTTGGGTAGTGTAGGGGGTCGTGCTAGGGGTATTTATTTTGTGTTTTGGGTAGTGCAGTGGTGTTTGTGTAGTGTAGGGGATCGTGCTGGGGTAGTGTTTTAGGGCTTAGGGTAGAGCAGTGGTGTTTTGGTATTGTAGGGGTCATGCTGGGGGTACTGTTTAAGGGTTTGGGGTAGTGCAGTGGTGTTTTTCTCGTGTTGGAGTCGTGCTGTGGTAAGTGATTTAAGGTTTAGGGTAGTGGAGTGGTGTTTGGTTCGTATAGTGGGTCATGCTGGGGGTAGTGTGTTAGGGTTTAGGGTAGTGCAGTGGTATTTTTGTGGTGTAGGGGGTCGTGTCGGGGATAGTGTTTTAGGGTTTAGGTTAGTGCAGTGTTGTTTGTGTAGTGTAGGGGGTTGTGCTGGGGGTGGATGTAAGGTTTAGGGTATTGCAGTGGTGTTTGGGTAGTGTAGGGGGTCGTGCTAGGGGTATTTATTTTGTGTTTTGGGTAGTGCAGTGGTGTTTGTGTAGTGTAGGGGATCGTGCTGGGGTAGTGTTTTAGGGCTTAGGGTAGAGCAGTGGTGTTTTGGTATTGTAGGGGGTCGTGCCTGGGGTAGTGTTTTAGGGTTTAGTGTAGGGCTGTGGTATTTGTGTAGTGTAGGGGGTCGTGCTGGGGGTAGTTTTTTTGGGTTTATGGTAGTACAGTGGTGTTTGTGTAGTGTAGGGGTTCATGCTGGGGGTAGTGTTTTAGGGTTTAGGGTAGTGTAGTGGTGTTTTGGTAGTGTAGGAGGTCGTGCTGGGGGTAGTGTTTTAGGGTTTAGGGTAGTACAGTGGTGTTTGTGTAGTGTAGGGGGTCAAGCTGGGGGTTGTGTTTTAGGGTTTAGGGAAGTGCAGTGGTGTTTCTGTAGTGTAGGGGGTCATGCTGGGGGTAGTGTTTTAGGGTTAAGGGCAGTGCAGTGGTTTATGGGTAGTGTAGGGAGTTGTGCTGGGGATAGTGTTTCAGGGTTTAGGGCAGTGCAGTGGTGTTTGTGTAGTGTAGGGGAAGTGCCGGGGGTAGTGTTTTAGGGTTTAGGGCAGTGCAGTGGTGTTTGGGTATTGTAGGGGTTTGTGCTGGGGTAGATTTAGGGTTTAGGGTAGTGCAGTGGTGTTTGTGTAGTGTAGGGGTTGCGCTCGGGTTAGTGTTTTAGGGTTTAGGGTAGTGCAGTGGTGTTTGGGTAGTATAGGGGGTCATTCTGGGGGTAGTGTTTTAGGGTTTAGGGTAGTGCAATGGTGTTTGTGTAGTGTAGGAGGTCACGCTGGGGGTAGTGTTTTAGGGTTTAGGTTAGTTTAGTGGTGGTTGTGTAGTGAAGGGGGACGTGCTGGGGTAGTGTTTTAGGGTTTAGGGTAGTGTAGTTGTGTTTGGGTAGTGAAGGGGGTCGTGCTGGGTGTAGATTTAGGGTTTAGGCTAGTGCAGTCGTGTTTGTGAAGTGTAGGGGGTAGTGTTTTAGGGTTTAGGGTAGTGCAGTGGTGTTTGGGTAGTGTAGGGGGTTGTGCTGGGGATAGTGTTTTAGTGTTTAGGGTAGTGCAGTGTTTGTGTAGTGGGTCATGTTTTAGGGTTTAGGGTAGTGCTGTGGTGTTTGGGTAGTGTAGGGGGTCATGCTGGGGGTAGAGTTTTAGGGTTTAGGGTAGTGCATTTATGTTTGGGTAGTGTAGGGGTAATGCTGGGGGTAGTGTTTTAGGGTTTAGGGTAGTGCAGTGATGTTTGTGTAGTATTGGGGGTAGTTCTGGTGGTAGTGTTTTAGGTTTGCGGGTATTGCAGCAGTGTTTGGTTAGTGTAGGGGTTGTGCTGGGGGTTGTGTTTAAGTGGTTACGGTAGTGCAGTGGTATTTGGGTAGTGTAGGGGGTCATGCTGGGTGTAGGTTTAGGATAGTGCATTGGTGTTTGTAAATTGTACGGGGTCGCGCTGGGGGTAGTGTTTTAGAGTTTAGGGTTATGCAGTGGTGATTGGGTAGTTTAGGGGTAGTGCTGGGAGTAGGGGTTTAGAGTAGTGCAGTGATGTTTGTGTAGTGTAGGGGGTCGTCCTGAGGGTAGTGTTTTAGAGTTTACGGTAGTGCAGTGGTGTTTGTGTAGTAAGGGGTCTTGCTAGGGGTAATGTTTTAGGGTTTAGGGTAGGGCAGTGGTGTTTTTGTAGTGTAGGGGGACGTGCTGGGGATAGTGTATTAGGGTTTAGGGTAGTGCAATTGGGTAGTGTAGGGCAGTGCAGTGGTGTTTGTGTAATGTAGGGGATCATGCTGGGAAAGTGTTTTAGGGTTTAGGGTAGTGCAGTGGTCTTTGGGTAGTGTAGGGTGTACTGCTGGGGGTAGTGCTTTAGTGTTTAGGGTAGTGCAGTGGTGTTTGTGTAGTGTAGGGGGTCGTGCTGGAGGTAGTGTTTTAGGGTAGTGCAGTGGTATTTGTGTGGTGTAGGGTGTCGTGCTGTGGTAAGTGTTTTAGGGTTTAGGGTAGTGCAGTGGTGTTTGGATAGTGTAGGGGGTCGTGCTAGGGGTAGTGTTTTAGGGTTTAGGGTAGTGCAGTGGTGTTTTTGTAGTGTAGGGGGACGTGCTGGGGATAGTGTATTAGGGTTTAGGGTAGTGCAATTGGGTAGTGTAGGGTGTACAGCTGGGGGTAGAGTTTTAGGATAGTGCAGTGGTGTTTGGGTAGTGTAGGGTTCGGGGTAGTGTTTTAGGGTAGTGCAGTGGTGTTTGTGTAGTGTAGGGGGTCATGCTGGAGTAATTGTTTTAGGGTTTAAGGTGGTGCATTGGTGTTTGGGTAGTGTAAGGGGTTGTGCTAGGGGTAGTGTTTTAGGGTTTAGGGTAGTGCAGTGGTGTATTTGTAGTGTAGGGGTCGTGCTGGGGGTAGTGTTTTAGGGTTTAGGGTAGTGCAGTGGTGTTTGTGTACTGTAGGGGGTTGTGCTGGGGTATATATAATGTTTAGGGTAGTGCAGTGGTGTTTGGGTAGTGTAGGGGGTTGTGCTGGGGTAGTGTTTTAGCGTTTAGGGTAGTGCAGTGGTGTTTGGGTAGTGTAGGTGTAGTGCTGGGGGTAGTGTTTTAGGGTAGTGCAGTGGTGTTTGTGTAGTGTTGGGGGTTGTGTTGGGGGTAGTGATTTAGCATTTAGGGTAGTGCAGTGGTATTTGGGTAGTGTAGGGGTAGTGCTGGGGGTAGTGTTTAGGGCTTAGGGTAGTACAGTGGTGTTTGTGTAGTATAAGGGGTCATGCTTGGGGTAGTGTTTTAGGGTTTAGGGTAGTGTAGTGGTGTTTGTGTAATATAGGGGTTAATGCTGGGGGTAGTGTTTTAGGGTTGAGGGTAGTGCAGTGGTGTTTGTGTAGTATAGGGGTTCATGCTGGGGTAGTGTTTTAGGGTTTAGGGTAGTGCAGTGGTGTTTTGGTAGTGTAGGGGGTCGTGCTGGGGTAGCGTTTTAGTGTTTAGGGTAGTGCAGTGGGGTTGGGTAGTGTAGATGGTACTGCTGGGGGTAGTGTTTTGGGGTAGTGCAGTGGTGATTGTGTAGTATTGGGGTAGTGTTTTAGGGTTTAGGGTAGTGCAGTGGTGTTTGTGTACTGTAGGGGTCAAGCTGGTGGTAGTGTTTTAGGGTTTAGGGTAGGGCAGTGGTGTTTGTGTAGTGCAGGGGGTCGTGCAAGGTGTAATGTTTTAGGGTTTAGGGTAGTGCAGTGGTGTTTGTGTAGTGTAGGGAGTCATCCTGAGGGTAGTGTTTTAGGGTTTAGGATAGTGCAGTGGTGTTTGTGTAGTAAGGAGTCGTGCTGGGGGTTGTGTTTTCGGGTTTAGGGTAGTGCAGTGGTAGTTGGGTAGTGTAGGGGGTCATGTTGGGTGTAGGTTTAGGATAGTGCAGTGTAGGTTTGTGAATTGTACGGGGTTGCGCTGGGGGTATTGTTTTAGAGTTTATGGCAATGCAGTAAGGATTTGGTAGTTTAGGGGTCATGCTGGGGGTAGGGGTTTAGAGTAGTGCAGTGATGTTTGTCTAGTGTATGGGTCGTACTGGGGGTAGTGTTTTAGGGTAGTGCAGTGGTGTTTGTGTGGTGTAAGGGGTCATGCTGGGGGTAGGGTTTTAGGGTTTAGGGTAGTGCAGTGGTGTTTATGTAGTGTAGGGGTCATGCTAGGGGTAGTGTTTTAGGGTTTAGGGTAGTGCAGTGGTGTTTGTGTAGTATAGGGGTTCCTGCTGGTGTAGTGTTTTAGGGTAGTGCAGTGGTGTTTGTGTGGTGTAGGGGTTCATGCAGTGTTTTAGGGCTTAGGGTAGTTCAGTGGTGTTTGGGTAGTGTAGGTGATCAGCTAGGGGTAATGTTTTAGGGTTTAGGGTAGTGCAGTGGTGTTTGTGTAATGTAGGGGATCATGCTGGGGTAGTGTTTTAGGGTTTAGGGTAGTGCAGTGGTCTTTGGGTAGTGTAGGATGTACTGCTGAGGGTAGTGTTTTTGTGTTTAGGGTAGTGCAGTAGGGTAGTGCAGTGGTGTTTGTGTAGTGTAGGGGGTCGTGCTGGGGTAAGTCTTTTAGGGTTTAGGGTAGTGCAGTGGTGTTTGGGTAGTGTAGGGGTTCATGCTAAGGGTAGTGTTTTAGGGTTTAGGGTAGTGCAGTGGTGTTTTTGTAGTGTAGAGGGACGTGCTGGGGGCAGTGTATTAGGGTTTAGGGTAGTGCAATTGTGTTTGGGTAGTTTAGGGTGTACTGCTGGGGGTAGTGTTTTAGGGTAGTGCAGTGGTGTTTGTGTGATGTAGAGGGTCGTGCTGGGTTAAGTGTTTTAGGGTTTAGGGTGGTGCAGTGGTGTTTGGGTAGTGTAGGGGGTTGTGCTAGGGGTAGTGTTTTAGGCTTTAGGGTAGTGCAGTGGTGTTTTTGTAGTATAGTGGGTCCGTGCTAGGGGTAGTGTTTTAGGGTTTAGGGTAGTGCAGTGGTGTTTGTGTACTGTAGGGGGTTGTGCTGGGGGTAGATGTAATGTTTAGGGTAGTGCAGTGGTGTTTGGGTAGTGTAGGGGGTTGTGCTGGGGGTTGTGTTTTAGCGTTTTGGGTAGTGCAGTGGTGTTTGGGTACTGTAGGTGTAGTGCTAGGGGTAGTGTTTTAGGGTGGTGCAGTGGTGTTTGTGTAGTGTAGGGGGTTGTGCTGGGGTAGTGATTTAGCATTTAGGGTAGTGCAGTGGTTTGTGGGTAGTGTAGGGGTAGTGCTGGGGGTAGTGTTTCAGGGCTTAGGGTAGTACACTGGTGTTTGTGTAATGGAGGGGGTCACGCTTGGGGTAGTGTTTTAGGGTTTATGGTAGTCCAGTGGTGTTTGTGTAGTATAGGGGTTCATGCTTGGGTAGTGTTTTAGGGTTTAGGGTAGTGCAGTGGTGTTTTGGTAGTGTAGGGGGTCGTGCCAGGGTAGTGTTTTAGTGTTTAGGGTTGTGCAGTGGGGTTGGGTAGTGTAGAGGGTACTGCTGGGGGTAGTGTTTTTGGGTTTAGGGTAGCGCAGAGGTGATTGTGTAGTATTGGGGGCAGTCTTTTAGGGTTTAGGGTAGTGCAGTGGTGTTGGGTAGTGTAGGTGGTCATGCTGGGGGCAGTGTTTTAGGGTTTAGGGTAGTGCAGTGGTGTTTGTGTAGTGCAGGGGGTCGTGCAAGGTGTAATGTTTTAGGGTTTAGGGTAGTGCATTGGTGTTTGTGTAGTGTAGGGAGTCGTCCTTAGGGTAGTGGTTTAGGGTTTAGGGTAGTGCTGTGCTGTTTGTGTAGTGAGGAGTCGTGCTGGGGGTTGTGTTTTAGGGTTTAGGGTAGTGCAGTGGTATTTGGGTAGTGTAGGGGGTCATGCTTGGGTGTAGGTTTAGGATAGTGCAGTGGTGTTTGTGAATTGTACGGGGTCGCACTGGGGGTAGTGTTTTAGAGTTTAGGGTAATGTAGTAGGGATTGGGTAGTTTAGGGGTTGTGCTGGGGGTAGGGGTTTAGAGTAGCGCTGTGATGTTTGTGTAGTGTAGGGGTGGTGCTGGGGGGAATGGTTTAGGGTAGTGCAGTGGTGTTTGTGTGGTGTAGGGGTTCATGCTGGGGGTAGTGTTTTAGGGTAGTTCTGTGGTGTTTGTGTGGTGTAGGGGGTCGTGCTGGGTTAAGTGTTTTAGGCTTTAGGGTAGTGCAGTGATGTTTTTGTAGTGTAGTGGGTCCGTGCTGGGGGTAGTGTTTTAGGGTTTAGGGTAGTGCAGTGGTGTTTGGGTAGTGTAGGGGGTTGTGTTGGGGGTTGTGTTTTAGCGTTTTGGGTAGTGCAGTGGTGTTTGGGTAGTGTAGGTGTAGTGCTGGGGTAGTGTTTTAGGGTAGTGCAGTGGTGTTTGTGTAGCGTAGGGGGTTGTGCTGGGGTTAGTGATTTAGCATTTAGTGTAGTGCAGTGGTGTGTGGGTAGTGTAGGGGTAGTGCTGGGGGTAGTGTTTTAGGGCTTAGGGTAGTACACTGGTGTTTGTGTAATGGAGGGGGTCATGCTTGGGGTAGTGTTTTAGGGTTTAGGGTAGTGCAGTGGTGTTTGTGTAGTGCAGGGGTTCATGCTGGGGGTAGTGTTTTAGGACTTAGGGTAGTACAGTGGTGTTTGTGTAGTGGAGGGGGTGATGCTTGGGATAGTGTTTTAGGGTTTAGGGTAGTGCAGTGGTGTTTCTGTAATATAGGGGTTCATGCTGGGGGTAGTGTTTAGGGTTGAGGGTAGTGCAGTGGTGTTTATGTAGTATAGGGGTTCATGCTGGGGTAGTGTTCTAGGGTTTAGGGTAGTGCAGTGGTGTTTTGGTAGTGTAGGGGGTCGTGCCGGGGTAGTGTTTTAGTGTTTAGGGTAGTGCAGTGGTGTTGGGTAGTGTAGGTGGTCATGCTGGGAGTAGTGTTTTAGGGTTTAGGGTAGTGCAGTGGTGTTTGTGTAGTATAGGGGTCAAGCTGGGGGTAGTGTATTAGGGTTTAGGGTAGTGCAGTGGTGTTTGTGTAGTGCAGGGGGTCGTGCAAGGTATAATGTTTTAGGGTTTAGGGTAGTGCAGTGGTGTTTATGTAGTGTAGGGAGTCGTCCTGATGGTAGTGTTTTAGGGTAGTGCAGTGGTGTTTGTGTAGTAAGGAGTCGTGCTGGGGGTTGTGTTTTAGGGTTTAGGGTAGTGCAGTGGTATTTGGGTAGTGTAGGGGGTCATGCTGGGTGTAGGTTTAGGATAGTGCAGTGGTGTTTGTGAATTGTACGGGGTCGCGCTGGGGTAGTGTTTTAGAGTTTAGGGTAATGCAGTAAGGATTGGGTAGTTTAGGGGTCGTGCTGGGGGTAGGGGTTTAGAGTAGCACAGTGATGTTTGCGTAGTGTAGGGGTCGTGCTGGGGGTCGTGTTTTAGGGTAGTGCAGTGGTGTTTGTGTGGTGTAGGTGGTCATGCTGGGGGTAGTGATTTAGGGTTTAGGGTAGTGCAGTGGTGTTTGGGTAGTGCTGGGGGTCATGCTAGGGGTAGTGTTTTAGTGTTTAGGGTAGTGCAGTGGTGTTTGTGTAGTATAGGGGTTCCTGCTGGTGTAGTGTTTTAGAGTTTAGGGTAGTTCAGTGGTGTTTTGGTAGTGTAGGGGTTCACGCTGTGTTAGTGATTTAAGGTTTAGGGTAGTGCAGTGGTGTTTGTGTAGCATAGGGGTTCATGCTGGGGTAGTGTTTTAGGGTTTAGGGTAGTGCAGTGTTGTTTTGGTAGTGTAGGGGGTCATGCTGGGGTAGTGTTTTAGGGTTTAGGGTAGTGCAGTGGTGTTGGGTAGTGTAGGGGGTACTGCTGGGGGTAGTGTTTTAGGGTTTAGAGTAGTGCAGTGGTGTTTGTGTAGTATTGGGGGTAGTGTTTTAGGGTTTAGGGTAGTACAGTGGTGTTTGTGTAGTTCAGGGGGTGGTACTGGGGGTAGATTTAGGGTTTAGGATAGTGCAGTGGTGTTTGGGTAGTGTAGGGGGTCATGCTAGGGGTAATGTTTTAGGGTTTAGGGTAGTGCAGTGGTGTTTGTGTAATGTAGGGGATCATACTGGGGTAGTGTTTTAGGGTTTAGGGTAGTGCAGTGGTGTTTGGGTAGTGAAGGGTGTACTGCTGGGGGTAGTGTTTTAGGATAGTGCAGTGGTGTTTGGGTAGTGTAGGGTTCGGGCTGGGGGTAGTGTTTTAGGGTAGTGCAGTGGTGTTTGTGTGGTGTAGGGGGTCGTGCTGGGGTTACATTTTTTGGGGGTTTATGGTGGTGCAGTGGTGTTTGGGTAGTGTAGGGGGTCGTGCTAGGGGTAGTGTTTTAGGGTTTAGGGTAGTGCAGTGGTGTTTTTGTAGTGTAGGGGGTCGTGCTGGGGGTAGTGTTTTAGGGTTTAGGGTAGTGCAGTGGTTTTTGTGTACTGTAGGTGGTTTTGCTGGGGGTAGATGTAATCGTTAGGGTAGTGCAGTGGTGTTTGGGTAGTGTAGGGTGTTGTGCTGGGGGTAGTGTTTTAGCGTTTAGGGTAGTGCAGTGGTGTTTTTGTAGAATAGGGGTTCCTGTTGATATAGTGTTTTAGGGTTTAGGGTAGTGCAGTGGTGTTTGTGTAGTGCTGGGGGTAGTGTTTTAGGGTTTAGAGTAGTGCAGTGGTGTTTGTGTAGTATTGGGGGTAGGGTTTTAGGGTTTAGGATAGGTCAGTTGTGTTTGGGTAGTGAAGGGGGTAGTGCTAGGGGTAGGGATTTAGGATTTAGGGCAGTGCAATGGTGTTTGTGTAGTGTAGGGGGTCGTGTTTTTGGGTTTAGGGTAGTGCAGTTGTGTTTGGGTAGTGAAGGGTGTCGTGCTGGGGGTAGATTTAGGCTTAAGGGTAGTGCAGTCATGTTTGTGTAGTGTAGGGGGTCGTGTTTTAGGGTAGTGCAGTGGTGTTTAGGTAGTGCAGGGGGTCGTGCAGGGGGTAGTGATTTAGGGTAGTGCAGTGGTGTTTGGGTAGTATGGGGGGTCATGCTGGAGTAGTGTTTTAGGGTTTCGGATAGTGCAGTGGTGCTTGTGTAGTGTAGGTGGTCGTGTTTCAGGGTAGTGCAGTGGTATTTGGGTAGTGTAGGGGTTCATGCTGGGGGTAGTGTTTTAGGGTATAGGGTAGTGCAGATGTGTTTGGGTAGTGTAGGGGGTACTGCTGGGGAGTAGTGTTTTAGGGTTTAGGGTAGTGCCGTGGTGTTTGTGTAGTGTACAGGGTCTTGCTGGGGGTAGTGTTTTTTGGTTTAGTGCAGTGGTGTTTGGGTAGTGTAGGGGGTACTGCTGGGGGTAGTGTCTTAGGGTTTTGGGTAGTGCAGTGGTGTTTGTGTAGTATTGGGGAAGTTCTGGGGGTAGCGTTTTAGGGTTTAGGGTAGTGCAGTGGTGTTTGGGTAGTGTTGGGGTAGTGCTGGGGGTACTGCCTTAGGGTAGTGCAGTGGTGTTTGGGTAGTGTGTGTGGTCGTGTTGGAGGTAGTGTTTTAGGGTTTAGGGTAGTGCAGTGGTGTTTGTGTAGTGTAGGGGTCATGCTGGGGGTAGTGTTTAAGGGTTTGGGGTAGTGCAGTGGTGTTTTTCTCGTGTCGGGGTTGTGCTGTGGTAAATGTTTTAAGGTTTAGGGTAGTGGAATGGTGTTTGGTTAGTATAGTGGGTCGTGCTGGGGGTAGTGTGTTAGGGTTTAGGGTAGTGCAGTGGTATTTATGTGGTGTAGGGGGTCGTGTCGGGGATAGTGTTTTAGGGTTAAGGGCAGTGCAGTGGTGTTTGGGTAGTGTAGGGTTTCGTGCTGGGGATAGGGTTTGAGGGTGTAGGGCAGTGCAGTGGTGTTTGTGTAGTGTAGGGGAAGTGCCGGGGGTAGTGTGTTAGGGTTTAGGGCAAAGCAGTGGTGTTTGGGTATTGTAGGGGTTCATGCTGGGGGTAGTGTTTTAGGGTATAGGGTAGTGCAGATGTGTTTGGGTAGTGTAGGGGGTACTGCTGGGGAGTAGTGTTTTAGGGTTTAGGATAGTGCAGTGGTTCTTGTGTAGTGTAGGTGGTGGTGTTTTAGGGTAGTGCAGTGGTATTTGGGTAGTGTAGGGGTTCATGCTGGGGGTAGTGTTTTAGGGTATAGGGTAGTGCAGATGTGTTTGGGTAGTGTAGGGGGTACTGCTGGGGAGTAGTGTTTTAGGGTTTAGGGTAGTGCCGTGGTGTTTGTGTAGTGTACAGGGTCTTGCTGGGGGTAGTGTTTTTGGGTTTAGTGCAGTGGTGTTTGGGTAGTGTAGGGGGTACTGCTGGGGGTAGTGTCTTAGGGTTTTGGGTAATGCAGTGGTGTTTGTGTAGTATTGGGGAAGTTCTGGGGGTAGCGTTTTAGGGTTTAGGGTAGTGCAGTGGTGTTTGGGTAGTGTTGGGGTAGTGCTGGGGGTACTGCCTTAGGGTAGTGCAGTGGTGTTTGGGTAGTGTGTGTGGTCGTGTTGGAGGTAGTGTTTTAGGGTTTAGGGTAGTGCAGTGGTGTTTGTGTAGTGTAGGGGTCATGCTGGGGGTAGTGTTTAAGGGTTTGGGGTAGTGCAGTGGTGTTTTTATCGTGTCGGGGTCGTGCTGTGGTAAATGTTTTAAGGTTTAGGGTAGTGGAATGGTGTTTGGTTAGTATAGTGGGTCGTGCTGGGGGTAGTGTGTTAGGGTTTAGGGTAGTGCAGTGGTATTTATGTGGTGTAGGGGGTCGTGTCGGGGATAGTGTTTTAGGGTTAAGGGCAGTGCAGTGGTGTTTGGGTAGTGTAGGGGTTCGTGCTGGGGATAGGGTTTGAGGGTGTAGGGCAGTGCAGTGGTGTTTGTGTAGTGTAGGGGAAGTGCCGGGGGTAGTGTGATAGGGTTTAGGGCAGTGCAGTGGTGTTTAGCTATTGTAGGGTTTGTGCTGGGGGTAGATATAGGGTTTAGGGTAGTGCAATGGTGTTTGTTTAGTGTACGGGGTTGCGCTGGGGTTAGTGTTTTAGGGTTTAGGGTAGTGCAGTGGTGTTTGGGTAGTATTGGGGGTCATGCTTGGGGTAGTGTTATAGGGTTTAGGGTAGTACAGTGGTTGTGTAGTGTAGGAGGTCACACTGGGGTTAGTGTTTTAGGGTTTAGGTTAGTTTAGTGGTGGTTGTGTAGTGAAGGGGGACGTGCTGGGGTAGTGTTTTAGGGTAGTGTAGTTGTGTTTGGGTAGTGAAGGGGGTCGTGCTGGGGATAGATTTAGGGTTTAGGCTAGTGCAGTGATGTTTGTGAAGTGTAGGGGGTCGTGTTTTAGGGTTTAGGGTAGTGCAGTGGTGTTTGGGTAGTGTAGGGGGTTATGCTGGGGATAGTGTTTTAGTGTTCAGGGCAGTGCAGTGTTTGTATAGTGGGTCATGTTTTAGGGTTTAGGGTAGTGCTGTGGTGTGTGGGTAGTGTAGGGGGTAATGCTGGGGGTAGAGTTTTAGGATTTAGGGTAGAGCATTTATTTTGGGTAGTGTAGGGGGTACTGCTGGGGGTAGTGTTTTAGGGTTTAGGGTAGTGCAGTGATGTTTGTGTAGTATTGGGGTAGTTCTGGTGGTAGTGTTTTAGGGTAGTGCAGCGGTGTTTGGGTAGTGTAGGGGTAGTGCTGGGGGTTGTGTTTTAGGGTTTAGGGTAGTGCAGTGGTGTTTGGGTAGTGTAGGTGGTCGTCCTGAGGGTAGTGTTTTAGGGTTTAGGGTAGTGCAGTGGTGTTTATGTAGTAAGGGGTCGTGCTGGGGGTTGTGTTTTAGGGTTTAGGGTAGTGTAGTGGTATTTCTGTAGTGTAGGGGGTCATGCTGGGTGTAGGTTTAGGATAGTGCAGTGGTGTTTGTGAAATGTACGGGGTCGCGCTGGGAGTAGTGTTTTAGAGTTTAGGGTAATGCAGTGGTGATTGTGTAGTTTAGGGGTCGTGCTGGGGGTAGGGGTTCAGAGTAGTGCAGTGATGTTTGTGTAGTGTAGGGGTCGTGCTGGGGTAGTGTTTTAGGGTTTAGGGTAGTGCAGTGGTGTTTTTGTAGTGTAGGGGGTTGTGCTGGGGGTAGTGTTTTAGGCTATAAGGTAGTGCAGTGGTGTTTGTGTAGTGTAGGGGGTTGTGTTTGGGGTAGATGTTATGTTTAGGGTAGTGCAGTGGTGTTTGTTTAGTGTATGGGTCATGCTGGGGGTAGTGTTTTAGGGTTTAGGGTAGTGCAGTTGTGTTTGGGTAGTGTAGGGTGTACTGCTGGGGGTAGTGTTTTAGGGTAGTGCCATGGTGTTTGGTTAGTGTAGGGGTAGTGCTGGGGGTATTGTTTTAGGGTAGTGCAGTGGTGTTTGTGTGGTGTAGGGAGTCGTGCTGTGGTAAGTGTTATAGGGTTTAGGGTATTGCAGTGGTGTATGGGTAGTGTAGGGGGTCGAGCTAGGAGTAGTGTTTAAGGGTTTAGGGTAGTGCAGTGGTGTTTTTGTAGTGTAGGGGGTCGTGCTGGGGGTAGTGTATTAGGGTTTAGAGTAGTGCAGTTGTGTTTCGGTAGTGTAGGGTGTACTGCTGGGGGTAGTGTTTTAGGGTAGTGCAGTGGTGTTTGGGTAGTGTAGGGTTCGGGCTGGGTAGTGTTTTAGGGTAGTGGAGTGGTGTTTGTGAGGTGTAGGGGGTCGTGCTGGGGTAAGTGTTTTAGGGTTTAGGGTGGTGCAGTGGTGTTTGGGTAGTGTAGGGGGTCGTGCTGGGGTAGTGTTTTAGGGTATATGGTAGTACAGAGGTTTTTTTGTAGTGTAGGGGTTCGTGCTGGGGGTAGTGTTTTAGGGTTTAGGGTAGTGCAGTGGTGTTTGGGTAGTATAGGGGGTTGTGCTGGGGGTAGTGTTTTAGCGTTTGGGGTAGTGCAGTGGTGTTTTTGTAGTGTAGGGGTAGGGGTAGGGCTGGGGGTAGTGTTTTAGGGTAGTGCAGTGGTGTTTGTGTAGTGTAGGGGGTTGTGCTGGGGTAGTGTTTTAGCATTTAGGGTAGTGCAGTGGTGTTTGTGTAGTGTAGGGGTAGTGCTGGGGGTAGTGTTTTAGGGCTTAGGGTAGTACAGTGGTGTTTGTGTACTGGAGGGGGTCATGCATGGGGTAGTGTTTTAGGGTTTAGGGTAGTGCAGTGGTGTTTGTGTAATGTAGGGCTTCATGCTGGGGGTAGTGTTTTGGGGTCAGGGTCGTGCAGTGGTGTTTGTGTAGTATAGGGGTTCATGCAGGGGTAGTGTTTTATGGTTTAGGGTAGTGCAGTGGTGTTTTGGTAGTGTAGGGGGTCGTGCTGGGGTATTCTTTTAGGGTTTAGGGTAGTGCAGTGGTGTTGGGTAGTGTAGGTGGTCATGCTGGGGGTAGTGTTTTAGGGTTTAGGGTAGTGCAGTGGTGTTTGTGTAGTGTAGGGGGTCGTGATGGGGGTAGTGTTTTAGGGTTAATTGTAATGCAGTTGTGTTTGGGTAGTGTAAGGGGTCATTCTGGGGGTAGTGTTTTTGGGTTTAGGGTAGTACAGTGGTGTTTGGGTAGGGTAGGGAGTCGTGCTGGGGTAGTCTTTTAGGGTTTAGGGTAGTGCAGTGGTGTTGGGTAGTGTAGGTGATCATGCTGGGGGTAGTGATTTAGGGTTTAGGGTAGTGCAGTGGTGTTTGTGTAGTGTAGGGGTGAAGCTGGGGTAGTGTTTTAGGGTTTAGGGTAGTGCAGTTGTGTTTGTGTAGTTCAGGGGGTCGTGCGAGGGGTAATGTTTTAGGGTTTAGGGTAGTGCAGAGGTGTTTGTGTAGTGCAGGGGGCTGTGATGGGGGTAGTGTTTTAGGGTTAAGGGTAGTGCAGCTGTGTTTGGGTAGTGTAGGGGATCATTCTGGGGGTTGTGTTTTTGGTTTTAATGCCGTGCAGTTGTGTTTGGGTAGTGAAGGGGTTCATGCTTGGGGTAGTGTGTTAGGGTTTAGGGTAGTGCAGTGGTGTTTGTGTAGTGTAGAGGGTCGTGCTGGGGGTAGTGTTTTAGGGTAGTGCAGTGGTGTTTGTGTAGTGTAGGGGGTCGTGTTTTAGGGTTTAGGGTAGTGCAGTGGTGTTTGGGTAGTGTAATGGGTCGTGCTGAGGGTAGTGTTTTAGGGCTTAGGGTAGTATAGTGGTGTTTGTGTAGGGGGTCGTGCTTGGGGTAGTGTTTTAGGGTTTAGGGAAGTGCAGTGGTGTTTTTGTAGTGTAGGGGGTTGTGCTGGGGGTAGTGTTTTAGGCTATAAGGTAGTGCAGTGGTGTTTGTGTAGTGTAGGGGGTTGTGTTGGGGGTAGATGTTATGTTTAGGGTAGTGCAGTGGTGTTTCTTTAGTGTAGGGGGTCATGCTGGGGGTAGTGTTTTAGACTTTAGGGTAGTGCAGTTGTGTTTGGGTAGTGTAGGGTGTACTGCTGGGGGTAGTGTTTTAGGGTAGTGCCATGGTGTTTGGTTAGTGTAGGGGTAGTGCTGGGGGTAGTGTTTTAGGGTAGTGCAGTGGTGTTTGTGTGGTGTAGGGATTCGTGCTGTGGTAAGTGTTATAGGGTTTAGGGTATTGCAGTGGTGTATGGGTAGTGTAGGGGGTTGAGCTAGGGGTAGTGTTTTAGGGTTTAGGGTAGTGCAGTGGTGTTTTTGTAGTGTAGGGGGTCGTGCTGGGGGTAGTGTATTAGGGTTTAGGGTAGTGCAGTTGTGTTTGGGTAGTGTAGGGTGTACTGCTGGGGGTAGTGTTTTAGGGTAGTGCAGTGGTGTTTGGTTAGTGTAGGGGTAGTGCTGGGGGTAGTGTTTTAGGGTAGTGCAGTGGTGTTTGTGTGGTGTAGGGAGTCGTGCTGTAGTAAGTGTTATAGGGTTTAGGGTATTGCAGTGGTGTATGGGTAGTGTAGGGGGTTGAGCTAGGGGTAGTGTTTTAGGGTTTAGGGTAGTGCAGTGGTGTTTTTGTAGTGTAGGGGGTCGTGATGGGGGTAGTGTTTTAGGGTTAATGGTAATGCAGTTGTTTGGGTAGTGTAAGGGGTCATTCTGGGGGTAGTGTTTTTGGGTTTAGGGTAGTACAGTGGTGTTTGGGTAGTGTAGGGAGTCATGCTGGGGTAGTCTTTTAGGGTTTAGGGTAGTGCAGTGGTGTTGGGTAGTGTAGGTGATCATGCTGGGGGTAGTGATTTAGGGTTTAGGGTAGTGCAGTGGTGTTTTTGTAGTGTAGGGGGTCGTGCTGGGGGTAGTGTATTAGGGTTTAGGGTAGTGCAGAGGTGTTTGTGTAGTGCAGGGGGTTGTGATGGGGGTAGTGTTTTAGGGTTAAGGGTAGTGCAGCTGTGTTTGGGTAGTGTAGGGGATCATTCTGGGGGTTGTGTTTTTGGTTTTAAGGCCATGCAGTTGTGTTTGGGTAGTGAAGGGGTTCATGCTTGGGGTAGTGTGTAAGGGTTTAGGGTAGTGCAGTGGTGTTTGTGTAGTGTAGAGGGTCGTGCTGGGGGTAGTGTTTTAGGGTAGTGCAGTGGTGTTTGTGTAGTGTAGGGGGTCGTGTTTTAGGGTTTAGGGTAGTGCAGTGGTGTTTGGGTAGTGTAAGTGGTCGTGCTGAGGGTAGTGTTTTAGGGCTTAGGGTAGTATAGTGGTGTTTGTGTAGGGGGTCGTGCTTGGGGTAGTGTTGTAGGGTTTAGGGAAGTGCAGTGGTGTTTGTGTAGTGTAGGGGTTCATGCTGGGGGTAGTGTTTTAGGGTTTAGGGCAGTGCAGTGGTGTTTGTGTAGCATAGGGGTTCATGCTGGGTAGTGTTTTAGGGTTTAGGGTAGTGCAGTGGTGTTTTAGTCGTGTAGGGGGTCATGCTGGGGTAGTGTTTTAGGGTTTAGGGTAGTGCAGTGGTGTTGGGTAGTGTAGGGGGTACTACTGGGGGTAGTGTTTTAGGGTTTAGGGTAGTGCAGTAGTGTTTGTATAGTATTGGGGGTAGTGTTTTAGGGTAGTACAGTGGTGTTTGTGTAGTGTAGGGGGTCGTGATGGGGGTAGTGTTTTAGGGTTAATGGTAATGCAGTTGTTTGGGTAGTGTAAGGGGTCATTCTGGGGGTAGTGTTTTTGGGTTTAGGGTAGTACAGTGGTGTTTGGGTAGTGTAGGGAGTCATGCTGGGGTAGTCTTTTAGGGTTTAGGGTAGTGCAGTGGTGTTGGGTAGTGTAGGTGATCATGCTGGGGGTAGTGATTTAGGGTTTAGGGTAGTGCAGTGGTGTTTGTGTAGTGTAGGGGTGAAGCTGGGGTAGTGTTTTAGGGTTTAGGGTAGTGCAGTGGTGTTTTTGTAGTGTAGGGGGTCGTGCTGGGGGTAGTGTATTAGGGTTTAGGGTAGTGCAGAGGTGTTTGTGTAGTGCAGGGGGTTGTGATGGGGGTAGTGTTTTAGGGTTAAGGGTAGTGCAGCTGTGTTTGGGTAGTGTAGGGGATCATTCTGGGGGTTGTGTTTTTGGTTTTAAGGCCATGCAGTTGTGTTTGGGTAGTGAAGGGGTTCATGCTTGGGGTAGTGTGTAAGGGTTTAGGGTAGTGCAGTGGTGTTTGTGTAGTGTAGAGGGTCGTGCTGGGGGTAGTGTTTTAGGGTAGTGCAGTGGTGTTTGTGTAGTGTAGGGGGTCGTGTTTTAGGGTTTAGGGTAGTGCAGTGGTGTTTGGGTAGTGTAAGTGGTCGTGCTGAGGGTAGTGTTTTAGGGCTTAGGGTAGTATAGTGGTGTTTGTGTAGGGGGTCGTGCTTGGGGTAGTGTTGTAGGGTTTAGGGAAGTGCAGTGGTGTTTGTGTAGTGTAGGGGTTCATGCTGGGGGTAGTGTTTTAGGGTTTAGGGCAGTGCAGTGGTGTTTGTGTAGCATAGGGGTTCATGCTGGGTAGTGTTTTAGGGTTTAGGGTAGTGCAGTGGTGTTTTAGTCGTGTAGGGGGTCATGCTGGGGTAGTGTTTTAGGGTTTAGGGTAGTGCAGTGGTGTTGGGTAGTGTAGGGGGTACTACTGGGGGTAGTGTTTTAGGGTTTAGGGTAGTGCAGTAGTGTTTGTATAGTATTGGGGGTAGTGTTTTAGGGTAGTACAGTGGTGTTTGTGTAGTGTAGGGGTGGTAGTGGGGGTAGATTTAGGGTTTAGGATAGTTCAGTGGTGTTTGAGTAGTGTAGGGGGTCGTGCTGGGGGTAGGGCTTTAGGGTTTAGGGCAGTGCAATGGTGTTTGTGTAGTGTAGGGGGTCATGTTTTGGGGTTTAGGGTAGTGCAGTTGTGTTTGGGTAGTGAAGGGGGTCGTTCTGGGGGTAGAATTAGGCTTTAGGGTAGTGCGGTCGTGTTTGTGTAGTGTAGGGGGTCGTGCTTTAGGGTAGTGCAGTGTTGTTTGTGTAGTGGGCCATGTTTTAGAGTTTAGGGTAGTGCAGTGGTGTTTAGGTATTGCAGGGTGTAGTGCTGGGGTAGTGTTTTAGGGTAGTGCAGTGGTGTTTGGGTAGTGTAGCTTGACGTGCTGGGGCTAGTGTTTTAGGGTTTAGGATAGTGCAGTGGAGCTTGTGTAGTGTAGGTGGTCGTGTTTTAGTGTAGTGCAGTGGTATTTGGGTAGTGTAGGGGTTCATGCTGGGGGTAGTGTATTAGGGTTTAGGGTAGTGCAGATGTGGTTGAGTAGTGTAGGGGGTACTGCTGGGGAGAAGTGTTTTAGGGTTTAGGGTAGTGCCGTGGTGTTTGTGTAGTGTAAGGGGTCTAGCTGGGGGTAGTGTTTTTGGGTTTAGTGCAGTGATGTTTGGGTAGTGTAGGGGGTACTGCTGGGGGTAGTGTCTTAGGGTTTAGGGTAGTGCAGTGGTGTTTGGGTAGTGTTGGGGTAGTGCTGGGGGGACTGTTTTAGGGTAGTGCAGTGGTGATTGGGTAGTGTAGGTGGTCGTGTTGGAGGTAGTGTTTTAGGGTTTTGGGTAGTGCAGTGGTGTTTGTGTAGTGTAGGGGTCATGCTGGGGGTAGTGTTTAAGGGTTTGGGGTAGTGCAGTGGTGTTTTTCTCATGTCGGGGTTGTGCTGTGGTAAGTGTTTTAAGGTTTAGGGTAGTGGAGTTGTGTTTGGTTAGTATAGTGGGTCGTGCTGGGGTAGTGTTAGGGTTTAGGGTAGTGCAGTGGTATTTATGTGGTGTAGGGGGTCGTGTCAGGGATAGTGTTTTAGGGTTTAGGGTAGTGCAGTGGTGTTTGTGTAGTGTAGGGGGTTGTGCTGGGGGTAGATGTAAGGTTTAGGGTAGTGCAGTGGTGTTTGGGTAGTGTAGGGGGTCGTGTTTTAGGGTTTAGGGTAGTGCAGTGATGTTTGGGTAGTGTAGGGGGTTGTGCTGGGGGTAGTGTTTAAGGGTTTAGGGTAGTGCAGTGGTGTTTTGGTATTGTAGGGGGTCGTGCCTGGGGTAGTGTTTTAGGGTTTAGGGTAGGGCTGTGGTATTTGTGTAGTGTAGGGGGTCGTAGCGGGGCAGTTGTTTTGGGTTTAGGGTAGTGCAGTGGTGTTTGGGTGGTGTAGGGGGTACTTCTGGGGGTAGTGTCTTACGGTTTTGTGTAGTGCAGGGGGTCGTGCTGGGGTAGTGTTTTAGGGTTTAGGGTAGTGCAGTGATGTTTGGGTAGTGTAGGGGGTTGTGCTGGGGGTAGTGTTTAAGGGTTTAGGGTAGTGCAGTGGTGTTTTGGTATTGTAGGGGGTCGTGCCTGGGGTAGTGTTTTAGGGTTTAGGGTAGGGCTGTGGTATTTGTGTAGTGTAGGGGGTCGTAGCGGGGCAGTTGTTTTGGGTTTAGGGTAGTACAGTGGTGTTTGTGTAGTGTAGGTGTTCATGCTGGGGGTAGTGTTTTAGGGTTTAGGGTAGTGCAGTTGTGTTTTGGTAGTGTAGGAGGTCGTGCTGCAGGTAGTGTTTAAGGGTTTAGGGCAGGTCAGTGGTGTTTGTGTAGTGTAGGGCGTCATGCTGGGGGTAGTGTTTTAGGGTTAAGGGAAGTGCAGTGGTGTTTGGGTAGTGTAGGGGGTCGTGCTGGGGATAGTGTTTGAGGGTTTAGGGCAGTGCAGTGGTGTTTATGTTGTGTAGGGGAAGTACCGGGGGTAGTGTTTTAGGGTTTAGGGCAGTGCAGTGGTGTTTGGGTATTGTATGGGTTTGTGCTGGGGGTAGATTTAGGGTTTAGGGTAGTGCAGTGGTGTTTGTGTAGTATAGGGGGTTGCGCTGGGGTTAGTGTTTTAGGGTTTAGGGTAGTGCAGTGGTGTTTGGGTAGTATAGGGGGTTATGTTGGGGGTAGTGGTTTAGGGTTTAGGGTAGTGCAGTGGTGTTTGTGTAGTGTAGGAGGTCACGCTGGGGGTAGTGTTTTAGGGTTTAGGTTAGTTTAGTGGTGGTTGTGTAGTGAAGGGGGAGGTGCTGGGATAGTGTTTTAGGGTTTAGGGTAGTGTAGTTGTGTTTGTGTAGTGAAGGGGGTCGTGCTGGGGGTAGATTTATGGTTTAGGCCAGTGCAGTCGTGTTTGTGTAGTGTAGGGTTCGTGTTTTAGGGTTTAGGGTATTGCAGTGGTGTTTGAGCAGTGTAGGGGGTTGTGCTGGGGATAGTGTTTTAGTGTTTAGGGTAGTGCAGTGTTTGTGTAGTGGGTCATGTTTTAGGGTTTACGGTAGTGCTGTGGTGTAGGGGTAGTGTTGGGGGTTGTGTTTTAGGGTTTAGGGTAGTGCAGTGGTGTTTGGTTAGTGTAGGGGGTCATCCTGAGGGTAGTGTTTTAGGGTTTAGGGTAATGCAGTGGTGATTGGGTAGTTTAGGGGTCGTGCTGGAGGTAGGGGTTTAGAGTAGTGCAGTGATGTTTGTGTAGTGTAGGGGGTCATGCTAGGGGTAGTGTTTTAGGGTTTAGGGTAGTGCAGTAGTGTTTTTGTAGTGTAGGGGGTTGTGCTGGGGGTAGTGTTTTAGGCTTTAGGGTAGTGCATAGGCCTGGGCAAAAATTTCGTTCCGTTCGCGGAAATTGCGATAATTTGACATTTTCGCGTTCCGCGGAGAGCGCGAAAATGTCAAAATTTCCGGTTTCCACAGCTTGGCAATAATTTGTTTCTTGCTCGCGCTGTAAATTAATACATTCTCGCGCGCTCGCGATCGCCTTAGCTGAATCCCTGCGTTCGCCGACAAGTTTTCTTGATCCGGTCGTGTTCTCCATGAGATGTTGTTTGGTTTTTAGCCATTTGCGCTGTCTCGCAACAGTTCGTGCCCGCAGTGACGTCACGCGTCGCGCGATCACGTCTTTCTTCTCGCGATCATGCACCGCGAGACAACTCAAAACAAGATGGCCGCGCCCGCAAGCAACCACATGGGTAAGTTGGCGACCCGCAACCATGCAGAAAATCTAGCGAACATGCCGGAAAAAACTTCCGCATCTTCGCGATATTTCCGCTTGTTTGCGATAATTTTAAACATTTTCGCGATAATTTGCAAAAGTTAATTTCGCAAATTCCGCCCACCCCTAGTAGTGCAGTGGTGTTTGTGTAGTGTAGGGGGTTGTGTGGGGGGTAGATGTTATGTTTAGGGTAGTGCAGTGGTGTTTGGGTAGTGTAGGGGGCCATGCTGGGGGTAGTGTATTAGGGTTTAGGGTAGTGCAGTTGTGTTTGGGTAGTGTAGGGGGCCGTGCTGGGGGTAGTGTATTAGGGTTTAGGGTAGTGCAGTTGTGTTTGGGTAGTGTAGGGTGTACTGCTGGGGGTAGTGTTTTAGGGTAGTGCAGTGGTGTTTGGGTAGTGTAGGGTTCGGGCTGGGGTAGTGTTTTAGGGTAGTGCAGTGGTGTTTGGGTAGTGTAGGGGTAGTGCTGGGGGTAGTGTTTTAGGGTAGTGCAGTGGAGTTTGTGTAGTGTAGGGGTAGTGCTGGGGGTAGTGTTTTAGGGCTTAGGGTAGTACAGTGGTGTTTGTGTAGTTGAGAGGTCGTGCTTGGGGTAGTGGTTTAGGGTAGTGCAGTGGTGTTTGTGTAATGTAGGGGTTCATGCTGGGGGTAGTGTTTTAGGGTTGAGGGTAGTGCAGTGGTGTTTGTGTAGTATACGGGTTCATGCTGGGGTAGTGTTTTAGGGTTTAGGGTAGTGCAGTGGTGTTTTCGTAGTGTAGGAGGTCATGCTGGGGTAGTGTTTTAGTGTTTAGGGTAGTGCAGTAGGGTTGGGTAGTGTAGAGGGTACTGCTGGGGGTAGTGTTTTTGGGTTTAGGGTAGTGCAGTGGTGATTGTGTAGTATTGGGGTAGTCGTTTAGGGTAGTGCAGTGGTGTTGGGTAGTGTAGGTGATCATGCTGGGGGTAGTGTTTTAGGGTTTAGGGTAGTGCAGTGGTGTTTGTGTAGTGCAGGCGGTCGTGATGGGGGTAGTGTTTTAGGGTTAAGGGTAGTGCAGTTGTGTTTGTGTAGTGTAGGGGGTAGTGGTTTATGGTAGTGCCGTGGTGTTAGTATAGTGGGTAGTGCTGGGGGTAGTATTTTAGGGTTTAAGGTAGTACAGTGGTGTTTGGGTAGTGTAGCGGGTCATGCTGGGGTAGTGTTTTTGGGTTTAGGGTAGTGCCGTTGTGTTTGGGTAGTGAAGGGGTTCGTGCTGGGGGTAGTGAGTTAGGGTTTAGGGTAGTGCAGTGGTGTTTGTGTATTGTAGAGGGTCGTGCTGGGGGTAGTGTTTTAGGGTTTAGGGTAGTGCAGTGGTGTTTGTGTAGTGTAGGGGTTTATGCTGGTCTTAGTTATTTAGGGTTTAGGATAGTGCAGTGGTGTTTGAGTAGCATAGGGGTTCATGCTCGGGTAGTGTTTAGGGTAGTGCAGTGGTGTTTTGGTAGTGTAGGGGGTCGTGCTGGGGTAGTGTTTTTGGATTTAGGGTAGTGCAGTGGTGTTGGGTAGTGTAGGGGGTACTGCTGGGGTTAGTGTTTTAGGGTTTAGGGTAGTGTTGTGGTGTTTGTGTAGTATTGGGGGTAGGGTTTTAGGGTTTAGGGTAGTACAGTGGTGTTTGTGTAGTGTAGGGGGTGGTACTGGGGGTAGATTTAGGGTTTAGGATAGTTCAGTGGTGTTTGGGTAGTGTAGGGGATCGTGCTAGGGGCAGGGTTTTAGGGTTTAGGGCAGTGCAATGGTGTTTTTGTAGTGTAGGGGTCGTGTTTTTGGGTTTAGGGTAGTGCAGTTGTGTTTGGGTAGTGAAGGGGGTCGTGCTGGGGGTAGATTTAGGCTTTAGGGTAGTGCAGTCATATTTGTGTAGTGTAGGGGGTCGTGTTATAGGGAAGTGCAGTGGTGTTTGGGTAGTTTAGGGGGTTGTGCTGGGGGTAGTGTTTTAGTGTTTAGGGTAGTGCAGTGTTGTTTGTGTAGTGGGTTATGTTTTAGAGTTTAGGGTAGTGCAGTGGTGTTTGGGTAGTGTAGGGGGTCATGCAGGGTGTAGTGTTCTAGGGTTTATGGTAGTGCAGTGGTGTTCGTGTAGTGTAGCTTGTCGTGCTGGGGCTAGTGTTTTAGGGTTTCGGATAGTGCAGTGGTGCTTGTGTAGTGTAGGTGGTCGTGTTTCAGGGTATTTGGGTAGTGTAGGGGTTCATGCTGGGGGTAGTGTTTTAGGGTTTAGGGTAGTGCAGATGTGTTTGAGTAGTGTAGGGTGTACTGCTGGGGAGTAGTGTTTTAGGGTTTAGGGTAGTGCCTTGGTGTTTGTGTAGTGTAAGGGGTCGTGCTGAGTGTAGTGTTTTAGGGCTTAGGGTAGTGCAGTGGTGTTTGTGTAGGGGGTCGTGCTTGGGGTAGTGTTTTAGGGTTTAGGGTAGTGCAGTGGTGTTTGTGTAGTGTAGGGGATCGTGTTGGGGGTAGGGTTTTAATGTTTAGGGCAGTGCAATGGTGTTTGTGTAGTGTAGGGGTCGTGTTTTTGGGTTTAGGGTAGTGCAGTTGTGTTTGGGTAGTGAAGGGGGTCGTGCTGGGGGTAGATTTAGGCTTTAGGGTAGTGCAGTCATATTTGTGTAGTGTAGGGGGTCGTGTTATAGGGTAGTGTAGTGGTGTTTGGGTAGTTTAGGGGGTTGTGCTGGGGGTAGTGTTTTAGTGTTTAGGGTAGTGCAGTGTTGTTTGTGTAGTGGGTTATGTTTTAGAGTTTAGGGTAGTGCAGTGGTGTTTGGGTAGTGCAGGGGGTCATGCTGGGGGTAGTGTTTTAGGGTAGTGCAGTGGTGTTTGGGTAGTGTAGGGGGTCATGCTGGGTGTAGTGTTTTAGGGCTTATGGTAATGCAATGGTGTTTGTGTAGTGTAGCTTGTCGTGCTGGGGCTAGTGTTTTAGGGTGTAGGATAGTGCAGTGGTGCTTGTGTAGTGTAGGTGGTCGTGTTTCAGGGTAGTGCAGTGGTATTTGGGTAGTGTAGGGGTTCATGCTGGGGGTAGTGTTTTAGGGTTTAGGATAGTGCAGATGTGTTTGAGTAGTGTAGGGTTTACTGCTGGGGAGTAGTGTTTTAGGGTTTAGGGTAGTGGCGTGGTGTTTGTGTAGTGTAAGGGGTCGTGCTGAGTGTAGTGTTTTAGGGCTTAGGGTAGTACAGTGGTGTTTGTGTAGGGGGTCGTGCTTGGGGTAGTGTTTTAGGGTTTAGGGTAGTGCAGTGGTGTTTGTGTAGTGTAGGGGTTCATGCTGGGGGTAGTGTTTTAGGGTTTAGGGTAGTGCAGTGGTATTTGTGTAGCATAAGGGTTCATGCTGGGTTAGTGTTTTACGGTTTAGAGTAGTGCAGTGGTGTTTTGGTAGTGTAGGGGTCATGCTGGGGTAGTGTTTTAGGGTTTAGGGTAGTGCAGTGGTGTTGGGTAGTGTAGGGGGTCGTGCTAGGGGTAGTGTTTTAGGGTTTAGGGTAGTGCAGTGGTGTTTTTGTAGTGTAGGGGGTCGTGCTGGGGGTAGTGTTTTAGGGTTTAGGGTAGTGCAGTGGTGTTTGTGTACTGTAGATGGTTGTGCTGGGGGTAGATGTAATGCGTAGGGTAGTGCAGTGGTGTTTGGGTAGTGTAGGGGGTTGTGCTGGGGGTAGTGTTTTAGCGTTTAGGGCAGTGCAGTGGTGTTTGTGTAGAATAGAGGTTCCTGCTGATATAGTGTTTTAGGGTTTAGGGTAGTGCAGTGGTGATTGTGTAGTGCTGGGGGTAGTGTTTTAGGGTTTAGAGTAGTGCAGCGGTGTTTGTGTAGTATTGGGGGTAGTGTTTTAGGATTTAGGGTGGTACAGTGGTGTTTGTGTTGGGTGTAGGCGGTGGTACTGGAGGTAGATTTAGGGATTAGGATAGGTCAGTGGTGTTTGGGTAGTGTAGGGGGTCATGCTGGGTGTAGGGATTTAGGGTTTAGGGCAGTGCAATGGTGTTTGTGTAGTGTAGGGGGTCGTGTTTTTGGGTTTAGGGTAGTGCAGTTGTGTTTGGGTAGTGAAGGGGTCGTGCTGGGGTAGATTTTGGCTTTAGGGAAGTGCCGTCATGTTTGTGTAGTGTAGGGGGTCTTGTTTTAGGGTAGTGCAGTGGTGTTTGGGTTAGTGCAGGGGGTCGTGCTGGGGGTAGTGATTTAGGGTAGTGCAGTGGTGTTTGGGTAGTGTGGGGGGTCATGCTGGAGTAGGGTTTTAGGGTTTATGGTAGTGCAGATGTGTTTGGGTAGTGTAGGGGGTACTGCTGGGGAGAAGTGTTTTAGGGTTTAGTGTAGTGCTGTGGTGTTTGTGTAGTGTAAGGGGTCTAGCTGGGGGTAGTGTTTTTGGGTTTAGTTCAGTGGTGTTTGGGTAGTGTAGGGGGTACTGCTGGGGGTAGTGTCTTAGGGTTTAGTGTAGTGCAGTGGTGTTTGTGTAGTATTGGGGTAGTTCTGGCGGTAGTGTTTTAGGGTTTAGGGTAATGCAGTGGTGTTTGTGTAGGGGGTCGTGCTTGGGGTAGTGTTTTAGGGTTTAGGGTAGTGCAGTGGTGTTTGTGTAGTGTAGGGGATCGTGTTGGGGGTAGGGTTTTAATGTTTAGGGCAGTGCAATGGTGTTTGTGTAGTGTAGGGGTCGTGTTTTTGGGTTTAGGGTAGTGCAGTTGTGTTTGGGTAGTGAAGGGGGTCGTGCTGGGGGTAGATTTAGGCTTTAGGGTAGTGCAGTCATATTTGTGTAGTGTAGGGGGTCGTGTTATAGGGTAGTGTAGTGGTGTTTGGGTAGTTTAGGGGGTTGTGCTGGGGGTAGTGTTTTAGTGTTTAGGGTAGTGCAGTGTTGTTTGTGTAGTGGGTTATGTTTTAGAGTTTAGGGTAGTGCAGTGGTGTTTGGGTAGTGCAGGGGGTCATGCTGGGGGTAGTGTTTTAGGGTAGTGCAGTGGTGTTTGGGTAGTGTAGGGGGTCATGCTGGGTGTAGTGTTTTAGGGCTTATGGTAATGCAATGGTGTTTGTGTAGTGTAGCTTGTCGTGCTGGGGCTAGTGTTTTAGGGTGTAGGATAGTGCAGTGGTACTTGTGTAGTGTAGGTGGTCGTGTTTCAGGGTAGTGCAGTGGTATTTGGGTAGTGTAGGGGTTCATGCTGGGGGTAGTGTTTTAGGGTTTAGGATAGTGCAGATGTGTTTGAGTAGTGTAGGGTTTACTGCTGGGGAGTAGTGTTTTAGGGTTTAGGGTAGTGGCGTGGTGTTTGTGTAGTGTAAGGGGTCGTGCTGAGTGTAGTGTTTTAGGGCTTAGGGTAGTACAGTGGTGTTTGTGTAGGGGGTCGTGCTTGGGGTAGTGTTTTAGGGTTTAGGGTAGTGCAGTGGTGTTTGTGTAGTGTAGGGGTTCATGCTGGGGGTAGTGTTTTAGGGTTTAGGGTAGTGCAGTGGTATTTGTGTAGCATAAGGGTTCATGCTGGGTTAGTGTTTTACGGTTTAGAGTAGTGCAGTGGTGTTTTGGTAGTGTAGGGGTCATGCTGGGGTAGTGTTTTAGGGTTTAGGGTAGTGCAGTGGTGTTGGGTAGTGTAGGGGGTACTGTTGGGGGTAGTGTTTTAGGGTTTAGGGTAGAGCAGTGGTGTTTGTGTAATATTGGGGGTAGTATTTTAGGGTTTAGGGTAGTACAGTGGTGTTTGTGTAGTGTAGGGGGTGGTACTGGGGGTAGATTTAGGGTTTAGGATAGTTTAGTCGTGTTTGGGTAGTGTAGGGGGTCATGCTGGGGGTAGGGTTTTAGGGTTTAGGGCAGTGCAATGGTGTTTGTGTAGTGTAGGGGGTCGTGTTTTGGGGTTTAGGGTAGTGCATTTGTGTTTGGGTAGTGAAGGGGGTCGTGCTGGGGTAGATTTAGGCTTAGGGTAGTGCAGTCGTGTTTGTGTAGTGTAGGGGGTCGTGCTTTAGGGTAGTGCAGTCGTGTTTGGGTAGTATAGGGGGTTGTGCTGGGGTTAGTGTTTTAGTGTTTAGGGAAGTACAGTGTTGTTTATGTAGTGGGTCATGTTTTAGAGTTTAGGGTAGTGCAGTAGTGTTTGGGTAGTGCAGTGGGTCGTGCTGGGGTTAGTGTTTTAGGGTAGTGCAGTGGTGTTTGGGCAGTGTAGCTTGTCGTGCTGGGGATAGTGTTTTAGGGTTTAGGATAGTGCAGTGGAGCTTGTGTAGTGTAGGTGGTCATGTTTTAGGGTATTGCAGTGGTATTTGGGTAGTGTAGGGGTTCATGCTGGGGGTAGTGTTTTAGGGTAGAGCAGATGTGTTTGGGTAGTGCAGGGGGTACTGCTGGGGAGTAGTGTTTTAGGGTTTAGGGTAGTGCCGTGGTGTTTGGGTAGTGTAAGGGGTCTTGCTGGGGGTAGTGTTTTTGGGTTTAGTGCAGTGGTGTTTGGGTAGTGTAGAGGGTACTGCTGGCGGTAGTGTCTTAGGGTTTATGATAGTGCAGTGGTGTTTGTGTAGTATTGGGGCAGTTCTGGGGGTAGTGTTTTAGGGTTTATGGTAGTGCAGTGGTGTTTTGGTAGTGTTGGGGTAGTGCTGGGGGACTGTATTAGGGTAGTGCAGTGGTGTTTGGGTAGTGTAGGTGGTCGTGTTGGAGGTAGTTTTTCAGGGTTTAGGGTAGTGGTGTTTGTGTAGTGTAGGGGTCATGCTGGGGGTAGTGTTTAAAGGTTTGGGTAGTGCAGTCGTGTTTTTCTCATGTCGGGGGTGTGCTGTGGTAAGTGTTTTAAGGTTTAGGGTAGTGGAGTGGTGTTTGGTTAGTATAGTGGGTCGTGCTGGGGGTAGTGTGTTAGGGTTTAGGGTAGTGCAGTGGTATTTATGTGGTGTAGGGAGTCGTGTCAGGGATAGTGTTTTAGGGTTTAGGGTAGTGCAGTGGTGTTTGTGTAGTGTAGGGGGTTGTGCTGGGGGTAGATGTAAGGTTTAGGGTAGTGCAGTGGTGTTTTGGTAGAGTGGGGGTCGTGCTAGGGGTATTGTTTTAGTGTTTTGGGTAGTGCAGTGGTGTTTGTATAGTGTAGGGGATCATGCTGGGGTAGTGTTTTAGGGTTTAGGGTAGTTCAGTGATGTTTGGGTAGTGTAGGGGGCTGTGCTGGGGGTAGTGTTTAAGAGTTTAGGGTAGGGCTGTGGTATTTGTGTAGTGTAGGGGTTCATACTGGGGGCATTTGTTTTGGGTTTAGGATAGTACAGTGGTGTTTTGGTACTGTAGGAGGTCGTGCTGGGGGTAGTGTTTTAGGGTTTAGGGTAGTGCAGTGGTGTTTGTGTAGTGTAGGGTGTCAAGCTTGGGGTAGTGTTTTAGGGTTTAGGGTAGTGCAGTGGTGTTTCTGTAGTGTGGGGGTCATGCTGGGGGTAGATTTAGGGTTTAGGGTAATGCACTGGTGTTTTGGTAGTGTAGGGGGTCGTGCTGCAGGTAGTGTTTTAGGGTTTAGGGCAGTGCAGTGGTGTTTGTGTAGTGTAGGGCGTCATGCTGGGGGTAGTGTTTTAGGGTATAGGGCGGTGCAGTGGTGTTTGGGTAGTGTAGGGGGTCATGCTGGGGATAGTGTTTGAGGGTTTAGGGCAGTGCAGTGGTGTTTGTGTTGTGTAGGGGAAGTGCCGGGGGTAGTGTTTTAGAGTTTAGGGCAGTGCAGTGGTGTTTGGGTATTGTAGGGGTTTGTGCTGGGGGTAGATTTAGGGTTTAGGGTAGTGCAGTGGTGTTTGTGTAGTGTAGGGGGTTGCCCTGGGGTTAGTGTTTTAGCGTTAGGGTAGTGCAGTGGCGTTTGGGTAGTATAGGGGGTCATGCTGGGGGTAGTGTTTTAGGGTTTAGGGTAGTGCAGTGGTGTTTGTGAAGTGTAGGAGGTCATGCTGGGGGTAGTGTTTTAGGGTTTAGGTTAGTTTAGTGGTGGTGTAGTGAAGTGGGACGTGCTGGGGTACTGTTTTAGGGTTTAGGGTAGTGTAGTTGTGTTTGTGTAGTGAAGGGGGTCGTGCTGGTGGTAGATTTAGGGTTTAGGCTAGTGCAGTGGTGTTTGTGTGTGAAGTGTAGGGGGTCGTGTTTTAGGGTTTAGGGCAGTGCAAAGGTGTTTAGGTAGTGTAGGGGGTCATGCTGGGGGTAGTGTTTTAGGGTTTAGGGTAGTGCATTTATGTTTGGGTAGTGTAGGGGGTTCTGCTGGTGGCAGTGTTTTAGGGTTTAGGGTAGTAATGTTTGTGTAGTATTGAGGGTAGTGTTTTAGGGTTTAGGGTAGTGCAGTGGTGTTTGGGTAGTGTAGGGGTAGTGTTGGGGGTTGTGTTTTAGGGTTTAGGGTAGTGCAGTGGTGTTTGGTTAGTGTAGGGGGTCATCCTGAGGGTAGTGTTTTAGGGTTTAGGGTAGTGCAGTGGTATTTGGGTAGTGTAGGGGGTCATGCTGGGTGTAGGTTTAGGATAGTGCAGTGGTGTATGGGGTAGCGCTGGGGGTAGTGTTTTAGAGTTTAGGGTAATGCAGTGGTGATTGGGTTGTTTAGGGGGTCATGCTAGGGGTAGTGTTTTAGGGTTTAGGGTAGTGCAGTGGTGCTTTTGTAGTGTAGGGGGTTGTGCTAGGGTAGTGTTTTAGGCTTTAGGGTAGTGCAGTGGTGTTTGTGTAGTGTAGGGGGTTGTGTGGGGGGGGTAGATGTTATGTTTAGGGTAGTGCAGTGGTGTTCGGGTAGTGTAGGGGGTCGTGCTGGGGTTGGTGTTTTAGGGTAGTGCAGTTGTGTTTGGTTAGAGTAGGGTGTGCTGCTGGTGATAGTGTTTTAGGGTAGTGCAGTGATGTTTGGGTAGTGTAGGGTTCGGGCTGGAGGTAGTGTTTTAGGGTAGTGCAGTGGTGATTGTGTGGTGTAGGGGGTCGTGCTGGGGTAAGAGTTTTAGGGTTTAGGGTGGTGCAGTGGTGTTTGGGTAGTGTAGGGGGTCGTGCTAGGGGTAGTGTTTTAGGGTTTAGGATAGTGCAGTGGTGTTTGTGTGCTGTAGGGGGTTGTGCTTTGGGTAGATGTAATGTTTAGGGTAGTGCAGTGGTGTTTGGGTAGTGTAGGGGTTGTGCTGGGGGTAGTGTTTTAGCATTTAGGGTAGTGCAGTCGTGTTTGGGTAGTGTAAGGGTAGTGCTGGGGGTAGCCTTTAAGGGTAGTGCAGTGGTGTTTGTGCAGTGTAGGGGGTTGTGCTGGGGTAGTGTTTTAGCATTTAGGGTAGTGCAGTGGTGTTTGGGCAGTGTAGGGGTAGTGCTGGGGGTAGTGTCTTAGGGTTTTGGGAAGTGCAGTGGTGTTTGTGTAGTATTGGGGAAGTTCTGGGGGTAGCGTTTTAGGGTTTAGGGTAGTGCAGTGGTGTTTGTGTAGTATAGGGGTTCCTGCTGGTGTAGTGTTTTAGGGTTTAGTGTAGTTCAGTGGTGTTTTGGTAGTGTAGGGGTTCACGCTGGGTTAGTGATTTAGGGTTTAGGGTAGTGCAGTGGTGTTTGTGTAGCATAGGGGTTCATGCTGGGGTAGTGTTTTAGGGTTTAGGGTAGTGCAGTGTTGCTTTGGTAGTGTAGGGGGTCGTGCTGGGGTAGTGTTTAAGGGTTTAGGGTAGTGCAGTGGTGTTGGGTAGTGTAGGGGGTACTGCTGGGGGTAGTGCTTTAGGGTTTAGAGTAGTGCAGTGGTGTGTGTGTAGTATTGGGGGTAGTGTTTTAGGGTTTAGGGTAGTACAGTGGTGTTTGTGTAGTGTAGGGGGTAGTACTGGGGGTAGATTTAGGGTTTAGGATAGTGCAGTGGTGTTTGGGTAGTGTAGGGGGTTATGCTAGGAGTAGTGTTTTAGGGTTTAGGGTAGTGCAGTGGTGTTTTTGTAGTGTAGGGGGTTGTGCAGGGGGTAGTGCTTTAGGTTTTAGGGTAGTGCAGTGGTGTTTGTGTAGTGTAGGTTTTTGTTTGGGGGGTAGATGTTATGTTTAGGGTAATGCAGTGGTGTTTGGGTAGTGTAGGTGGTCGTGCTAGGGGTAATGTTTTAGGGTTTAGGGTAGTGCAGTGGTGTTTGTGTAATGTAGGGGATCATACTGGGGTAGTGTTTTAGGGTTTAGGGTAGTGCTGTGGTGTTTGGGTAGTGTAGGGTGTCATGCTGGGGGTAGTGTTTTAGGGTTTAGGGTAGTGCAGTTGTGTTTTGGTAGTGTAGGGTGTACTGCTGGGGGTAGTGTTTTAGGGTAGTGCAGTGGTGTTTGGGTAGTGTAGGGTTCGGGCTGGGGGTAGTGTTTCTGGGTAGTGCAGTGGTGTTTGTGTGGTGTAGGGGGTCGTGCTGGGGTAAATGTTTTAGGGTTTAGGGTGGTGCAGTGGTGTTTGGGTAGTGTAGGGGGTCGTGGTAGGGGTAGTGTTTTAGGGTTTAGGGTAGTGCAGTGGTGTTTTTGTAGTGTAGGGGGTCGTGCTGGGGGTAGTGTTTTAGGGTTTAGGGTAGTGCAGTGGTGTTTGTGTACTGTAGATGGTTGTGCTGGGGGTAGATGTAATGCGTAGGGTAGTGCAGTGGTGTTTGGGTAGTGTAGGGGGTTGTGCTGGGGGTAGTGTTTTAGCGTTTAGGGCAGTGCAGTGGTGTTTGTGTAGAATAGAGGTTCCTGCTGATATAGTGTTTTAGGGTTTAGGGTAGTGCAGTGGTGATTGTGTAGTGCTGGGGGTAGTGTTTTAGGGTTTAGAGTAGTGCAGCGGTGTTTGTGTAGTATTGGGGGTAGTGTTTTAGGATTTAGGGTGGTACAGTGGTGTTTGTGTTGGGTGTAGGCGGTGGTACTGGAGGTAGATTTAGGGATTAGGATAGGTCAGTGGTGTTTGGGTAGTGTAGGGGGTCATGCTGGGTGTAGGGATTTAGGGTTTAGGGCAGTGCAATGGTGTTTGTGTAGTGTAGGGGGTCGTGTTTTTGGGTTTAGGGTAGTGCAGTTGTGTTTGGGTAGTGAAGGGGTCGTGCTGGGGTAGATTTTGGCTTTAGGGAAGTGCAGTCATGTTTGTGTAGTGTAGGGGGTCTTGTTTTAGGGTAGTGCAGTGGTGTTTGGGTTAGTGCAGGGGGTCGTGCTGGGGGTAGTGATTTAGGGTAGTGCAGTGGTGTTTGGGTAGTGTGGGGGGTCATGCTGGAGTAGGGTTTTAGGGTTTATGGTAGTGCAGATGTGTTTGGGTAGTGTAGGGGGTACTGCTGGGGAGAAGTGTTTTAGGGTTTAGTGTAGTGCTGTGGTGTTTGTGTAGTGTAAGGGGTCTAGCTGGGGGTAGTGTTTTTGGGTTTAGTTCAGTGGTGTTTGGGTAGTGTAGGGGGTACTGCTGGGGGTAGTGTCTTAGGGTTTAGTGTAGTGCAGTGGTGTTTGTGTAGTATTGGGGTAGTTCTGGCGGTAGTGTTTTAGGGTTTAGGGTAATGCAGTGGTGTTTGGGTAGTGTTGGGGTAGTGCTGGGGGAATGTCTTAGGGTAGTGCAGTGGTGATTGGGTAGTGTAGGTGGTCGTGTTGGAGGTAGTGTTTTAGGGTTTTGGGTAGTGCAGTGGTGTTTGTGTAGTGGAGGGGTCATGCTGGGGGTTGTGTTTAAGGGTTTGGGGTAGTGCAGTGGTGTTTTTCTCATGTCGGGGTTGTGCTGTGGTAAGTGTTTTAATGTTTAGGGTAGTGGAGTGGTGTTTGGTTAGTATAGTGGGTCGTGCTAGGGGTAGTGTGTTAGGGTTTAGGGTAGTGCAGTGGTATTTATGTGGTGTAGGGGGTCATGTCAGGGATAGTGTTTTAGGGTTTAGGGTAGAGCAGTGGTGTTTGTGCAGTGTAGGGGGTTGTGCTGGGGGTAGATGTAAGGTTTAGGGTAGTGCAGTGGTGTTTGGGTGGTGTAGGGGGTACTTCTGGGGGTAGTGTCTTACGGTTTTGTGTAGTGCAGGGGGTCGTGCTGGGGTAGTGTTTTAGGGTTTAGGGTAGGGCTGTGGTATTTGTGTAGTGTAGGGGGTCGTACTGAGGGCAGTTGTTTTGGGTTTAGGGTAGTACAGTGGTGTTTGTGTAGTGTAGGGGTTCATGCTGGGGGTAGTGTTTTAGGGTTAGGGTAAAGCAGTGGTGTTTTGGTAGTGTAGGAGGTCGCGATGGGGGTAGTGTTTTAGGGTTTAGGGTATTGCAGTGGTGTTTCTGTAGTGTGGGGGTCATGCTGGGGGTAGATTTAGGGTTTAGGGTAATACACTGGTGTTTGGGTAGTGTAGGGGGTCGTGCTGCAGGTAGTGTTTTAGTGTTTAGGGCAGTGCAGTGGTGTTTGTGTAGTGTAGGGCGTCATGCTGGGGGTAGTGTTTTAGTGTTAAGGGCAGTGCAGTGGTGTTTGTGTAGTGTAGGGGGTTGCGCTGGGGTTAGTGTTTTAGGGTTTAGGGTAGTGCAGAGGTGTTTGGGTTGTATAGGGGTTATGTTGGGGGTAGTGGTTTAGGGTTTAGGGTAGTGCAGTGGTGTTTGTGTAGTGTAGGAGGTCACGCTGGGTGTAGTGTTTTAGGGTTCAGGTTAGTTTAGTGGTGGTTGTGTAGTGAAGGGGGACGTGCTGGGGATTATGTTTTAGGGTTTAGGGTAGTGTAGTTGTGTTTGTGTAGTGAAGGGGGTCGTGCTGGGGGTAGATTTATGGTTTAGGCCAGTGCAGTCGTGTTTGTGAAGTGTAGGGGGTCATGTTTTAGGGTAGTGCAGTGGTGTTTGAGCAGCAGTGTAGGGGGTTGTGCTGGGGATATTGTTGTAGTGTTTAGGGTAGTGCAGTGTTTGTGTAGTGGGTCATGTTTTAGGGTAGTGCTGTGGTGTTTGGGTAGTGTAGGGGTAGTGTTGGGGGTTGTGTTTTAGGGTTTAGGGTAGTGCAGTGGTGTTTGGTTCGTGTAGGGGGTCATCCTGAGGGTAGTGTTTTAGGGTTTAGGGTAGTGCAGTGGTATTTGGGTAGTGTAGGGGGTCATGCTGGGTGTAGGTTTAGGATAGTGCAGTGGTTGTGAATTGTACGGGGTCGCGTAGGGGTAGTGTTTTAGAGTTTAGGGTAATGCAGTGGTGATTGGGTAGTTTAGGGGTCGTGCTGGGGGTGGGGGTTTAGAGTAGTGCAGTGATGTTTGTGTAGTGTAGGGGTTGTGCTGGGGGTAGTGTTTTAGGGTAGTGCAGCGTTGTTTGTGAGGTGTACGGGGTCATGCTGGGGTAAGTGTTTTCGGGTTTAGGGTCTGCAGTGATGTTTGGGTAGTGTAGGGGGTCATGTTAGGGGTAGTGTTTTAGGGTTTAGGGTAGTGCAGTGGTGTTTTTGTAGTGTAGGGGGTTGTGCTGGGGGTAGTGTTTTAGGCTTTAGGGTAGTGCAGTGGTGTTTGTGTAGTGTAGGGGGTTGTGTGGGGGGGTAGATGTTATGTTTAGGGTAGTACAGTGGTGTTTGGGTAGTGTAGGGGGCCGTGCTGGGGGTAGTGTATTAGGGTTTAGGGTAGTGCAGTTGTGTTTGGGTAGTGTAGGGGGCCATGCTGTGGGTAGTGTATTAGGGTTTAGGGAAGTGCAGTTGTGTTTGGGTAGTGTAGGATGTACTGCTGGGGGTAGTGTTTTAGGGTAGTGCAGTGGTGTTTGGGTAGTGTAGGGTTCGGGCTGGGGGTAGTGTTTTAGGGTAGTGAAGTGGTGTTTGGGTAGTGTAGGGGTATTGCTGGGGGTAGTGTTTTAGGGTAGTGCAGTGGTGTTTGTGTAGTGTAGGGGGTTGTGCTGGGGGGTAGTGTTTTAGCATTTAGGGTAGTGCAGTGGTGTTTGGGTAGTGGAGGGGTCGTGCTTGGGGTAGTGGTTTAGGGTAGTGCAGTGGTGTTTGTGTAATGTAGGGGTTCAAGCTGGGGGTAGTGTTTTAGGGTTGAGGGTAGTGCAGTGGTGTATGTGTAGTATATGGGTTCATGCTGGGGTAGTGTTTTAGGGTTTAGGGTAGTGCAGTGGTGTTTTCGTAGTGTAGGGGGTCATGCTGAGGTTGTGTTTTAGTGTTTAGGGTAGTGCAGTAGGGTTGGGTAGTGTAGAGGGTACTGCTGGGGGTAGTGTTTTTGGGTTTAGGGTAGTGCAGTGGTGATTGTGTAGTATTGGGGTAGTCTTTTAGGGTTTAGGGTAGTGCAGTGGTGTTGGGTAGTGTAGTTGGTCATGCTGGGGGTAGTGTTTTAGGGTTTAGGGCAGTGCAGTGGTGTTTGTGTAGTGTAGGGCGTCATGCTGGGGGTAGTGTTTTAGTGTTAAGGGCAGTGCAGTGGTGTTTGTGTAGTGTAGGGGGTTGCGCTGGGGTTAGTGTTTTAGGGTTTAGGGTAGTGCAGTGGTGTTTGGGTTGTGTAGGGGTTATGTTGGGGGTAGTGGTTTAGGGTTTAGGGTAGTGCAGTGGTGTTTGTGTAGTGTAGGAGGTCACGCTGGGTGTAGTGTTTTAGGGTTTAGGTTAGTTTAGTGGTGGTTGTGTAGTGAAATGGGACGTGCTGGGGTAGTGTTTTAGGGTTTAGGGTAGTGTAGTTGTGTTTGTGTAGTGAAGGGGGTCGTGCTGGGGGTAGATTTATGGTTTAGGCCAGTGCAGTCGTGTTTGTGAAGTGTAGGGGGTCATGTTTTAGGGTTTAGGGTAGTGCAGTGGTGTTTGAGCAGTGTAGGGGGTTGTGCTGGGGATAGTGTTTTAGTGTTTAGGGTAGTGCAGTGTTTGTGTAGTGGGTCATGTTTTAGGGTTTAGGGTAGTGCTGTGGTGTTTGGGTAGTGTAGGGGTAGTGTTGGGGGTTGTGTTTTAGGGTTTAGGGTAGTGCAGTGGTGTTTGGTTAGTGTAGGGGGTCATCCTGAGGGTAGTGTTTTAGGGTTTAGGGTAGTGCAGTGGTATTTGGGTAGTGTAGGGGGTCATGCTGGGTGTAGGTTTAGGATAGTGCAGTGGTGTTTGTGAATTGTACGGGGTCGCGTTGGGGTAGTGTTTTAGAGTTTAGGGTAATGCAGTGGTGATTGGGTAGTTTAGGGGTCGTGCTGGGGGTGGGGGTTTAGAGTAGTGCAGTGATGTTTGTGTAGTGTAGGGGTTGTGCTGGGGGTAGTGTTTTAGGGTAGTGCAGTTGTAGGAGAGTAGGGTCTGCTATCCTATGGTCACCCCAAATTTTTGCTTTTTGCTTCACTGGTTTTTGACATATTGAGGCTGTGGGCCTGCCAATCAGACCCCCAGCCTGCTGTTCTCTCTACTAAATTAAAACTATGCACCCTAGGTGCATAACCAATTGGAAGTGGATCACCCTGTCAGCCCCTGTACCAGTGTACACTAGGTACCCAGGGCATTGGTGTACCCAAGGCCTGCCAAGGGCTGCAGCATGTATTATGCCACCCCAGGCTTGGCCTAACAATCTGACACAACTGGCTGATCACTCAGCTGGGGTAAGTTGGTGTAATCACCTCTTACTTAGGTGTAGTATACCTATACCTAACCTTAAATGGGACACCTGGTAACCTATAAGTCACTCCTATGGCAGGCCTTAACAATCCTGAAGGCAGAGTGCTTGGTTCCATGTGAGATGGTGCTCTGGCATGAGCTGAGCCTGTCTGCAGTGGTCGGAACAACTTCCTTCTACTGTTTCCAGATATCGTCATACCATATACCCTTAAGTGCATTATGAACCTCGCGGTTAAATGCTATCTTTGGTTTGGCTTTATCAAAACATGTCGAGTAAGGTGTCATACGAATTGGAATACTAACCCCTCGCCAATTCTGGCGACGGGGTTAGCATTCCACCCTTCTAGAGGGACACGACATGTACAGTACCTGAAACCCGGGTAAAATCAGACATAGCCTCAGCTCCACAAAATGGATGCTGCCACCACAGACACAAGTCTGCCCTCCTGCTGCTGGGAGTCCTTCCAGCTTGGGAGGTGTGGACAAAGGGTTTCCTGCCAGGGGAGGTGCGTGCACCACCCCAGACAGGATTTTGTGTATTGGTCAGGTAGGGCTTGAAAGAAACCAGACATGCCTGTGGCTCACAAGGAGCCTCGGTGCATATGCCAGTTCAAACCGGTCCTGGGGCACACCAGTCCCGGGCCTGGGGCGAGCTGGACAAAGGATTGGGGGTGTAACCACCCCCCTTCCTGGTCCCACCCATAGGGAGGGACCTAGCAGGTAGTCCGGCCCCTAGAATCCGCTTAAAGGTAGGAGCTGTGTCCTAAGACTTCAGACATCCTGGAATCAACTTGAAACTAAGAAGAAGACGGGAACTTCGACATTCTGCTGCACAGAAGACTGAAGAAAATCTCCCCTGTGGTCAGGGAGTGACCACCTTGCTAACGCAAGCACCATCCAGCGAATCACCGTCTGCTTTGCCGCCGCCTCCCGCCGGAGCCCGAGCCCAGAGACTGACAAGACCTGGACCTCCAGACCTCTCACCGCCCGATCCACAGTCCCTAAAAAGAGGAGACCCGTGGAGGCACCGAGACACGTGGAGCCAGCCATCTTGGAACGACTACGACAAGCTGACAAGTGCAACAACCGAGGCTCCCTCCAAGTTGTGCTTTGGGTCCTGAGAAGCCCAACCCTCGAGCAGCATCTGCACCAAAGGTGAGCCCTCCAGCATCTCCACGATCTGCGTGGGGCCCTTCTGCATTTTGCCACTCAACGCGCCTAACCGGTTGCTGGCCCGCTGGCTAGTGGCCATCTTGGCGACGAAATCTACGACAAACACCGCTGGTCTGGTTGCTCCAGACTGGCCCTTGCTCCCCTCCAAAGGAGCAATCCCTCTGACCTTGCTGGTCAGAACCAACAGCTGATTTCCGAATCCTTCTACAATTGCTTTTGCCAAGGCTTGTTTGCTTCGATCAAGTCGCCGACACCGCCGACAGCGAGAGCCTGCGTGGGACAGCTCGTGAGCCGACTCCTGGACGTCGTCGACCTCCAGGGACCACGTGGCTGCGGAGACAAGCTACCCCTCATCACCTGTTTGCACCCGACATCGCCTGGTACCCACCTGGTGCCACGCTGGTCACTGGCTAGTGACTGTGAACACTGTCCCCTCTGCTTACAGGTCTTCAACATCTCCGATCCACTCTTGGATCCACTGCATCTCTCCCGGACCGACCGCCTGCAGCATCTTTGTCTTCAGGCTCCACGGAACAGATAGAAGAAACCAGACGCACTTCGAGGCCTATGCACCCGCTTCCTGTGGGTGAGGTAAAGCTGGCACACCTGTGCCCAAGTGTAGTATTTTCTCTAGTGCCTGTGTTCCAAATCTTGAGTTCCTAGTCCATCCGGAAGATCCTCTTTGCAGTAACTTTGTACTTTTTACGCACCCATTGAAACCTATGGGAGCACGCGTGTGACTATTTGCTCTGCACACGCCCCCCGTGGACCTCCTGGTCACTAACTGACGTTAGTTCCTTGTAGGCCCAGCGATTCTAGAGGCCCTAGGCCTTTTCCCTTTTCTGTTCGTGGTACTTATACCACTATTTTAGTATATGGTTTGAGTGGCCACCAGGGCCTATCCATATAACGTGCAACTTCTGTGTATTCTGTGATAATCTTGTTTGACGATTTGTGCTCCTGTGCTCATAAAGAGACTAGGGGTTACTTTGAGAAATAAATACATATATATTTTGAATATATATCTGTGTGGTGTCCTTTCATTGGTATAAAAGGGGGTTACATTTGGTAAAACAGCTGGCTTAACACGCTTCACGAGTTTAGCCTCAAAGACTGCTTAGCCTACGCTACCACTAGGGCAGCTAGTCCGAAAAGGTTGACTTACAACCACACCATAAGGGTTGCTTGGCATGGTACAAGGTGATCACTTTAACTAGTGAGCATCATATACCAGGCCAACTTCTCACAGCAGTGTTGTTTGTGTGGTGTACGGGGTCATGCTGGGGTAAGTGTTTTCGGGTTTAGGGTCTGCAGTGATGTTTGGGTAGTGTAGGGGGTCATGTTAGGGGTAGTGTTTTAGGGTTTAGGGTAGTGCAGTGGTGTTTTTGTAGTGTAGGGGGTTGTGCTGGGGGTAGTGTTTTAGGCTTTAGGGTAGTGCAGTTGTGTTTGTGTAGTGTAGGGGTTGTGTGGGGGGGGGTAGATGTTATGTTTAGGGTAGTACAGTGGTGTTTGGGTAGTGTAGGGGGCCGTGCTGGGGGTAGTGTATTAGGGTTTAGGGTAGTGCAGTTGTGTTTGGGTAGTGTAGGGGGCCATGCTGGGGGTAGTGTATTAGGGTTTAGGGAAGTGCAGTTGTGTTTGGGTATTGTAGGATGTACTGCTGGGGGTAGTGTTTTAGGGTAGTGCAGTGGTGTTTGGGTAGTGTAGGGTTCGGGCTGTGGGTAGTGTTTTAGGGTAGTGAAGTGGTGTTTGGGTAGTGTAGGGGTATTGCTGGGGGTAGTGTTTTAGGGTAGTGCAGTGGTGTTTGTGTAGTGTAGGGGGTTGTGCTGGGTGGTAGTGTTTTAGCATTTAGGGTAGTGAAGTGGTGTTTGGGTAGTGGAGGGGTCGTGCTTGGGGTAGTGGTTTAGGGTAGTGCAGTGGTGTTTGTGTAATGTAGGGGTTCATGCTGGGGGTAGTATTTTAGGGTTGAGGGTAGTGCAGTGGTGTATGTGTAGTATATGGGTTCATGCTGGGGTAGTGTTTTAGGGTTTAGGGTAGTGCAGTGGTGTTTTCGTAGTGTAGGGGGTCATGCTGGGGTTGTGTTTTAGTGTTTAGGGTAGTGCAGTAGGGTTGGGTAGTGTAGAGGGTACTGCTGGGGGTAGTGTTTTTGGGTTTAGGGTAGTGCAGTGGTGATTGTGTAGTATTGGGGTAGTCTTTTAGGGTTTAGGGTAGTGCAGTGGTGTTGGGTAGTGTAGTTGGTCATGCTGGGGGTAGTGTTTTAGGGTTTAGAGTAGTGCAGTGGTGTTTGTGTAGTGCAGGGGGTCGTGATGGGGATAGTGGTTTAGGGTTAGGGTAGTGCAGTTGTGTTTGTGTAGTGTAGAGGGTAGTGGTTTAGGGTAGTGCCGTGGTGTTAGTATAGTGGGTAGTGCTGGGGGTAGTATTTTAGGGTTTAAGGTAGTGTAGGGGGCCGTGCTAGGGGTAGTGTATTAGGGTTTAGGGTAGTTCAGTTGTGTTTGGGTAGTGTAGGGGGCCATGCTGGGGGTAGTGTATTAGGGTTTAGGGTAGTGCAGTTGTGTTTGGGTAGTGTAGGATGTACTGCTGGGGGTAGTGTTTTAGGGTAGTGCAGTGGTGTTTGGGTAGTGTAGGGTTCGGGCTGGCGGTAGTGTTTTAGGGTAGTGAAGTGGTGTTTGGGTAGTGTAGGGGTAGTGCTGGGGGTAGTGTTTTAGGGTAGTGCAGTCGTGTTTGTGTAGTGTAGGGGGTTGTGCTGGGGGGTAGTGTTTTAGCATTTAGGGAAGTGCAGTGGTGTTTGGGTAGTGGAGGGGTCGTGCTTGGGGTAGTGGTTTAGTGTTTAGGGTAGTGCAGTGGTGTTTGTGTAATGTAGGGGTTCATTCTGGGGGTAGTGTTTTAGGGTTGAGGGTAGTGCAGTGGTGTATGTGTAGTATATGGGTTCATGCTGGGGTAGTGTTTTAGGGTTGAGGGTAGTGCAGTGGTGTTTTCGTAGTGTAGGGGGTCATGCTGGGGTTGTGTTTTAGTGTTTAGGGTAGTGCAGTAGGGTTGGGTAGTGTAGAGGGTACTGCTGGGGGTAGTGTTTTGGGGTTTAGGGTAGTGCAGTGGTGATTGTGTAGTATTGAGGTAGTCTTTTAGGGATTAGGGTAGTGCAGTGGTGTTGGGTAGTGTAGTTGGTCATGCTGGGGGTAGTGTTTTAGGGTTTAGTGCAGTGGTGTTTGTGTAGTGTAGGGCGTCATGCTGGGGGTAGTGTTTTAGTGTTAAGGGCAGTGCAGTGGTGTTTGTGTAGTGTAGGGGGTTGCGCTGGGGTTAGTGTTTTAGGGTTTAGGGTATTGCAGTGGTGTTTGGGTTGTGTAGGGGTTATGTTGGGGGTAGTGGTTTAGGGTTTAGGGTAGTGCAGTGGTGTTTGTGTAGTGTAGGAGGTCACGCTGGGTGTAGTGTTTTAGGGTTTAGGTTAGTTTAGTGGTGGTTGTGTAGTGAAAGGGGACGTGCTGGGGTAGTGTTTTAGGGTTTAGGGTAGTGCAGTGGTGTTTTGGTAGTGTAGGGGGTCATGCTGGGGTAGTGTTTTAGGGTTTAGGGTAGTGCAGTGGTGTTGGGTAGTGTAGGTTGTCATTCTGGGGGTAGTGTTTTTGGGTTTAGGGTAGTACAGTGGTGTTTGGGTAGTGTAGGGGGTCGTGCTGGGGTAGTCTTTTAGGGTTTAGGGTAGTGCAGTGGTGTTGAGTAGTGTAGGTGATCATGCTGGGGGTAGTGATTTAGGGTTTAGGGTAGTGCAGTGGTGTTTGTGTAGTGTAGGGGTCAAGCTGGGGGTAGTGTTTTAGGGTTTAGGGTAGTGCAGTGGTGTTTGTGTAGTGCAGGGGGTAGTGCGAGGGGTAATGTTTTAGGGTTTAGGGTAGTGCAGAGGTGTTTGTGTAGTGCAGGGGGTCATGATGGGGGTAGTGTTTTAGGGTTAAGGGTAGTGCAGTTGTGTTTGGGTAGTGAAGGGGTTCGTGCTGGGGGTAGTGTGTTAGGGTTTAGGCTAGTGCAGTGGTGTTTGTGTAGTGTAGAGGGTCGTGCTGGGGGTAGTGTTTTAGGGTAGTGCAGTGGTGTTTGTGTAGTGTAGGGGGTCGTGTTTTAGGGTTTAGGGTAGTGCAGTGGTGTTTGGGTAGTGTAGGGGGTCGTGCTGAGGGTAGTGTTTTAGGGCTTAGGGTAGTACAGTGGTGTTTGTGTAGGGGGTCGTGCTTGGGGTAGTGTTTTAGGGTTTAGGGTAGTGCAGTGGTGTTTGTGTAGTGTAGGGGTTCATGCTGGGGGTAGTGTTTTAGGGTTTAGGGTAGTGCAGTGGTGTTTGTGTAGAATCGGGGTTCCTGCTGATATAGTGTTTTAGGGTTTAGGGTAGTGCAGTGGTGTTTTGGTAGTGTAGGGGGCCGTGCTAGGGGTAGTGTATTAGGGTTTAGGGTAGTGCAGTTGTGTTTGAGTAGTGTAGGGGGCCATGCTGGGGGTAGTGTATTAGGGTTTAGGGTAGTGCAGTTGTGTTTGGGTAGTGTAGGATGTACTGCTGGAGGTAGTGTTTTAGGGTAGTGCAGTGGTGTTTGGGTAGTGTAGGGTTCGGGCTGGCGGTAGTGTTTTAGGGTAGTGAAGTGGTGTTTGGGTAGTGTAGGGGTAGTGCTGGGGGTAGTGTTTTAGGGTAGTGCAGTGGTGTTTGTGTAGTGTAGGGGGTTGTGCTGGGGGTAGTGTTTTAGCATTTAGGGTAGTGCAGTGGTGTTTTGGTAGTGGAGGGGTCGTGCTTGGGGTAGTGGTTTAGTGTTTAGGGTAGTGCAGTGGTGTTTGTGTAATGTAGGGGTTCATTCTGGGGGTAGTGTTTTAGGGTTGAGTGTAGTGCAGTGGTGTATGTGTAGTTTACGGGTTCATGCTGGGGTAGTGTTTTAGGGTTTAGGGTAGTGCAGTGGTGTTTTCGTAGTGTAGGGGGTCATGCTGGGGTTGTGTTTTAGTGTTTAGGGTAGTGCAGTAGGGTTGGGTAGTGTAGAGGGTACTGCTGGGGGTAGTGTTTTTGGGTTTAGGGTAGTGCAGTGGTGATTGTGTAGTATTGGGGTAGTCTTTTAGGGTTTAGGGTAGTGCAGTGGTGTTAGGTAGTGTAGTTGGTCATGCTGGGGGTAGTGTTTTAGGGTTTAGAGTAGTGCAGTGGTGTTTGTGTATTGCAGGGGGTCGTGATGGGGATAGTGTTTTAGGGTTAAGGGTAGTGCAGTTGTGTTTGTGTAGTGTAGGGGGTAGTGGTTTAGGGTAGTGCCATGGTGTTAGTATAGTGGGTAGTGCTGGGGGTAGTTTTTTAGGGTTTAAGGTAGTACAGTGGTGTTTGGGTAGTGTAGGGGGTCATGCTGGGGTAGTGTTTTTGGGTTTAGGGTAGTGCCGTTGTGTTTGGGTAGTGAAGGCGTTCGTGCTGGGGGTAGTGTGTTAGGGTTTAGGGTAGTACAGTGGTGTTTGTGTAGTGTAGAGGGTCGTGCTGGGGTAGTGTTTTAGGGTTTAGGGTAGAGCAGTGGTGTTTGTGTAGTGTAGGGGGTCGTGTTTCAGGGTTTAGGGTAGTGCAGTGGTGTTTGGGTAGTGCAGGGGGTCGTGCTGAGGGTAGTGTTTTAGGGCTTAGGGTAGTACAGTGGTGTTTGTGTAGGGGGTAGTGCTTGGGGTAGTGTTTTAGGGTTTAGGGTAGTGCACTGGAGTTTATGTAGTGTAGGGGTTCATGCTGGGGGTAGTGTTTTAGGGTTTAGGGTAGTGCAGTGGTGTTTGTGTAGAATAGGGGTTCCTGCTGATATAGTGTTTTAGGGTAGGGCTGGGCGGACTTTGCGTAGCGCCACTACGCAGAATTTTGAAAAAATTTGTGGAAAACGAGAGCACATCCTGAGTAGGGCTGGGCGGACTTTGCCTAGCGCAACTACGCACTATTCTGAAGAAAATTGTGGAAAACGAGCGCACAACCTCATGGACTGTGTGCCCGGGACGGGACCCTCGTGCTTGGGCAGGCTCCCCGACCTCCCCAGCCTGGCTGTGTTGAGAAGCAGGGACCGGCCCCGGGCCTCCTGATTTTTGGTCAGGGCCTGGGATCCCACGTCCTGCGGCCTGCCAAGTGTCCATCTGCCCGGGACAAGGGACCCTGGTGCAGAGCCCCGGAGCCCTGCAAGGGCAGGCGGGAGCCCTACCGCTATGGCTCGGTGTGGGCAGCTGGGAGTCCTTCCGGTCCCGGCCATCTGGTCGCCCCTTTCCCTCGGCCATCTGGTCGCGCGCAATGCTTTCCAATGGGGCGACCAGATGGCCGGGCCGGCCTGGAAGTCCCGATGAGGGTCCATTCGCCTCGCGGATCCCAGCCAGGGCTCCAGGAGGCCGGGCGTGTCCGCGCCTAGGGTCCCCTCCGTCACTCGGAGCGCGAGGGTTACAAGAAAGGTGGGTAGCCTTCCTCCGGATTAGTAGGGGCAGGGTATGCCGGGACACCCCTCCTGGGGATTGCGGTTCTCAGGCGGGGACCAGATGGGCCAAGCCCGGACGACACTTCCCCGGGGCGTCGGGTGCTTCCTCCTCCAGCCCGCGGCGAGGCAAAGTGCCCAGGACGGGCTCCATGGGTCCCCCGGGCGTCCCCCGAGGCCTGCAGCCCCAAAGCCCTGCAGACCCTGGAGCCCTTCAGCACGGAGCCCTGGAGCCCTGCAGGCCCGGAGCCCTGCAGGCCCAGGGCCCTGCAGCCCCGGAGCCCTGCAGGCCCGGAGCCCTGCAGCCCCGGAGCCCTGCAGGCCCAGAGCCCTGCAGCCCCGGAGCCCTGCAGGCCCAGAGCCCTGCAGCCCCGGAGCCCTGCAGCCCCGGATCCCTGCAGCCACGGAGCCCTGCGTGGGCAGGCGGGAACCCTACCGCTATGGCTCGGGCAGACGGGAGCCCTTTCAGTTGCCGGCCACCTGGTCGCTCCTTTCCCCTCGGCCATCTGGTCGCGCGCAATGCTTTCCAATGGGGCGACCAGATGGCCGAGCTGGCCTGGAAGTCCCGATGAGGGTCCATTCGCCTCCCGGATCCCAGCCGGGGCTCCAGGAGGCCGGGCGCGTCCGCGCCTAGGGTCCCCTCCGTCACTCGCAGCGCGCTGGTTACAAGAAAGGGGGGTATCCTTCCTCCGGATTAGTAGGGGCAGGGTATGCCGGAACACCCATGCTGGGGCTGTGCGGTTCATTGCCGGGGACCAGATGGGCTACGCCCGGGCAACATCCTCCCAGGCCTCCGGGGCTTCCCTCCTCCGGGCCGCGGCATGGCAAAGTGCCCAGGGACGGGCTCCACGGGTCCCGGGCAGTCCTCCCCCGGGCGCCCAGGCCCCGAGAGCTCCGGTGGACCTCCCCGTGCCCGAGGCCAACCCGGGAAGCAGAGTCCCCCCCGAGCCCTTGGTGTGAGGGTGGGCAGGCGGGAGCCCTACCGCTATGGCTCGGTGTGGGCAGCTGGGAGTCCTTCCGGTCCCGGCCATCTGGTCGCACCTTTCCCTCGGCCATCTGGTCGCGCGCAATGCTTTCCAATGGGGCGACCAGATGGCCGGGCCGGCCTGGAAGTCCCGATGAGGGTCCATTCGCCTCCCGGATCCCAGCCAGGGCTCCAGGAGGCCGGGCGCGTCCGCGCCTAGGGTCCCCTCCGTCACTCGCAGCGCGCGGGTTACAAGAAAGGAGGGTATCCTTCCTCCGGATTAGTAGGGGCAGGGTATGCCGGAACACCCATGCCGGGGCTGTGCGGTTCATTGCCGGGGACCAGATGGGCTACGCCCGGGCAACATCCTCCCAGGTCCCCGGGGCTTCCCTCCTCCGGGCCGCGGCATGGCAAAGTGCCCAGGGACGGGCTCCACGGGTCCCGGGCAGTCCTCCCCCGGGTACGCCCAGGCCCCGAGAGCTCCGGTGGTCCTCCCCGTGCCTGAGGCCCAGCCGGGAAGCAGAGTCCCCACCCCGAGCCCCTGGTGGGTGGGCAGGCGGGAGTCCTTTCAGTTGCCGGCCA